>NC_142040.1:5447653-5761153 GCF_982192425.1 Myodes glareolus
CCACAGAAACGTTAAACTGGAAGCCATAATATGAGCAGCGAGGACCTACTGCAGAGTCCTCTTGATTTAGAGGGCTTTGTTTCTTTGTGTTCTCCATCCCCTTTGGCTGTCATGCCCATTCCACTTCCTCTTGCAAATGGTTCTGTGGGCCTTAAGCTGAGGGATTTGCTGGAGAAATCCAATTTAGGGCTGAGTGTTCCAAGGTCTCTCATTTTCTGCATAATGTTTGGCAGTGGATCTCCATATTTGTTCCCATCTGCTGCAGGAGGAAGCTTCTCTGATAATGGCTGAGCAAAACACTGAATCTATGAATAAAGCAGAATGTTATTAAGAGTTATTGCTCTTTTTTTTTTTAACAGTAGTATTTGGTTTTACCCTAGGTCCCTGGGCTTTCAGTTATGTGTTGTATCTCACAGTGTGAGCCTTAAGGCAAATCAGATATTGGAATTTGATTGTGGATACCCACACAAGCTTTATGCTAACACTGAGTAGGGTATTTTGCAGGCAGGGCACCATTGTCGATTCAAGGGGGTGTGGCTGGGTACATGTTTATGTTTCTCTTTTGGTGGTGTACAGAGCACCTTTCTGTACCAAAGATGCTAGCACATAGGAATGAAGGCTCTATGTGGGCACCAGGTTGATTTCTCCATATTCCATGAGTTGTGTATGTGTTGTCTTCAGCAATGGGAACTTGCTATCAATTTGTGAAAAGTAAACTATAGTCTTGGCAAATGTCTAGGCTGTTTCAAGGTTCCCATGAGACCCCTTTGACCAACAACCTCAATTTGATGTAACCTAAACCAAGTACTAGAAGCTTTTTGTGTGTGTGTGTGATAAGAGATGGTCAGGTGGGGCTCTATCATCCCCATTATTTGGTAATTTCATTTAGGTAGTCTTTGTAGATGTATATATTTTAGGAAGCTTCTACTGCATTAGACTTCCACAATGCCCCTCAAATGACCCTTAATTTTAGCTATCTCTCCTTACGTTCCCCCTTTTTCCTCCTCTTACCCATTTGATCCTCCTATTCCAGCTCGTCCGTTCATAACTGTCTATTCCTTTCCCTTTCCTACCAAGATCTATCTGTCCTCCTTTACTCTATACCTACCTGTTCTAATTCTATGGAATGTAGATTAGTTATCATTGACTTAACAAATAATATCCATATATAAGTGAATACATACTCTATTTCGCTTTCTAGGTCTAGGATGCCACATTCAGGCTGATTTATTTCTTGTTCCATCCATTTACCTGCAAATTTCATGATTTCACTTTTTTAAATTGCTGGTTATTACTCCATTGGGCAAATATATTATATTTTCTTTATTCATTTTTCTGTTGAGGGACTTCTAGGTTTCCAATTTCTAATTTCTGGCTATCATGAATAGAGCAGCAATGAACATGGTTGAGCAAGTGTCTCTGTGGTAAGATGGAGCGTCCTTTGGATGTATGCTCAAGAGTGGTGTAGCTGAATCTTGAAGTAGATGGATTCCCACACTTCTGAAGAACCACCATATTGATTTCCATAGTGGCTGTACAAGTTTGCATTCCCACCAGCAATGGAGGAGTGTTCCTCTTACTCCACATCCTCATTAGCAAGATCTATCATGTTTTATTGATCTTAACTACTCTGACAGGTGTGGTTTTGCTTTGCATTTCCCTGATGACTAAGTTTGTAAACATTTCTTTAAGTGTTTCTCCCACATTTGTTTCCTCATTTGGGAATTCTGTTTAAATCTGTACTCCATTTTCAAATAGGGTTACTTTTTCTGCTCTCTCGTTTTTTTGAGCTCTTTATATATTTTGGATATTAGTCCTCTATTGGATGTGTAGTTGGTGAAAATCTTTTCCTATTATATAGGCTGCTGCTTTATCTGAATGATGATATTCTTTGCCTTAAAGAAGCTTTTAACTTTCATGAGGTCCCATTTGCTAATTATTGATCTTAGTAAAAGCTCTATTGGCTTTCTTCTCAGAAAGTAGTCTCCTATGTCAACGAATCCCAGGCTATTTCCCACTTTCTCTTCTATTAGGTTCAGTGTAACTGGTTTAAATCTGAAGTCTTTTTATCTATTTGGAGTTGAGTTTTGTGCAGTGTGGTAAGTATGGATCTACTTAGATTTTTCTACATGCATCCAACCTGTTTTGCCAGCACGATTTGTTGAAGATGCTGTCTTTTTTTCCTATGTGCAGTTTTGGCTTTTTTACAAAACATTTTTTTTATTAGCAAAGCTGAAGGCTTGCTTTTCTTACACTGAAAAAGCAAAGGTCAACTGAAGAATTTTCCAGACTCTTCTGGCAATAGAAGTAGCTTCTCTTTGTATTTTTTCTTAATCTAGTTTAGAGAAAATGGCTTATGTGGGGGAAAGACTCTCAAACATTTGTGTCGAGAGATGCACGTCCTTTATTTTCATAAAGCAGCTGTTGGATAATGAACTCAAAGAGGAATTAATTAGGGATACCACAGAATCTGTAGAACACTTGGGACTGCCCCCATTTCTTCAGAAATCTCTAAGACTAATCAAGCATCACCTGATTCACTAAAGATGCTTATCCTGTAATCAGTAAAGATCTCCAGAGAAGGAAACTCCTTCTTCTTTATAACTTTTCTTTTCTTTCTAGCCTGAATATCATTGACATTAAGAAGTTTCTTCTCATATTTTATTAATATTTAAAAGAACTAATTACAAAAATAGTTCTATAAGAAAATGCATGAGTCCAGACTTAAAAATTCTCAAGATTTACTTACGAGTGCCTTTCCTGTGTGTATGTCTGGTGTCTATGGAGGCTAGAACGTATATCAGATACCCAGGAACTGGAGTTACAGATTTGTGATCCACTATGTGTGTGGTGGGAACCTCATCTGGAGTCTCCGAAAGAGCAGGAAGTGCTCGTAAACACTTAGTCACTCAGAAATATATAAAAGCTGTAGTCTCATAAAAATCACTGTAGCCTTATATATTCCTTATCCTGTTAATTTGAGTTTAATTTGTAAATATCACTCTATGTAAATATCACTGTGTGTAAAACTCATTATTATTTAAGCACTTAAAGGAAAACATTGGATGCTTTAGATATGATGGAACACCACATTTAATGGCTTAGATGCCAGGTGTCTGTCAGCTAAGAGAAGAAAATTTTGAGTATATCCTTAAAGGAATTTTGGAGATTTTTTTTCTGGCATGTATATTTTATTTTATTACTTTTTAAAAAATACCAACCCAAATTTCTACTCACTCCCCTTCTCCCATTTTCTTCACACACCCTCCCACCCCACCCCTTCCAATCCTCAGAGAGGGCAAGGCACCGTTCCCTGTGGAAAGTCCAAGGCCCTCCCTACTACATCTAGGTTGAGCAAGAGACCCAAGGAGAATAGGATCCCAAAAATTCAGTACATTTTTGAGTTTAAAACCTACAAACAGATTATATAAAAATTCTTTGTAAACATTTCTATTTGTGTATGACTACAAAAGGCAAAACAAATGTCTTATGGCTTATTGTAGCTAGAAACACATACCAGTTCCCATTGGACACTTAGTGATAGATATTTGAATACACCTAAAGAAATCATAGGTTGACCAATTTTTTCTTATGCAGAATCGCTTTGACTTGCTATGTCATCAATTCTGAACTGTGCTGGCTGCTAATCATTCAGTGGTCTGAGCATCTGTAACTGTTCATGTCATTCTTGACTTGATTTAAACCTCAGTCTCCAATCTACCGCAGTGCTAGTGTTTGATATTGCTGTGTCATTCTTGATGTAACCACATCAGTTGCTGGTACCCTAAAGAAAAAAATGATTGCACCTTTTGTTCTGATACAGTACTCAATTAAGAGTTTTCTAATTTCCATGAGTAGAGGGACAACTCAAAGTCTTTTATTTATATAGACTTGTAGACCTGTGTTAATCATGTTCACATGAATTACCCTCAACACTATCTTGATTGACTGAGCCAAAGTGGCCCATCATTGGTAGTAGAGTTTATGCTGAACCAGAGAGAAAGTCCTGTCTTTATCTCATCATTCTAGTTTCTCCAAGTTTGTTAGGAAGATATCATGTTAGGAAGATATTATAATAACACTACAATTCAAGGCAACTAGTGGAGGAAGGGGTTTATTTCAGCTTCTAGATTATAGTCCATCACTGAGTGAAGTTAGGGCAGTAACTCAAGGCAAAAAGGTGGAAGCAGAAGAAGAAGCAGAAATCAGAGAGAAACACTGTGTACTGACTTCCTGTCCATGACTGGCTCAGACTGCTTTCTTTTACAACCCAGGAAACTTGTTCAAGTGTGGTCCTGCCCATAGTTGAATGGACCCTCCCATCTCTATCATTAATCAAGACAATGCCCAACCGAAATGCCTACAGTCCAATTTTATGGAGACATTTTCTCAGTTGAGGGGCTCTCTTTCCAGGTGACCTGGGAAGTTGACAAAAAAAATCTGATGAGTACAGAACAAAAATTGATGAAGTTTAACCAATAATCCACAGCTCATCTGTATTTAGCAATCTCTCACAGGGGTAGAGGAATAGGTAGAACCCAAATGCTAAAGTAGCATCCCCAAATAGAAATAGAAAGACGATTTACCCCAAATAGGTATCATCACCATGAAGAAAGAGCTGCATAAAAATATTTACTTGCTGTAAAAATCTAAAAGTCTCAAAGGAAATACTTCCATTTGAGTTGTGTTGGAAATGATTTATAGAAATAAGGAACTCTCTCGAAGACCATTGGTATGATAGATATAAATTCTGAGGATATTTCTAGTTGGTTCAAGTTCAAGGACAATTTATTCTATAACAGACATGACCATGTGTATTTTTCAAGAGAGATTTTTTTCCATCTTTTTTTCCTCACTTGTAAAAATAACCCTGAAAGGTGATTGGTTTGGGTCTGGTGTCCGTAAAGGAATTTTTTTTTAAGTTGTGTTGTTTAAACTTTCCTTATTCTTTCTTCTCTGAATGGTAACAAATTTTTATTCAATTAAAAAAGAAAAATAATAATATGGTCTTTCCTGTAAGTTCACATGAAGCATAATGAATTCAGTCTGCCATAATAAATGCTTAAAGAATGGCCCTACTTTTCACTCTGCAGTGAAAAGCTACTAGGTTTTAGAGCACAAACGCAAACTAGGATGCCCAGGCTATGAAGCAACATGGAGGTGTACAAAGGAGTGGGTCAGACATGAAGAAGTCTCAAAGCTTAATGTAATAAATTCGCATTTAAGTAGGGAAAATACTACTCAGAAACTGTAAAAAAAAAAACCCTCATTTCAGAGGATTAAGTTAAGTGTACACTTAACTTTACTTGTGAGGTAGAGGTGAATGCATTTTCTCTGTTGTCTTTAAGGCCCTTTCTCATCTTTTCCTTTTGTCTGTTCTTGCTTTCTCCCTTCCTTCCTATTAGGGTATCTACTCTCTGTCATCTCAGACTCCTCTCCTTTAGTCCCATCCTATTACATACACCTGCTCCTGTTAATAGCACTGCATGGCACTGACGAGAGACAAACATGGTAGTTAAGTGTAGTAAGAAGGATGCTAGTTAGTTCCCAGCCTCTTAGCCCCAAAATAATCACACAGAAATTGTATTATTTAAATCACTGCTTGGCCCATTAGCTCTAGTTTCTTATTGGTTAACTCTTATATCTTAATTTAACCCATTTCCATTAATCTGTGCATCACCACGAGGTCGTGGCCTGCCAGCAAAGTTTCAGCACATCTGTCTCTGACAGCTCCATGACTTCACTCTGACTCCTCCCTCGTTCTCCCAGCATTCAGTTTAGTTTTCCCTGTTTACCTCTATTCCCTGCACAGGCCCAAGACAGTCCTTTATTAACCAATGGTGTTCACAGCATACAGAGGGGAATCCCACATCAGTTGAGAGCTCAGATTCTGAAGCCAGCCAGAAAGCCAGTTCTGCTGTATGGTTTTTAGCTAATACCCAAGTTTTTTTCTGAACCCCACTTCCAACTATTATAAACTATAAATATTTTTAAAAGAAAATTTAATATTGTGATTTTAGGCACAATTTCTCAAACACATTACATGTTTAATATTACAGAGTTCTTATTTTGCTTTTGTTTTTATTGAAAAACTATGAGAATAATGGGAATGATTACAAAAACATATTGAGTTAAGTGTCTAAGTGAAGAAATTCCGTTGATGGTGAGAGAATGGGAAAGTAGATAATCTAATGATGAAGGTGTCTCATAAAATTAAAATTGAATCACCGGACACAAAGTTAAATTTTGAGCCCTAGGCTCCCTGGAGAGTAAGCGAAGAGAGAAGCTATCAGTATATGATTTAAATCCTCTTTATCAAGCCCACTGGTTGGTCTATGTGAACTCAACTATTTCCTGTACTACAATCACAAAGACTCTTCTTCAAGCCCTGTCACAGCTTGCTGCTGCATCACTTGATCTGTAGCCAGAGTTTAGGGAATCTGCTTTTCACACAAGTCTCTCTTCTGACTTCTCTAATAGAGGCTGGTGCTGCACCACCCAAATGCACCACTTTTAGTGAATAAAAGTGACACGGGCTCCACATACAGAACTTAGAGCCAGACCAGTTTTAATCCGAATCATGTAAAATGGCATTATCTTCCTTTGTGGCCCTAAGCAAATGAGGTGATGCACAAGCAGCCTCCGTTTACAGTGATGTTTGTGAAAGGGTTTTGAACTGGAAAAAAGACATATTGACCCTTTATGTGCAGGGTCATTGCAACCATCGTCACTAATGGTATGAACTGTGTCTGTTTCAGTGCTCAGTCCATGGCCATAAGCAATCGTTTATTCTAAGGTGACAAAGTCATAGATCGAAGCATGTTTCTCTCAAATGGTTTGGCCGCATCCCCAAATAAAATTTAAAAGATCTAAAAAAGAATGCATTTCCTTCAGGCAATCTTCCACAAATATCATTTCCCCCGAGTGAATTCTGATAGGCAATGGGCAGCAAGCAGTCAGTGGTACCCTCTTTTGGCAAGTACTTGGAGTGCAGATAGTCTGTTGCCAATTAGGGAGAGATCATGCCTTAAGCCTCAGCTGAGATGGGAATACAGTTGACAACTCTTTCTAAAATTGAGAAGCCTAACCCAAACAGAAGTCTGTAAAATGCCACCTCGCCTCCACATGGATATGGACTGAGCAAATGGGATTTCGCCTCCACATGGATATGGACTGAGCAAAGGAACCTCACCTCCACATGGGCATGGACTGAGCAAAGGGACCTTGCCTCCACATGGGCATGGACTGAACAATTGGAACTAAGATTTTTTCCATAAACCTCAAAATTCTATGCCAAAGAGCATTAGTGTGAATATTTTAGGCTCCAAAAATCTTAAGGAGGATGCCGTGAAACTCTCACCATGATGAAAGCAACGAAGATCTTAGAGCAAACAAGAAATGAGCAACCTTATGCTTTCAAGGGGTCCTCCCCCAGAAAGCGCCGCTGCCAGGGATACGTTCGTGCTCTGAGTGACTGACTGTAACGGGAGGGAATTGGCAAGGCAAAGTTCATTATTTGGGTTTCAGAATTATTAATCTTAATCTTTATTTTCCAATATGTGTTAAGCAGTAAAATACTTGGTTGGTTTTTTTTTTTAAATCACACCTATTTTGTGAGAATGAAGCCTCTCTGTCAACTCACAAAAGAACGCTTTTTACGTCTCTTCTCAAGCTTCCCGCTCAGTCAGAGTGACAAGTCATTAAGGCACAAATTAAAAAGAAGAAGTGTGGGATGGTGTGAAATCAGTGGGAATTATTATCCATCAAAACAACTTGCCCACACACCCAAATTCAAGATGACACAACAGGCAGGTACTATGGGAGCCTTAACTAAACACCAGAAAACTGTGAGTTCCAGACCTGTGTCCGTTGAAAAGGCCCAGCATGAACTATCTTGAAGCGTGCTGTTTGTAAATGTTTTCTCACAATAGCACAGTAATTAGTGGCAAAATACTATGCCTCTATTCTATCTGCCTGTTGTAGAATTTGGGCTTGAAGAAGTTCACTTGCTGTTAGGGACAATTAATCCAGATTGCCTAATGATATGGAAAGTAAGCTGCCACCTCTGGTAAATGGACTAGAAACCCTGAACTTCCTGTATAGTCTTAGAGTCTTCTAGATGAGGGTCCAGCTAGATGGCACAGTGAGTAAATGTACTTGCTGTCATACTGGTTGAACTAAGTTTGACTAAACCACCAAACCTACGTCAGATCTACATGGTGTAAAGAAAGAAATAACTTATTCAAGTTGTCTTCTAACCTACACACACACACACACACACACACACACACACACACAAAATAATAATAAAAATTTAAACACTTTACCTAGATGAGCATCCTATCAGGACCAACATAGACCCTTAGACAGAGCTAGCAGCACAGCATCATCCTGCAAGTTCTTGTTATTAAAATGCTTTGCTCTGAATAATTGTCTCTTGTAAAGAGCATCCTGCGAGCCAATCACAAACAAAGGACAGTGAACTTGGAATAGATTCTCGCACTTCATAAAACTGGAGAAAGATACCTATATAACAAATTAAGGTTGAGAATCCTAACCACACTCAATGTGTTCACAGGACTTTAAGAACTTCTCTAACTCATTTCCTTAGTTTTTCCTGTGATCAGCTCCAATAGGAGACCATTATGTGCAGTCACCCAATGCTTTTCCTCTTTCCAGAACTATAAGAAGGGCTGGCATGTGGTTCACACACAGCCGACAGGCTTCCTAGAGAAGAGTCTTTCAAGGCAGCCTTAAAGGCATCGTTGCTACCTATTTTTTAATAAAGGAAAGAAGTCAGGCACGGTGTCAGAAAAATAATCCCTTTTCCCAAATTTGCACGTGTTAGATATAAACCCGATTACAGCTGTGTGATCTGCCTGAGTGCTCTAAGATAACAGGAAGATTGACTTTTGGAGGAACATGAGTGTTACTTCATAAACTCAGTTATGTCTATCTGGTCCTACTAGTCCTACTGACTGTCCCTGCATCAGACAGATACCAGGAAAGGCATCCTGATGATTTTCAGAACACACATGGGTGAGAGGCAGTCTTGATGTGCCAGGGGTTATTTGGAAGGGAGGAAGGAGGCTTCCTGTACCGACGTCTTCTGCGCAGAACTGAAGTACCCTTCCCACTCTCACCTTCTGACACCGTGGTTCTGGAGATTGCACCCAGGGCTTGCATATTTCAGGCAAAGGTTTATCACAGAGCTACTTCTACAGTCTTTTTGCATTTTTGTTGAGACAGGATCTTTTCAATTTGCACAGTCTGGCCACAAACTTGCAACCATCCTGCATTAGCCTCTTAAGTAGATGAAATTGCAGGCATGTATCTCTGTGCCTGGCATCTTTCCTTTCTTAAACTAGGGTTAAGGGTAATGCCATTTATATTGCTTTGAGAGTCTCCTCCAGGAAGCCGACAGTGTAGGAACTATCCCAGCCCTGATGGTGTTGGTGGAAAGAGTGAAGACCCTTGGTACATGCTCACAATGGTCCCGCAGATGAGGTAATCACTGGAAACAAGAGGAAATACAGATTACAGCATCTCTGCCAGAGGTTCTCAGCATGTCTGGCCTCGCACAGAGGTGGCTGGTAAACTTTATATTTTTCAAAAGCTGTAACAATTACACTAAAGTGTTTAAATTACCTTTTTTCTATCTATAATATAGGTACTCGTGGAAGGAAAAATTACATTTCATACCAGTCTGGTTCTGGAGGTTCAATGATTCCACCAGAACTTGGCTTATTGGGTTGGCTTTTCTCTGTAATAGCTTTGGCTTTAGGCAGCATTTCCATAAATGACATTGAACACCCCACCCGGGCTTCTATTCTTCTTGCTGTTAGTGAGATAAAATACAGAAATTCTCTTTCAGCCTAGTAATACCAAAGTCATATAGCTGAATCTGGTTTTCTCTGACTTGCCCTTCCTTGAACTCTTGTTACCTAGGCATAGGTCCATGGTATACCTAGCAGGAGCCAGTGATGGAACTACTGCACCAGGTACAGTCACTGGAGAGGCAGCAGGATTTCACCAGGGAAATCAGAAAGAGGCATATCACCTAGAGAGACTACAGGTTAATGATGGATCTTAAGAAAGAGAGTAGCTACTGTGCATTTTTGGTTGAATAATATAATAAGAAACACTGCGGGGGGCCATCCTGACCGGCAGGAATGAACGCCACCAAAAACGAGAATTCCTTCTCTGGTCACATCTTTATTTGGAGCATTCCCTTGAGGAAAATTGGGGGAAGGGAAGATAGAGCAGGGACGAGAGAAAGCTTAGAGAGAGAGAGTTGGGCCCCAAGGCAGCTGCTTTTAAACGGTGAAGAGGCTTGAACGCTGTCCTGATTGGTTAATGCCATTCTGCTGGTCTGAGCATGTGCAAGCAAGGGTGCTCAGCCCCACGTGGCTACCTCCAAACTGCAGGACCACCTGTGCCTCCAGGTGGCTCCCAACAAAACACCATACTAGAATAATGACATGACTAACAGATTTTTTTTTCTCTTTGTGATGCTAGTAACGTTCTTGTGTGATGTGGGATTTCTCTCTGTATGCTGTGATTACCATTGGCTAATGAACAGAGAAACTGTCTTGGCCTGTGATAGGGCAAAAGCACAGAGCTAGGCAGGGAAAAACTAAAGTGAATGCTGGGAGAAAGGAGGCGGGGTCAGGGAGAAGCTGTGGAGCTGCTGCCAGAATCAGACATGCCAAAACTTTGCCAGTAAGCCACTGCCACATGGCGATACACAGATTAATAGAAATGCGTTAAATTAATATGTAAGAGATTAGTCAATAAGAGCTAGAGCTAATGGGTCAAGCAGTGATTTAATTAATACAGTTTCTGTGTGATTATTTCTTGTCTAAGCTATCCAGTCAGCCAGGAACCAACAAGCGCCCTCCTCCAACACTTGTATTGCAAATCATATCAGACACAAAAGACCATAATTTGTCTAGAATTGAAGTTTAAACCTTTAAAAATTGAACTGGACATTGTACCTGTAATCCAATGTCATTGGAGAGAGGTTTATGCATAAATATCATGAGATTGAGGCCAGCCTGGGAAACTTAGTGAGCTCCTATATAAAATAAGACTTAAAAAGGCTTAAGGTTGGGAGCAGTTACATAGGAACTGACTTCAATCTACAGGAGTGCAAAGAAGACTAAAAAGGAGAAAGAAACATAACAAAAACTAAAAATACCCCCAGAATTAGCATTGCACCAGTGGGGTATCAGGGGCTAAGAAGTTTGTTACTGTCCAAGGCAACTGAATTGAAAAGTTATGCTATAACATGTTTCAGAAACATTTTGCTTATGCCAATGCATTGAGTCTTGAGGGTATGAAAAGATAAAAGTTTTCAGTGAGATACAGGATTTCTCTCTTGCAGGTTTTCAGAACAAGATGTCAATAACTCTACTTTTGTTATAACTTTTTGTTATTTGGGAACTTACACACACACACACACACACACACAGAGAGAGAGAGAGAGAGACAGAGAGAGAGAGAGAGACAGAGAGAGACAGAGACAGAGAGACAGAGACAGAGAGAGAGAGACAGAGAGAGAGAGAGATGACTTTAACAACCGTCTATTTGCCCTTGCAATCCTCCTTGTATGATTCCCAGTGTCTGTCCTTCCAGGTTCACATCTTCTTTTTCTCATTTTGATGACTAAATTCAATTGGTGCTGCCACATGTGCACGGGCATAGAGTCATCCCCTAGAGTATGGCAACCTACTAGTGCTCACACCTTCACATAACAGTGGACCTCTCTCTCATAGGAGCATGTCTTCACCTTGATGCTTTAACAAGGACTTTGAATGAAGAAAGAGAAGTTCTTAGAGCCAATTAATAAAATGACACCTTTAAATTATATAATAAAGTTCTCTTAAATTTAACAATTTTTATAATATATTCTTAACATCTTCCCACACAATCTGGAAGAAAAAGTATAAATGATGTTTAAAATGGTACCTTTATTAAACCACCTTATTTTTGCAGTTTACACTTAGAAGTAGGAGATTAAAATGATTGCTATTTTAACACATCACCTTAAAGTCATTTTTCCATATGCAATGGTACAAAGTGTACCTAAAATTGATAAGTGGAATAAAGTTGAATTGTCCATTCAAGCACAGAGGTAGATATAATTAGTTCTCCATAACAATAATTTTAATTAAGATTTATTTCAACTGGGGCAGGGAGGTGAAGGAAGGGTTCAGTGGTTAAGAACACATACTGCTCTTTGTAGAGGATCTGAGTTTGGCTCCCAACTGCTTAAAGTGCTTTAATTCATAAAATGCTAGTGCAATTGTAACAAATAAAATAAAAAGCCAAGTGTCTCTCTGTGCCTCCCCATGACTGACTGAAGCTGGAGGACAAACATCACCACTCCTTCACAGTGTCTGGTTGTCCCGAGTCATTGTCTTTGTTAGAGTGAGAACCGTGGTGAACACTGGTTCCAAGGATAGATCTTCCTGAGAGGCGTAGACATAAATGCAAGCCATGAAGGGATCCCACAGCAAAGAACCTGATGAAGGGGAGCTGGATTCTGCAGTGTCTCCCTGGGAGACAGGATAGCTCCATGGAAGCTGATGGTAGAATGCAGACAGGATAGTTTGCAGCAATTGATAGAGGTAATGGCTGCAGAAACAGTGGGAAGTCTGCCAGGCTCACCTGCTTTTCTATGCTTGATGTAGTTTAGTTAATGTACAAATACATGTATTAAGCTTTATTGTGGATGGGGGGACCACAAGAAATGCTTTGTAGCTGTTACTGGAAAATGCAGGATTATCCAACGGTTTTAGAAGTACTCTCATAAAAACGGTTGGAAGTGGTTCTCAGATTTCTTTCACTCTCCCTGCTGTGTTCAGCAGTTTTCATTTCTATTTTCTTGATGCAATATACTGAGAAAAACAAACCCAGCCAACCAAGGGGAGTTGCTGACTGTTGCTGACCAGAAAAATGAAACAAATCTTCTCAAACATGTCTTTCCCCTTTATTTGTGGGTCAGATTTATTTCCTGAAAGGTGGTATTCCAGGTGACTTGGCACTAGCGATCACAGGACTGCAAACGTGAAATCCCAACTTAGACGCAAATGAAATGGTTCCCAACATGATTTCCATGTAAGAAGACATCAAAAGCCACCACATTCACCTGAGTGCTGTCTTCTGGCCAAGGAAGGTGAACCTGCAAGCTCGCCTCTGACCCTGATGTGCCAATATTTGCTTTTGTTTGTTTTATTTGACCTATTTTCTTTCAGGATGTTAATCTAAGTGATCTTTCTTTTTCTGACTCTCTTCCATTTCAAACCGAGTTCTCCTTGTCAGTTTTGTGGTGGTGGTGTGCTTCCTAGGGAGTGAGAAAGCTGTTCTATTGTATTTTTTCAAGGTTGCTCAAGTTTTGCATGAGAATGGAGAGGCAGCCAAGCAACTGAGTTGAAGGAGGAAGCATGGCATTGTTCCATTTCCTCACCTGCCTGTGGAATCTCTTTTTCTGGTTATAATTAGTGGCCGATACTGATTTTTTCTTTAGCTGTTTGTTAATAATCATTCTGATACTCCTCTGAACTCAAATGAAGAGCCTCCCGCTAGAGAATCAGAAAGGGATGGTGTCATCACAAGCATTTTAGATGTTTTGAAAATGTGGCCATTTGTTACTTCCACCTACTTTCTCTTAATTACTTGAACTGGGATTTAGCTTGATAAAAATTTGTCATTTCACTGGGCTGCAGAGATAGTTTTCAGTTAAGAGCATTTGCTTCTGTTTTGGAAAACCTACGTTCAGTTCCCGGTTCCCACAGCTGGCTCACAACTCTCTGTAACAACAGTTCCAGGGACCCAGTGCCCTCTCTGGCCCCCATGGGCACCAGTCACACACAAGTACATATGCACACATGCAGATGAAGCACTCATACGCATAAAATAAAAATATATGATTAAACTTATCACATCAAAAGCCTTCCTCTTGCCAAACTATAGTTACTCTCTGTTCCCAATGCCCAGTAACCACTCTTCTGTTTCTTATCTCCAGCAATTTGCCTTTTCTGCACATTTAGAACAAATGGATCATATGTTCTTTTTATCTGATTTCTTTTACTTGCATATATTTTTGGATCCATGACATTTAAGGTGCTAGTATATATCCTTTGCTGTAGTCATGAATTTAGCTTAGTGTGTGTAGTCTGTGCATTTTGACTACCCATTCACCATGATAATCATTTTCACTGCTTCCTTTTGGAGACACTTATGAATCATGCTGCTGCGAACATTTATGGGCAAGTCCAAGGCCTGATGTGTTCAGGTCTGGGGACAGATACACAGGAATGTTGGTTAAAATTTACATTTGCTCTTTTAAGAAATTACCAGTGAGGGCTCATAGGTGCTCACAGAAACTGAACAACCAGGGAGCTTGCATGAAACTGACCTGGGCACTCTGCACATGTGTTACAATTGTATGACTTGGTTCTCTTGTAGACTCCTAACAGTGGGAATAAGAGCTGTCTCCAATGGTGTGGGAGGTCCTTCTGTCTTTGTGTTGCTTTTATTGGTTATCAAATAAAGTACTGTTTTGAGCCTATGGCAGGGAAGAACACAGCTAGGTTTAAATCATATATATATGTACATGAGATACACGTGTGTGTGTGTGTGTATGAGAGAGAGAGAGAGAGAGAGAGACAGAGAGAGAGAGAGAGAGAGAGAGAGAGAGAGGGAATAAGGAGAAGAGAGGAGGGGAAGAGAACAAAGACAGAGAGATTGCTTTAGCTGCTATATATCTAAATTCTTTCCTGCCCCAAAGCCACTGTGTTTTCTTCAAGAGGTTTTAATTCTATCAGCCATTTTTATTAACTTTTGAATACAGTAATTTATTACTTTGAAATGTAGACTCATTTATGCCCCCTACTCATTCCTACAAGTAAACCCTACCAAATCTCCGGGTGAGTCTAAGGGGCATGAAGAAGTAAATAACATTTTGGCTATAACGTGATAGTTTCATGTTGTACCACGTCCTGGTTAGTACTTAAATTCTCTTTCTAAGTTAGCCACCTATCTATTCTAACCTGTGTTTTTCCTTGGTAAGATGCTAAACTCCAGTGTGCTGGAACTCCTTATAATAAAGATCAATTGGAACCATCCCTTGAGTCAGTGCTCTGATAGTATGTATCTAGATGACACTTCCAGCAAGACACTAATGATCGTCATACAAGAGCTTGGTACCCAAGATGGTACCATCTGAATAAAACTTGGTCCATATGAATAAAACTGCTCAATGCCCTCTCTTGTTTAAATATACTGCAATTTTAATTATTCAACAAAGTTTATCATAGCAATACACTTATGGGAAAAGCCTGGGAAATGTGCTGACAAATAGCCAGAGAAGCGTGAATCTTGGTTGAGAACTATAGTTCTGCACTGTGGCCCCACAGAATATGTCCAGTCCTGACAGGTCATTTATTGGAATGAGATTTTACAGGCAATCTACTACTACAACAAAAATGCCCATAAGATAATACATGTCTCATCCTAACGTCAGTGAAGTGATACCTTTTCTGAGAACTCAGTGGCCTTTTTTCATAACTGAGGGGCACTAAGGTATAAGTCATTACCAGAACTATTTTGGCTGAAAATGATAGAAAAGGTTTTTCCTTTTTGTAAGTTTTATTACACTGGAAATCATTTTTTTTTTTAATTCCTAACAGTTTGACAAGAACTAATTACAATGCGCTCATCTGTCTGGGGGACTAATTTGAGCCATCGGGCATCAACACCATAGCCATGCAGAGGCACTGTGAATGATCTGCACGCTTCCTGTGCTCCAAGAATTTGTACTTGCTATAAAAGAAAACAGATTTGGACAGCCCTGGAAAAGTCGGCTTGGGTTTGAAGCAAACATTTCAGAATTACATTAGAGCTGGCCTACAAGTGAACTAAAAATACCTGCTCCTCTCAGTGGTCTTGGCCGTGGGCCTTTCCTTTCCCTGTAAAAGTCAGGCTGTTGGAACAGTTGGAGTTCAGCTTGCTTGCTGTCTAAACTAGTGTTCTCTGATAAGTTCTGTTACCACTGAAACACAAGCACCATTGCATTGAAAAAAAAAATGCTTGGAGGTTTGGAAAATCGCCAAGAGAGATGTGCTCAGAGTGTTCACACCTTTAGGCTTCCCATGCAGTAATGAGACCACTAAGACCTGTTAAGCAATGGGAGAAAGATTCCCCAGTAAACATTACGCAGCAAGGGTAAAAGATGGAATGGAGTAAAGAAGCCTGTTAAAGTCAGCCGAAGATGATTATTTGAATTGCAAAGAGATATGTTCAGACATAGCTAGAGCTGCTAAACATAACTCTTGAAGTTTTTCCAGAACAGAGGGATTGGGGGAATGAGACCACTGAAGGAGAAAATTAGAAAATTATAAGACATAGCTAGAGATGGAGCTTTAGAAGCTGGTAGAGAGCAGAGACATCTGATATTATTAGGTTTTAGATCTATGTAAGAGTTTGAGAATCTAAAAACATTCTTTTCTGATTTTGGCTGTGTAATTTTAAAAGTAAAACGAAGACATTAAGTATAGACAATGAATAATCAACAATAACTGCAAGTTATATCGTAAAGGATTAAAAAGAGAGATCAAAAATAAGTAGCCTAGGAAAGAGAATCATGATAAGCTGAATAAATCTGAGTGAAATAATTTGAGTGGAAATGAGTCAGAATGGTACGAGCATCACAGAACTTGGCAGGGTGCTCCCCTTTGCAGGCGGCTCCTGGAAGGAAGCCCCACAGTGATCGTCTGCTATTGTAGAGGCATTCCTGCTCAGCGACTCAGAAACGAGGACATAAAGACTACAGGTCTAATTTTTAAAGTAAAGTGTATCACAGACTTCAGGAACGCGCATTTGGCTCGTTAGATAACACAGCATCCTATTTCCTGGCACCATCTATAGAACAGAGGGAGTTCCTCCTATGAGCAACTGAAGTGCCAGCTGTTGCCTTAAATATTGTACCTGTTCATAACGGAGAGAGATCTAAAGCCAACTTTTGAGCTTAGGATAGATTGAACATTTTGTACATCAGCAAACATTGGTGAGGAATGTACGTACCTAGATACAGCATTTACATACACGGGAAGGAGAATTGACCAACAACCTGCTTCACAAATGGTGACGGCAGCAGATTCATTACTTTAGATGATAATTGGGTATAATTGAGTTCTACGAATCTTCATAGCACTGCTGAAAACAGAGAGCAGGTAAATTAGCAATTATCTTTAAGACCATGCTCACATTTAAGAAATCACTTTATTTGCTAGTAACTTCAAGATAAGACATGTTCTCAGAACATGACTTAATCACTTGAATACCATGAAGATGAAAATGACAGTTTCCCTGGCATTGGAGGTATAAAAGAACAACTAAAAATTACTCAGCTACATCAAATACAGCTAGGAAATACTTAAGGAGCCTAACCTCCCCAATGCACATCTATCTGTGATATGCCTTATCACCTGGATTCACGAGTGTCTCCAAAGCGTAGATAAAGAATATTCCAGATGTACCAAATGCAACTATTCTTAAGTAAAGCCAAAAGTGCTTTAACAAATTTTCAATTTGTTTTAGTGTTTAAGTGATGATGACTTGCTACAATAACCCGTTAGGGGTGAAATAAGGGCTTACTTTCCCCATTCTCCGTGTTTGGTCATTTTAAGCAATGTCATGTGTTAGCTGGGATGCCAAATGTTATTTTCCTGCTGCCTGGTTTTGAGTGTTAAATTTCTATGACTAACAAAAATGAAATGGCTGTCTTTGATGTTGTGGCCGACCTTAAAACCAATAGCTGAAGGATTAATTCTCATAAAAGGGACCTCCAAGGATCAATATTCCCCAGGCACCTATAAGCATTCGTTACCTTCATTCTACATCCATATATGATTAACATTAAACTCACACCTCTCTCAGTTATGCATGTGTGATTGATGTGATGTCAAATTGGGCATGCTCAGAGCTTTCCTTTTGGAGATTTTGGTATCTCAAAGGAAATTCAGAGCTTTTTATCTCTGACTTTGATAAAAAAATAACACAAAATATCAGTCCAACTTGCCAGCTGGAAAGAAAAGATCTAAATAATAACCACCCAAATCTTGTGCAGGAGCTTCTATTGGTACAATATTTCCATCCAGAAAGCTGTGTGATCACGCACCCATTAGTCGACAACACTGTTTCTGAGGCACGTTGGTCCCCTTTCCGTAGTTGTTCTCAGGTGCTGTGTCTATGGTTTGTATGTGTCAGGTGCTGTGTCTATGGTTTGTATGTGTCAGGTGCTGTGTCTATGGTTTGTATGTGTCAGGTGCTGTGTCTATGGTTTGTATGTGTCAGGTGCTGTGTCTATGGATTGTATGTGTCAGAAACTGTATTAATTAAATCACCGCTTAGCCTATTAGCTCTAGCTTTTTATTGGCTAGCTCTTACATCTTAAACTAACCTATTTCTACTAATCTGTGTACTGCTACATGGCTGTACCTTACCGGGTAAAGATCCCGGGTCTATCTGCTCTGACGGCTACATGGCTTCTCTCTGACTCCACCTTCCTTCTTTCTCCTAGCATTCAGTTTAGTTTTCCCGCCTAGCTCTACTCTGTCCTGTCACAAGCCAAAGCAGCTTCTTTATTCATTAACCAATAAAAGCAACACATAGACAGGGGAGTTGGCACAACAGGCTGTAGCAGTGGTTAGATGCTTTGCCTCTGTTGTCTCCCGTGACAAATGGAGGCGGTGCAGGAAGCTTCAGTGGAACCAACAGAAAAGAAAGACCTGAGACAAGTGTATTACAATCTGGCCACTTAAGGAAGAGTCACAGAAGACTCTGGTGACATGGTGGGGCTGGACTTAACTCAATAGAGAGTAAATGAACCTGGTGGCTTCCCTCTGGTTCTTCTCTGAGCATTTCATAACTAAACACTGTAGGCAGAGAGAACATTTTATGCAGAGATTGACAAGCAGGCACACTTTTTCTCCACTACTGACTTAATCTCAATCCTTTAATCTGAAATCATAAATTGTGCAATCATCTAAGAACTGAACCAGTATGAAGACATTGCTACAAGTGGTCTCCATGAATTAAAAGTAAAAAACACTGAAATATGATCATTATAGTATCTCTTCTTATGGCATCTTCACATACCTCTCAGTCTTGATGCTATCTTTAATTATGAGTTCCAGGATGAGATGTATACACACACACACACACACACACACACACACACCAATGTATATATTTTCTAAGCTAATTATAAACTATACTTTGCCCACATAATAACTGTCGATGTTTCTTTATAGGGAATTATCAGCATTTTGTGCAGTAAATTCTTAAATGGTTGGAATTTCCCACCATTTTCACAGTGATCCACAGTACTGCCCTACCCACTAAGCACTGGTGTACTAATTCCCTTTCCTACACTACTTCTTGGCAAATAAAATTATCCTACACGTTTCTAAAGATACTGTAGCTAAAGAAAGCGCTATCCAGAGACTTAAGTTTTGAAAGTCAGCTCTCCTTCCTTCCTCTCCTCTTTTCGTGTTGCAAGAGATGAAGGGGCAGCCGACAGACCAACACACAGCGCCACTTTCCAGCCTCCTGCCACAGCCTTCGAGCAAGTTTCTAAACCAAGAGCTTTAGCACCTTGCACATCTATTGGAAATCATTTCAAGAAGAAAACAAAGTATTTTAGGACCCACTTTGAATCCGTTCTGTAGCTTCCGTGTTTGCGTCCAGCTCTGCTGGTAGAGATAAAGGTTTCCTCTTAATAGTTCATTATCATGATCAGTTTCAAAGTCAATTTAAAAACATGACTAAGAAAATTGAAGTTTTTATCTAATCACTGCATCAAAAAGTACAGTCTATCATTCATCTGTTTTGAGTCCCCTTTCACATTAGGGTATATTCTCATGCCAAAAATTCTTTACTAAAAGCAAAAAATTTCTGTAAGCATATAAACATTTTGCAATTTTCATGTTTCTGCCCTCTGCTTACCTGAAATGGACAGTCTGGGGTGGTGAGGCAAACAGGGAAACATGATAAGATAAAGACTGGTGAAGATGGGTTAATACTGTAGAGACTAGACTAGAAATGTATGTGAAGTTTGGAGGAAATGAACTGAAATTAGGGAGAGAAAGGATTTTCTAAAAGGAACCTAAAATAATTGTTTTGTAGAAGATGTACTTCCCATATAGGCAGAATTATTTTCCTCACTTTTTATGAAGATATAGTCAAATAGAGAATCTCATCTCTTAATTAGAAAGAAAAATACTCATCAAACACATCTCATCAGTGGAGAGCTAACGACCCACAGCCGTTAGTCTGAAAGGGCTTTCTTCCCGAACAGTAGGCAGTGCTAATCATTTTGGATGAGATTCCTTTTTAAAATATACTGTAGTTTGCAAAAGAATAGGACATTCAATATTCCAACTTAAATTATTTTTTTGAAGTGGGCTCCCCCGGGGTAGTCGTGTGTGGCGTGGAGTGATCACCGACTGCATACGACTGCATACAATCTTCCACTGCACTTCAATGCAGGAATCAATTGAGAGCCTGGTGTGAAAGGCCTGGTCCTGTCTGGGACTCTTAACCTCTCAAGCTCAAAGAAATAAAAGCCAGGCACATCAGGCTCTCTGTAGAACCGGTGTAGCTATGGAATCTCAATACTCTGAATCATTCACTCAACTTGATATAATATGCCTTTTTTTAATATAAGGCTGGCACTTTATCTGGGGTTTCAGTGGAACAGAATTTCTTGTTTGTTTAATCTTTATGTGGAAAAGTGGGTCTTTTTGTCTGTAAAAATGTAATTGGCTCATTCAGTTCCCAGTCTTTGCCACTGCAGCCACCTTGCTAACCCCCTCTAAACATTTTGGCCAGACGAAACCCATTTAATAGAAACATTGTGAATAGCCAACTTTTGATTATTCTGAGCCAAAGGAGAGAGGGAAGAAAGGAGAAAGTGAATCACACCTCAGAAACCTTATTTCCACCGTTAGTTTTTGACCTGCTTGCCTTACCAAACCTTTGTCGTGACACCTAAGAACTGTCTCTCTCTTTCTTCGTGCTGCTGTGAAGAACAGTTATCACAGAGGAAAGCCGGGAGAGGGAATGGCGCACAGGAAGTCTCCACGCTGAATGATTGACGTTTCCAAAGCCCTGCCTTGCCACAGAGCTTTGTCCCTCAGTTCATGGACATTGTGGCAAGAGTGCCAGTTTGGGGGGGTCAGAGTGCCGGTTTGGGGGGTCATAGTGCCGGTTTTGGGTCAGAGTGCCGGTTTGGGGGTCAGAGTGCTGATTAGGGGGTCGGAGTGCCGGTTTCGGGTCAGATTGCCGGTTTGGGAGTCAAAGCGCCTTTTGTAGCCTCGGTTTCTGCTCGGGTAAAATAGTCTTTCTGGTGTGTAGCCTTTGCAGCCGTCCACTCACGGCACGTCTCCTCAGGCTCATTCCACACAACAGCTAACAGCATACCTGTTAGCACAAATTATATTGTTTCTCTTTCGGTAAATTAAAAATTAAAAATCCATTCTGAATATTTATGGTTAAGATTTAGAATGCTTCTAAAATCTGACTCACATGGATACTGGGGAAAGTACTTTGTGATGGTCATGCCAATACTGTAGACTGGAAGCCAGGATCCAGATAAATGATACTTGAATTTACAATTGAAAATGTGTTATAGATACAATTTGATATCCTTAAAACCAAGGTATCTCTTACAAGAGAGGCATGAAATTTCAAAAAGTATTAAAACTTTTAAGGCTAGAAAGATTGCTTATCAAGTAAAGGAACTTGCTACCAAGTCTGATGCCCCACTTTCCCAGAATCCTCATGGTAGGAGAGACCCACTTCATACCAATTATCCTCTATCTTTCACACAGTCATGCTCACGCATACGTATGTGTGCGCGCGTGCACACACATGCACGCACACACACTAAAATAAAAATAATTAGAACTTATTTGTTTTTACTCTACAATTCACAAGATGGGCAATGTATGCTACATGACTTACTATTAAAAAATTCAACTGTCTATAAATCTCAAGATTTTTCTTGTTGAAAATACTAGTAAAAATTTTAAATGTAATATCTCTGTTTAATACAGATTCCCTCATTAAACACCTCTCACACAGCACACGCACCCTCCCCAGAAACACCACCTATCTTCCTCAGTCAGGCCCCAATCACCTCTCAGCATTTATCATGACCACTTATGGGATTTGTTTATGTGTATTTTATCATGAGTATTTGTACACACATACACAGGAGAGAGAGAGAGAGAGAGAGAGAGAGAGAGAGAGAGAGAGAGAATAGAGATAAATTTCCTTTTTAACAATTCAAGTCCTTAATGCAGTGACTTGTTCCTGTCCACATTGGTGCTTTGGTGCGGGCAAGTTTTCGTTATTTAGTCTGGTTCTCAGGGAGGATTTCAGAGAAGCACTAAGCAGGTTTGTGGGGTGGCGCTTCATACAGTGCTTAAGTCTCCTTTACACACTGCACTGAGTGATTTTCTTGCTGTGACAAAATACCAGACAAAGAGCAACTCTATGGAGACGAATTTGTTCTAGCTCACAGTTTAAAGGGACAGCTTTGTCATTTGTAATGAGGAATGCCTGGCAGCGGGTGGTCGCATTGTGTCTGCAGTCTGGATGAAGAGAGAAATTAATGCTGGGCCTCCATGTGCTTTTTTCTTTTGATTCAGCGCAAGGTCCCAGCCCATGGGAGAGTCTCCCACATTCAAGGCGAGTCTCCTTACCTCATATTAACCTCTGGAATTCCCTCACAGACACACCCATAAGCTTATCTTCTGGATGACTTTGAATCAGGGCAGGTTGACTCTAATCAAGGCCCACCATCCACCACAGTATATTACCTCCCCACAGCTATCTTATGAAATGGGTCAATACAAGCTGAGAAACAGTAACGGACTTGCTCAAGATCCTATAATACCAAATGTCAGAAATGGAATGAAAGCCCCTTCATTGGGCTTCTGCTGAATGTCACATTCTACCATAAATCCTTGTCGTCTTGGAGAGGGATAATTTACATATCACTTTGCTTTTGATGTTCATACATGGAGCCAAAATTCCAAACTTGAAGCAACATCAAGGCAACATCTTAAGGTCAACACAAGTCCATCTGGGCATTTCTTCAGGGCTCAGCTGCACACACTTGAGAGTCTTCAGTTAGCTTCTCTTCATGGGTAGTTTTGCTTCTTCATGCTGTCTGACTTTTAGTTGAAGTGATGATGGTGATGATGTCACGGTGATTTTTAGGCTTATATTTTAATACTCTGTTATAAACCATAGGAAATAATATATTATATTACACCCACGTCTTAGTGTGAAAAGGTATTGCAGAAGTCATGGATACAAGGAGATAGAACAAAACTGCACATAATCACCACAAATTAATTTAAATGTAAAAGCTCTAGAAATCTTACCCATAATGTCACTTCAATGGCTTCTTCATAGCTCTTACTCTTGAAGTCATAATTATGGCTGGTATGGGAAAGACAGAAAGCTGCAAGAAGGACAAGAAATTGATATGTAATAAGAGCCAATATGTTCTGCTTGTTAAACACCTTTAGGTACCAAGCCTAAACTAAGACTATTTCCATTTCAAATCTGCAAAGTAAATTTCTACTTTTCAGATGAGATAACGTAAAGAAATTCAATACCTGTCCAAGGCCATAGACTAGAGACTAGGGATCTCAGGCACCTTGGAGTCTGATGTAAACATCTGTATTATCTCCACTTCATCTCAGTCCAGCAGCTCCTGAAGGAACATGGTAATCACAGTTGATAATACCAGGTTAGAAGAGAGCTTCTTGCATACTCTAGCATACATGGTAAATGCACAGAATTCTCGATTAGTTTGTTTATTTTTTGAAGTATATTCTCGTGTACTTTAGGCTAGCCTCAACCTTGCTATGTAGCTTGAGAATGACCTTTAGCTCCTGACCCTCCGGCCTTATCCTTCCAAGTGCTAGAATTATAGGCATGACCCACCATGCCAGGATTTCTACCTTTCTACCAGCAGAGCTCATAAGTGACTGGCATCTTATTAAGACGTTAACTGTGGCATTGAGTTACAAATCGAAACATCTAACTTATATTTTAAAAATAAAATCAAATACTTGAAGGCTTTTGAGTCTCTCATGAGAATGGATAGCTAATGTAGGGTTAGTTGTTTCATGTGTAAAATGGAGGCATGGATTGTATGAAGGTGAAATGCCAAAAGCCCAAGTTAAAAAGTAGCTACTGGGACTAGGATCTGAGAATGAAGAGGAAAAGCCACAG
The DNA here is from genome assembly GCF_982192425.1 of Myodes glareolus. Lineage (NCBI taxonomy): Eukaryota > Metazoa > Chordata > Mammalia > Rodentia > Cricetidae > Myodes > Myodes glareolus. The sequence goes on from NC_142040.1 coordinate 5,471,975, forward strand.
AATGGTTGATGGAGGGAAGAGAATAGGGAAAGTATTCCAAAGTACTGGGATTGAATAAAAGTAAATGCTACATAAATTCCTTTAACCTAATGCAATACTGAAACATTCTAGAATTCTTTGGTCCTTATTCTGTGCTTCATGCAGGAAAAGTGCAGTTCTAGAGTAAGATCAGGCCATATCCAACACCTTATGGTTTATATTTGTGGTGTGTGTATGCATTGGGAATGTATTTTTATTTCTTAATTTCTTCTTTCATCTCATTACTGCATTGCTTTTGCCCACTTCCAAACCCATGAAAAAGTGTAGCCAGATCTAGCTTGGCTTTGCTTTTCCCAGAAGCCTTCTTTCTCCTACTACCTTACTGGGACATGAAGTCTGGTGTTTTGTGTAATCTCAGGCTTTCATAGGAAGTAGGCCCAGGGAGGACGGAGGGAGCTCTAACGCAGAGAGGATGAACTGAAAAGGATGCTTCCACTCTGGGCCCTTATTACTAGATGACCTTCATTGATTAGCAAGAACTAGAATCTCCAGTAATACTCTAGTGAATGACTGTGTTTTCGTAGTGTTTCTTAACAACTCGAGTCCAGAAAACACTTTGTCCTTCCTTTGAACACTTGATAAAATTTTTAAAGCTGTTTTTATTTTTAAGCTATGTTCAATACTTTTGAGATTTTATATTATTGAATGTTGAAAAAAATTTAATGTTTTTCATTTGGAGTTCATCCAAGACCCTATTCTTTTCTTTCTTTCAAAGATTCTTTCTCACTTCCACAAGGAGTAGTTCCCTTACACACAAACAGTAAGTAAGAAGATGAGTTTTCCATTGTAAGCATCTCTAAAGCAAATATAATTCCTTCCTTTATTGATTTCTCTTTTCTCTGTCTTTCCCTGATCCATACTCTGGTAACTGTATACATGGTGCACCTTGAGTACCTTAGAAAAGCATGAGGGAGTCCCGGGACACTGGCGGAACAGGCCTCAACCATTGTCTTGGTCCAGAGAAAACGAACTCCACCAAAACAGGTACAGGGAAGTAACTGCTGAGCTAGTGAGCCAGAGTCAGAGACTGCTGATGGTCCAGATGTGAATCTGGGACCTTCAAGGGAGTAGACCTAAGGCAGGACCCCTGTGGGTCTGGGTATGTGTCTAGGACTTCCCAGAACTAGGCCTGAGCCAGGACCTCTGCCAGTCTGGGCATGAATCTGGTACCTTCCAGGGAGTAGGAATGAACTAGAGATCTCTGCAGGGCTAGGTATGAGTCCAGGACCTCAGAGGGCGTAGGCCTGAATCAGGACCTCTGTGGGTCTGGGCATTGACCTGGGACATCAAAGGGAATAGACAGGAACCTGAAACCTCTGTGGGACCAAATGTGAGTCTAGGATTTCTGAGGGAGTAAGCCTGAGCCAGGCTCTCTGTGGTTCTGGGCACACCTGAGCCTGGGAACTCTGAAACAGTAGACCAGAGCCAGAGACCTTTGCAGGACCAACTCTAAGCCACGAACTTTTGCAGGAGGGGATCCAGATCAGGATTTACAGAAACAAGTCAAAGGCAGTAACGTAGGCCAAAATAGGCCTGAGACAGCAAACTCCAAGGGAGCAGAGCAAAGCACAGGAGTGCTGAGATTTCTCTAGGAACATGGAGTAACCAATGAGGTAACTAGAACTGTGGCACTGACTGTACCATAAGGAACAACCATCTGAGATTTGGATTCACTGACACCTAGAAGATTAATTAACAGAATTTCAGACAGCTTTAACCACACCTATCAGAGGAAAAGAAGAGTAGAAAAGGTAAGAAGACATGCAACACCACAAAGAGCAACAAAACACCAGTAAAAGCTAAAGACCCTACAACAGCAAGACCTGAACACCCAAATATATATGCAGCAGAAGAAAATGACCTAAAAAATAACTTCAAGAGAATGTTTGAAACTTTTAAAGAGGAAATGAGAAATTCCTTTAAAGAAATGGAGGAAAAACCAAACAAAAAAATAGAAGATATCAGCAAATCTCTTTAAAAAAAAAAAACAAAAAAACAAGAAAAAACCAAACATATGAAAGAAACCATTCAAGACTTGAAAACTGAAATAGAGACAGTAAAGAAAATCCAAGCTGAGGGAAATATAGAAATAGAAATCATGAGAAAATGATCAGGAACTACAAACACAAGCATAAACAACAGAATACAAGAAATGGAAGAGAGAATCTCAAGCGCTGAAGATACAATAGAGGAAATAGACTCATTAGTTAAAGAAAACATTAACTCTAACAGAAGCTTAACCCAAAATATCCAGGAAATACGGGTCACCATGAAAAGGCCAAATCTAAGCATAATAGGTATAGAACATGGAGAAGAAGTTTAAGTCAAAGGCACAGAAAATTTATTTAACAAAATCATAGAAGAAAATTTTCCCAACCGAAAGAAGGATATGCATATGAAGATACAAGAAACTTACAGAACACCAAATAGACTGGATCCTCCCCCCCCAAAAAAATACTCCTTTCACCACATAATAATCAAAACACTAAACATACAGAGTAAAGAAGGAATATTAAAAGCTGTAAAGGAAAAAGGCCAAGTAACATATAAAGGTAAACTTATCAGAATTACACCTGACTTCTCATTGGAGACAATGAAAGCCAGAAGGTCGTGGTCAAGCATTATGCAGACATTAAGAGACCATGGATGCCAGCCCAGACTACAATACCCAGCAAAACTTTCAATCACTATAGAAGGACAAAACAAGATATTCACTTATGAGAAGGCACAAGCTAACAGATTGGATAAAAAAAAATCCATCCTTCTTCTGCATACAAGAAACACATCTCAGCTTCAAAGACTGACATCATCTCAGAGTAAAGGGTTGGGAAAAAATATTCCAATCAAATGGACCTAAGAAAAAAGTGGGTATAGCTATCCTAATATCTAACAAAATAGACTTCAAGCTAAAATCTCTAAAAAGAAAAAGAAAGTCATTTCATTAGTCACAGGAAAAATCCATCTAGAGAAAATCTATGCCTCATAGTGAACATCTATGCCTCAAATGCAAGGGCATCTTCATATATAAAAGAAACACTTCTAAAGCTTAAATCATACATTAAACCTCAAACACTAATAGTGTTGAAAGACTTCAACACTCCTCTCTTACGACTGGACAGCTCAGTCAGTCAAAAAGTGAACAGAGAAATAAGGGAACTAACAGATATTATGACACAAATGGACTAAACAGACATCTATTGAATATTCCATCCAAACAGAAAAGAATATACCTTCTTCTCAGCACCTCATGGAACCTTTTCAAAATTTGACCACATACTCAGTAACAAAACAAACCTCAAAAAAATTGGAATAATACAATGTACCTTATCAGGTCACCATGGTATAAAACTAGAAGTCAACAGCAATACTAATTCCAGAAAGCCCACAAAACACATGAAAATTAAACAATGCTCACCTGAATCATCAATGGGTCAAGGAGGAAATAAAGGAAGAAATTAAAGACTTCCTAAAATTCAATGAAAATGACCATACAACATACCCAAATTTATGGGACACAATGAAAGAAGTGTTAAGAGGAAAGTTCATAGAACTAAATTACTACATAAAGAAGCTGTAAAAATCCCACACTATTGAATTAACAAAACATTTGAAAAATTTAGAACAAAAAGAATCAAACTCACCTAAGAGAACTAGACAACAGGAAATAAATTGAGAGCTGAAATCAACAAAATAGAAACAAAGAAAACAATACAAAGAATCAATGAGACAAAGAGTTGGTTCTTCGAGAAAATCAACAAAATAGACAAATCTTTACCCAAACTAACCAAAAGGCATATCCAAATTAACAAAATCAGAAATGAAAAGGGGGACATAACAACAGGCACGGAAGAAATGCAGAGAATCATCAGGTCATATTACAAAAACCTGTACTCCACAAAATTGGAAAACTTAAAGGAAATGGACAACTTTCTGAATAAATGTCACTTAACAAAATTAAATCAAGACCAGATAAGCAAATTAAACAGACCTATAACTGCTGAAGAAATAGAAACAGTCCTCAAAAGTCTCTCAACCAAAAAAAGCCCAGGACCAGATGGTTTCAGCTCAGAATTCTACAAGACTTTCAAAGAACTAATACCAATACTCCTCAAATTATTCCACACACTAGAAATAAAAGGAACATTGCCAAAGGCTTTTTATGAGGTTACAATTACCCCGATACCCAAACCACAGAAAGACAGAACTAAGAAAGAGAATTACAGATCAATCTTACTCATGAACATTGATGTAAAAATACTAAATGTAAAACTGGCAAATTGAATCTAAGAAAACATCAAGACCATCATCCACCATGATCAAGGTGGCTTCATCCCACAGATGCAGGGATGGTTTAATATATGAAAATTTGTCAACATAATCCACCATATAAACAAACTGAAAAATAAAAACCACATGATCATCTCACTAAATGCCGAAAAAGCTTTCAACAAAATACAACATCCCTTCATGATAAAGGTCCTGGAGAGAGTAGGGATACAAAGAACATACCTAAACATAATAAAGGGAATTACAGCAAGTCAACAGCTAGTATCAAACTAAATGGAGAGAAACTCCCAGCGATCCCATTGAAATCAAGAACAAAACAAGGTTGTCCACTCTCTCCATGTCTATTCAATATAGTCCTTGAGGTCCTAGCTAGAGCAATATGACACCAAAAGATCAAGGGGATACAAATTGGAAAAGAAGAAGTCAAACTCTCAGTTTGTTGATGATATAATAGCTTACATAAGCAATCCCAAAAATTCTACCAAGGAACTTCTACGACTCATAAACACTTTCAGTAATGTAGCAGGATACAAGATTAACTCAAAAAGAAAAAATCAGTAGCCCTCCTGATAAAAGGGCTGGGGAAGAAATCAGAGAATCAACACCCTTCACAATAGCCACAAATAGCATAAAATATCTCATAGTAACTCTAACCAAACAAGTGGAAGACTTATATGACAAGAACTTTAAATCTTTGAAGAAAGGAATTGAAGAAGACACCAGAAAGTGGAAAGATCTCCCACGCTCTTGGGTAGGCAGAATTAACATAGTAAAAATGGCAATCTTACCAAAAGCAATCTACAGATTCAATGCAATAACCAAATCTTCACAAAATTTTTCACAGACCTCGAGAGAATAATACCCAACTTCATATGGAAAAGCAAAAATCCCAGGATAACCAAAACAATATCCTGTACAATAAAAGAACTTCTGGAGACATCACAATCCCTGACTTCAAACTCTACTAGAGAGCTACAGTACTGAAAACAGCCTGGTATTGGCATAAGAACACACAGGAGGATCAATGTAACTGAATAGAAAACCCGAATATTAATCCACACTCCTTTGAACACCTGATTTTTACAAAGAAGCAAAAAATATCACATGGGGAAAAAAAAGCTTTTTTTAACAAATGGTGCTGGCATAACTAGATATCAACATGTAGAAGAATGAAAGTAGATCCATATCTATCACCATGCACAAAACTCAAGTCCAAATGGAGCAAAGACCTCAACATAAAGTCAGCCACACTGAACCTCATGGAAGAGAAAGTGAGAAGTACACTTGAACACATTGGCACAGGAGACCACTTCCTAAATATAACCCCAGCAGCACAGACACTGAGAGAAACAATGAATAAATCTGAAAAGCTTCTGTAAAGCAAAGGACATGGTCAACAAGACAAAACGACAGCCTACAGAATGGGAAAAGATCTTCAGTAACCCCACATCAGACAGAGGACTGATCTCCAAAATATACAAAGAACTCAAGAAATTGGACATTGAACAAATAACCCAATTTAAAAAAGTGGAGTACAGACCTAAAGAGAGAATTCTCAACAGAGGAATTTAAAATGACTGAAAAACACTTAAGGAAATGCTCAACATCCCAGTCATCAGAGAAATGCAAATCAAACAACTCTGAGATTCCACCTTACACCTATAAGAATGGCCAAGATCAAAAACACTGATGACAACTTATTCTGGAGAGGTTGAGGGGTAAAGGGAACACTTCTGCATTGCTGGTGGGAATGCAAACTGGTATAGCCTCTTTGGATATCATTATGGTGATTTCTCAGAAAATTAGGAAACAACCTTCCTCAAGACCCAGTAATACCACTTTTATATACCCAAAGGATGCTCAATCATGCCACATGGACGTGCTCAGCTATGTTCATAGCAGCTTTGTTTGTCATAGCCAGAACCTGGAAACAACCTAAATGCTCCTTGACCAAAGAATGGAGCTTGAAAACATTATTTTGAGTGAGGTAACCCAAACACAGAAAGACAATTATCACATGTACTCACTCATAGGTGGTTTTTAAACATAAAGCAAGGAAAGCCAGCCTACAAACCACAATCCCAGAGAACTTAGACTACAATGAGGACACTAAGAGAGACATACATAGATCTAATCTATATAGGAAGTAGAATATAGAAAAGGCCAAGATCTCCTGAGCAAATTGGGAGCAATGGGACATTGGGGGAGGGTAAAAGGGGAAGGGGAGAGACAGGGAAGGGAGCAGAGAAAAAATGTGGAGCTCAATAAAAATCAATTTAAAAAAAAGAAAACATTTTTTAAAAAACGAAATGCATGAATAATTCTATGCTGGTTTTGAGCATTGTATTTCAAGAGCATAGTGATGAGTTAAGGGTATGGAAAGAGAATGATGTTTAGAGTTGAAAATATGTACAAAGTGTGTCTTATTACCAATGCTTGAAGTAACTGATGATGTTGAGAGATGGTTGAAGCAATATAGTCACTCGAACATCAGTGATCAGACATTACAAAACAGAATATCTTCTGTGTGTGTGTAACATCATCCCACTGGATCATATTTAGGAATGTGATCATCTGAATCCTATCCTATGATCTTTGTACACATTATAAAAATTTCAAAAATTAAATGGGAATTTTTTTTCTAGAAACCTTCCTACATTTCTATTGGAAATTAAAAAATCTACCATTTCATACAATAAAATATTTGGAATGGTTCTTATTCTGGAAGCTGAATCTACTGTTGCCGTGTAATGCCAAATAATTATATATTCATACTAGTGTCCATCTGAGTTATGAATATCAAAAATTTAGTGAAATACACACTTCTCAGAATATTTTTAAGCATATTTTAAATTTTTTGACAGTTTTCTGAGGGTCTCCTATGGTGTGTTTCGATCATATTTACCCTCTTTCCTGCAGCTCTTCTGAGCTCCATCCATCCAACATCACATTCTGAAAATGGCAAAAATCTTCAAGACTCGTTTCTGCTTCCCAGTGTGTGGTCTTCCACTAGACAGTGGCTGACTTACCAGTAGGTGCAATTTTAGAAAGAACTGGCCTGGCTCTCCCTCTCCCAGTAGCTAACAGTTGCCAATACTCCACAGCTAGGAGTGGGATTTCATACCCAACCCACTTCCCTTGCTGAGCTTTGGTCTAGCTTGTGCTTACATCTGTTTTGTGCATGCAGGCCTGGTGTTTCTGGAAGACACTCTTTCCTTGTAGTCATCCACTGAAGTGGTACAGTTATACCATGAAGTCATCTGAGATTTTAGAACATTGGTGTTGAATGTGATTGTGTTGACAGAACTCTTCAGCTAGGAAAACAGAGGCAAAGACACTGCTCAAGGCCCAGATCCCAAGTTCTGTGGCTCACATGTGGGAGATCTCCGCCATTTGGATAGGCCCAGGCCCTGTACTAGGAAGACTTCAGGTAGCACTGTTGTTCATGTTCATGTCTTTATGACCCTTTCCCTAACTTTCTAGGTCTATGAAATACAAGATTTGTGTTACCCTGAGCAGTTGACTGAAATTCCCACTTATGCTACTGTTCAACTAAATCTTAGTAGGCAGATGCTATTATGATTTCCAATCAAGAATTAGTAAACTTTCTGAGCATCACTTGCATGGAAATAGCACTGTGCATTTGCCCTCATCCTGAGCACTGTGCTAATTGTGCAGTTCTCAAAACTTGTTGTCCTCATTTTACAGAGGAACAAATTAAAATACATGATATGGAAGTTACAGTTCCTTAGCATTGAGCTCGGGGAGGAACTCTGCCCTTAATCCCACCAGATTTAAGGTGACAGTAGACTGATAGTAAGAGCCACAAAGCCAGAGAACGTAGATGATCTGCCCAGGAGTGCCCTGGTGAAGAGGTGAGTGAGTCATGACTTATGGCTCCAAACCCATTGTTTTCCAATGTAAATGTGCATAGAATGATTTCCTCTGTCACCCCATGTTGTCAGGGTTTCTGTCCTACCCAGTTCCCGCAATCGATATGTCCCAAAGAAATTACATGGAGGTCTACATTAACTATAAACTGATTGGCCCATTAGCTCGGGCTTCTTATTAACTCTTATAACTTATATTAACCCATTGTTCTTGTCTATATTAGCCACATGGCTCAGTACCTTTTTTAGTGAGGCAGTCACATCTTGCTTCTTCTATGGTTCCTCTAGGACTGCAGAAGGAACTTCCTTCTCCCCAGAATTCTCCTGTTCTCATTGACCCACCTCTACTTCCTGTTTGGTTGTCCTGTCTATACTTCCTGCCTGGCTACTGACCAATCAGCGTTTATTTAAAATATAATTGACAGAATATAGACAATTGTCCCCCAGCAACCCCAAATTTTTATTCTGACATTTGTCTTACAATTAAAAAGAGTTTATTCAAATGGGTAGTGTTAAAACTAATACAAATAGGCATGCTAAAATTTTTTTGACAAAATAGCTTGAAAGCATTCATTCATGTTCATTTGCCTACATCTCACTTTCTGTGTGATACCAAACAGTAAGTCAACTTCTTTTAACACTTGTTGGAAGCAGCTTTTGTTTGTTTGTTTGTTTGTTTGTTCATAATGTGAGGTTTTGGGGGTTCTGTGGTACAGACATGGTATTTTCATCTGTCTATTACGCATTATGCAAATATTTTTCTATTGTCCAAGTGAGATTTGTGAAAAGAATGTTCCTGATGTTAAATAGTGATTCATTCTTTATGATTAAGACAGACAAAAAGACAGACCAACACTGTACTTTCATTTAACTGAAAAAAACAAAAATAAAACAACAATAACAAAAAAAACTTGATTAATTTCACTGGAAAGGGAATTTAAATTGTATTGATAAAGTAATGATATCAAGTTTTCCTTTACAGAAATTAAATAAAGGAAAAATTTTTTCAGTGATTTTCTAGGATCAATTGTGCTTTTATCAAAATGCTTACTAAGTTCTTACAGCTTTGCTTTCCAGACCAAACTTTCTCTTCTACAGCATGCAGACCTGTGGATCTTAAGGAGAAGGGTGTGGATGACAGTCTACCTAAGTAAGTTCAGTGTTGACTAGTGTCTTTTTCTCTTTTTTCTCCCCACCAGCTCTTTCTCTTTGTTGTCTGGAACTTTGAGCTCTACATGATACCACTGTTGTTATTGTCACTGCTGACCTGGAACTACTTCTTAATAATATCAGGAAAAGATAACAGGCAACGTGATACAGTAAGTCTCTTCATTCTTTGTGTGTTTTATTATTCCTTGTCCCTCTGATGAGATAACATTGAATTTAGTCTTATAAACCAGAGGAAAGTTTTTGTAGGCTCAAACCTAAATGGCACTTAACACAATAGGAAGTATCCGTCTGCTTCTGGAATGACTCAGTTTGGTAGAAACTAAAGAGGGGAGTATACAAACTGAGCTATGATTTAAAATCAATAATGGCTATTACTCCACACCCTTGTTTCTTTTCGTCTCCTGGTCATTTTACCTCATGATGGATCCTGTCCTAAGAGATAAGGTCACGTACAGACTTGTTAATGATCAGACCAAGTTACTGTATTCTACTTAACAGTTCTCTTTGTAAACTGTCATTGGAGAAAGAGTTGATGGTTCTTAGTCTGGAAAGTGTATTAAAGTACCTTAAATTAATGACTCTTCACTAACAATAACTACGTGTTTATGAGTCAGGTATGTTATATACTGACACGAGGGGGAGGACCTCTGACTTTATCCAGGGAATGTTAAGCTAAATCTGTACTTTCTTGTCCATTCAGAAATATTCTTAGAATGTGTGAGGCAAGAAGCTGGAGCTCAGCTGACAAGGGTCTTGTGCTTTATCCATGGGTCAGGCCTGCCCCTCCTGTGTTTATTTCAGTCACTGTAGTCCTAGCAAATATACCAGAGATTATTCCACTTGTGACTGAAGGGATACAATATCTTTTCCAAACTCAACATGTGTAATTGTGTGACCTGACAGGAAACTGTTGAAAAGAACTAAAAAGCAACTGAGAGTATGCTCTGCAGGTGAGTGTTTTATAGGCTGCATTTGATTTGTGGTCAGGAATACTCTTAGTTATTCATGATATGGCATCAGTCACAAATATTTGCTTTATGGTCAGGGATATTCCTAGTTATTCATGATACGGCATCAGTCACAGATATTTGCCATTACTGTTGTTCATAACAACAGAATTATTTGATTATCAGTTCAAATTACTACAATATTATACAACACCTCATTGCAATAGTGGATATCAAATAAACTCACTGTCTTACCTGTGGCAAAAGAAACAAGCAAAAAACAGTTCCTTTGAAATAATTTATATTTGAAATGGCAACATAAACAAATTATATGTCTTCAAAATAATTTTCTCATTGTTAAAGTAAGTGATAAATACTAATACGCAACCATCAAGTACATGATAGAGTTGTTTACCTTCTAATGTGTTGCTGTCTCTCTTACAAGATTAGACTAAGTTTGAAGAAACAAATTCTCTGCTGATCTTCGCATTTGTGGCTGTTTTTAGCATATATTTTATAGATTAGAAATGTTCCAATTGTTTGCATGTTGCACGCATGTTGGCTGTGCAGATATAGACCCTGTGCCTGTGTGTCTGGGGGCCAGAGGAGAGTGTCAGATGTCTTGCTCTATTACTCGTGCCTATTGCCTTGACATGGTTTGTCACTAAACCAGAAGCTCACCATTTCAGCTAGAGTTTCCGGAAGAGGGGAGCCCTCAGCATCCACCTGTGTCTGTGGGGTTCCAGGCTAGAGTTTCTGGAAGAGGGGAGCCCTCAGCATCCTCCTGTCTCCATGGGGTTCCAGGCTAGAGTTTCTGAAAGGGGGAGCCATTAGCATCCACCTGTCTACGTGGGGTCACAGGCATATCCAGCTGTGCTCTGAGGTAAAGGAGATTCAGAATTAGGTCTCCATGTTACAGAGCAAATGTTCTTACCACCTGAGCCATCTTCCTAAGCCCTAAAACATTTTATATTGTAAACTCTATCAAGCGAAATAAATACAAGATTGCTAATAGAGGTTTTAATGGTTAAGCAGTATCAATAGACAAGAAGTTATTTTTATTGCTAAGGATATATAGTTAAATTGCATGCTAAGGGACAGGCCCAAATTGCTGTAAAAATTGATGTCTTGGGGACTAATAGGTAATTTTTTCTTCAATTAATCCAGAATTTTTCTTTAAGAAGGTAGAACTGTCTCCGACAATTACTTTTTTGTCCTGTTTATCTCGGGAAGATGCTGAAAGAGAAGAATATCTACTTTTCAGTCGGCTATCTTGAGACATATTTGCAAACAAGATTATTTGCAAATAAGAAAAGTAGTAATTTAGTTTAGTTTCTAAGTCCTATGGGATTTATCTTGAAGAGTTAGGCATTGGTTTGAGAATTCTTAGTAAAAAAAAAAATCTTAAACTGTAAAATCCATTATTTTTCTAGAACATGCCTGCCTTGTGTGGAAAGTCCACTGCCAGGAGGAAATTTTAATATATAATTTATCTTTGGTACTTAAAATTATCTGAAACTTTTATAAGTATATAGAACAATTATGTAACATATAATTTAAATTGCATAATATATATTTCAAACTGCCCTTTATCTCTTACAAAATGCAACACTGAAGCAGAACCTTTCCAGTCTTCCTTTCCAGCATGTCTGTCCTTACAGTCTTTCTCTTTTAGCCCGGACAACGTTTTCTCTCCCAGCCCAGCCCCTGTCAGGCACTCTATAGCTGAAGCCACTTGAAATGGAAACAATACTCCATAACGCCCAGTAATTGCCTTTTATTTGCCCAAAGCGCATATATCCACGTATTCTGCTCTTCCCAGGCACTAGAGGAGCAATCACAACATTTCTTTCAACTTCTCATTCACTGGCTCCGTTGAGAACTTACATAACCCTTACATCCAGTTTGTCTGATGGTGTGTTCTCTGGCATATCAAGCTGTGCATTTTAAGTGCTTTCTCCTTTTAAAAGAAAACCCAGATTATACTTTGTTGGTTACAGTTTTGTGTGAGTGTGTGTGTGTGTGTGTGTGTGTGTGTGTGTGTGTGTGTGTGTGTGTGCATGTATGGCTGAGTATCTTCAAAACCTTGTTGAGGCTTTCAGCATGTATCCAAAGCACAGAGGACCTCTGGGGTGAATTAGTCACACTGTTGACTGACCTGAAATCAGGAAACTTCCTGAAGAAGTAGTGGGAAGAGGGAGAGAGGTGGAGGTGTTTCTGCCTTGAGGGCAAACCTTAGAAAATTTAATTGGGATGAACATGAAAAGAAAAACAAATCAAAATGACTTTTAGATCTACACAGAAAAGAGAAAAAAGTTAGCATAATTTCATAGCACACTAAGTACATAGATGGGTGAAAATTTTGTCTTCAACATGGTGACTGAGAGTTGAAATTAATAACCAACCAGAAAAGGGCTTCCTTGTGTGTTTGTTATTTATTAAGCTGTTCAGCCCAAGAATCACGAGGACTAAGCACCCCCCTCCCCGACTCTTTTCCAACCAGTGCTTCTTGTTTAAACAGAAAAAGAAGACACTTTTTCTGATGCTTGGCTAGTACACTGAGATACATTTAATAGGCAGACCCTATTAAAAGGCAGGATGAGCAGACAGCTATTTCTGGGGGTTCATCTGCAGCCCCTGAAGGTGTCCACAGGAAGAGGTGTGTTAGAAATGGCATCCATCCTTATTTCCCACTCAGAATTGCGAAAAATAAGAAATGCTGGGTCTGAGTTCAGTTAGTCTAGGAACGTGATGTGAAAATTAGCAGTCCAAAAATTGTTCGGCTTTTCCAGAGGAGTCTGTTTCAGATGTGTGTCTTTCAGACATGTCCCTGGCATGGAAGGATATAAAGACAGAAATGCCAACCTTTCTCAGTTTGAGCCGTCACTCCAAAAACTGAGGAAAATTCCTCCTTCACTGCCTATTGGACTGGTACCACCTAACCAAATTACAGGCACTGCCCACAAGAACTGTCATCAGTTGAAAAGCTGAGACCAACAATACTCTTTATTTGAGATTTTAAAATTACTGAGCTCTTGTTTGCATCTCAAGATGTAACACTATGTGAAACACTATATAGGCATTGTCTAACTGAGTCATCTCTCTGGAGAACAAGCTGATTGGGTTGGGTCCTCCTACACTCTCCAATCCTGTACTTTCATATGGAACAATTAAAGAAAAATATCCCTGTGGAATAAACTTAGTTGCAGGGACTTGCCCTTAAGAAAAGGAACCAGGCCTCGGAAAATGAAGGAAATGAGTGGCCCATGGAGTCAGAGGTCTACTGCACACTCTGTGGTGTCATAATGTTTACTTTACTCACAGGGAAAGAGTGAAATAACTTACACAAAGGCACATACCATTTGTGTTCTTAACCAAAGTCATGCGTCTTTTTTCAGCTCTATTTTGGTACATCCCACTTCTCACTGGGCAGATTCAGCCCATGAGCTACAGCAAAGACAGCAGCACTAGCTGTACCCTCAAGCATACACCTTGATAGACATGCATTGACTTCCTCCCCACTCTGACTGTTAACCGAGAGAAATGGAGCAGAGATTCATTAAGTAATTTCTGTGCATCGGTTATCCTGCTGAGTCTTTTGGAGACATCACTTTTCTTTCATTCTTTACAATAATTATATTAAGTAAATTGTTCTAAATGCTTTTATCTCTAATTTATAAATGAGAAAATCGAAGTGCAAGTCAAACAATGATCTCCACAGCACAGTCCACGTAAAGTGAAACCAAGTCAACTATTTTCTGAAGCCTTAAGCTGGTTTTCATACTGTGCTCTTGGGCATATCTTTCTTGGGAAATCTCTGGGTATCCAGGGCATTCCACAGAACCCCAGAAACCCCAGACTCCTTCTCACAGGCTTCTCAGTGATCTCCCAAGGAATGACCAGACATCCACTCCAGTCCAGGTGCTGCGGTTCATTTTGGAAGTGTTTGTGGCTGCGGAGTGACTTTCTAAACCCCAGGCAAGCATGGGAGGCAAAGACGAAGCTGAATATCCTCTACGGCTGTGAAGAAAGTCCTGGAATTTTTTTGACATACAAACATTCTTCAAGCAGGATTTTTTAATTACACCTTAAAAGAACATTCATCTCCACTGTCATGATATGCCTCCTACACAGCAGTCTCTGTTGCTAATCAGTGGTGGCATGAAGAAGACTGAAGAGTGAAGCGGATCAATGAAATCACTCTGACTCACAGGATGACTATGACATAAATGGAGACAAAGTCTGCCTTGTTAAAATGGGAGTAAATACTAGAATGCTCAGTTAGTTCCTCCTGATGACAAAGCATTAGTTCTTCTCTCTTCTGCAGTAGCACTGAATTTGTTTCTTGTTGGGTCTGATCCATGTAAGTCCAGAATACTTACTTCTAGTAACAAAGCTTAGAAGGGAAGAAATGCCTTTGGAAAATTTGGATTGGTCACCACAGAAGCATATGCTGTCTGTCCTGAGTCCCAGTCAGTCAAATGCTCCTGTCTAGAAAGCAGCCCTTGGTGGATTACTAGAATTTGTGGAATAGTGAATAAGTGAGTCTAAACAGACCTAAAGGGGCTGGCCACAGCTGAGCTGAACCTCTAGGTTCTACATCAGTGAGTTTTATCATTCACTGAAAGTGACAGGGAGCACAATCTCCTATGTTTGCCTCTTGGTACCAAAAAAGGCCGCATCTTCAGTGCTCTTAACAGCAGCGGCTCTGAGTCATACACATCTAAACACATCTCTGAACACATCTAAAAATGGATGATCGCTCTTTTCTCCCTTTGTGCTTATTTCAACCACAATTTTCTCAACTTTTTCCGAGGTTACCAGCTTGCAAAAATCTGAGGAGGACCATGAAAAGAATCAGATAAAAAGCAATCCTGAATATAAGGTAGTTATTACAACTATTTAGATGCCCTAGAAAAGTACACACACACACACACACACACACACACACACACACACACACCTGTAATCTTTTAGAGACATCCATTGAGTGCTTAGTCTCAGTGGCTAATCACTCAAAGTGTAGAGTGGTACTTTAACATGTGGATTCGCACTTGACACCTCTGTCGCTCCCCTCAGCCCTCCAACTTTACTGTCATCACCACGTTATATTTCCCTTTCCCTGAAAACGACTAGACCTTCCCTGTGCAGATTTTCCTCGCACTCTAACCCTGAAGCCCAAAGGATTGATCCCAGAGTTATGAATGACATCTTTAGCAAATAAAAACACCAATGACCTGAGCTGGAGAGACAGCAGGATGGATAAAGAGTACACACTGTTCTGCAGGGAACCAGGATTCAGGCACAACCGCTAGCAGCTCTGATTCCTAGTGACCTACACCCTTTTCTGGCCTCTCTGGGCTCCTGCATGCACTTGGTGAACATGAACTCAATAGGCAAACACATACACAAAGAAGTCTTAAAGAATCGCAGATGACCGATCAAATCAGAATTTCAGGCAACAACAAGGCTTCTAATAAAGTTCTAATTTGTCACAATGCCCTGTAAGTATCTGGCAATTTTTATTTGAGGACCAGGAAGAAGAATATCCTGAAATAAAAATCAGATTATGACAATTGTGCTGTATTGGGGTTCCCGAAGTCATCAGGGATGGCTTGGAAGTCTCCTCGTGAGAGCCACAGCTTCAGGCTTTTCTTTTATTTATTCTGGCATGATTGTTTGTGTTTTATTATTGTTGTGTGTGCAACTCATTGGTCTCCGTGGCACATATGGGAAGGCAGGAAGGAGGCTGAGGCGACGGTCCGGGGCAGAGCAGCCCCTGTGCATCTGTGGAAAGCCCAGTGTGGTTGCAAGGCTCTTACAGTGAGGCGGGCCACAGGAGAGAGAATCCCCGCGTGGGCTAACCTGCTGGACACAATGAAGAGTAAAGAAACCCTGCCTCAAAGAAGATGAGGTTGTCCTTGACCTTCATACAAGCGCCCTGGAATGTGTACCTCCTCCTCTCCCTTTGAAAGAATCAACAAAAGGCAGGAAGTGAGACTGCTGCTTTCTCCTTTGGGCAAGCGAGGAAACTGAACTAAAATAAGATGTGATTTCAGCAGAGCTGGTGCACTTGGGTGGGTGCTCTGTGTGGAACACATGTGCAATGCAGGCCACACATGAGCATGGTGCCAGCCCCACGGAGTCCTGGGAGCCGTGTAAACCCTGTGCACTAAACACAGACTCTTTGCCACACAGATCTAAGAGAATGTACCGTGGCTCTGCACCCAAAAGGCGTGACACAGACGTGGAAGCACAGAAGACAACTGACATCTTGTCACATAAGCCAGGGCCTTTGCTCTGGGGCCCCTTCTCAACTGTGTGTGTAGCAGCCCAACAGTAAGGCTGGAACTGCAGACACCACGGGGTGTTCGAAGAGTCAAAGAACTTAAAGAGGTGATGGGTCAATGGCCTCTGGAGAGCAGTGCCAAGAGAATGGGAAGTACAAAATGTCTCTAGTTCCCCACATTTCCTTGTACTCCATATACTTCTATTCTTTTCTTTAAAATAGATTTACTTATATGAACTTTTATTGTTCGTTCTACATATTTTTAAGTGTATATTATCTGTTAATTCATTAGTTCTTAGGTTTCTATAGCATAGCTAGAATCATCCTTCCTATTGCTAGAAAACCTCCTAACAAGCACATGATTTTTAATGTCTACATAGTTTTCGTTATAAAAATTCTATATTTTTTCTTATTAAACACTGTTTTTAAAAAGTATTTGCTTCAATTTTTTTTTTTTGCTTTTATTTGTTTGTTTCCATTTTAATGCTGTAAGGAAAACCCTGAGTGTATATTTGAGCATTATCTTCTGGTAAAGGCGTCAAATGACCTCTGGATCAAAATACATTCATCTTGAAGATTTTTTGTATTTAATATAATTTTCAGCTTCCTAAGGACTATTATATGTCCCCGTGAGCAGCACCTGGGGAGTACCTATGAGCTCTTGTTGTTTCCCTCCCTACCTCCCACATTATCAGCTGCTACAGAGCGCGAGTGAGACAGCTCCTCTGCGTTCTCTTCTCTCTGTCATAAGTTTATTTGATACATTTGCTGCCAGACCACCTGCTTTTGACCTAAACCCTGTTATTTGAAACTTAGTAGTTCCAGGTCATCTTTGTCTAGTCAGAATGTTTCTTCCTGTCTTAGTCAGGGTTTTTATTCCTGTGAAGAGACACCATGACCATGGCAACTCTTATAAGGAAAACATTTAATTGAGGGGGCTCACTTACAATGTCAGAGGTCCATTATCATCGGGATAGGGAGCATGGTGACATGCAGGAAGACATGGTGCTGGAGGAGTAGCTGAGAATCCAATATCGTGCAGGCAACAGGAAGTCAACTGAGACACTGGGTGGTCTCCTGAGTATAGGAAACCTCAAAGTCCACACACCCAGTGACACATTTCCTCCTACAAGGCCATACCCACTGCAACAAAGCCACACTTCCTACTTGTGCCACTTCCTCTAAGCTTATTGGGGCCAATTACATTCAAATTATAACACTTCCCAAGGTTGTTTGCAATATAGCCCAATTGTTCCTCATCTGGTTGATCCTGAGCCCAACACATCCCAGAGCTTCTGACTGTAATAAAACAAATTAGTTAACACCAGAATCAAAATTAACAAGTTCCAGCCTTTGCCTGTGGTTTCTTTGAATTAATCTAGTAATAATTTCCTAATAAACACATAACCACACATGTCCTATCTTCATTTCATATGTCCCACCTTCTGACTGAGTGCTCCTCTGTCTCTGTGTGTCCCTTCATCTCACCCTGGTCCTCCTACTGTCCCTGAAAACTTAGCTAGAAATTTCTTTTGTTTTATGAATTTTATTTCACCCTATCATTGTGTCTACCTGCTGACACATGAGCCTGCCATACACTAGTCGTGTATGTGCCTGCATGTCATCCCCCTGGAGCTCTCTCCTAGTAAGAAGTATCATGGCTTGTGGCTACTCTTGGAAACCTCAAGACCAAAGTAGAAAGAAAAATAAGGAGGAAAAAGCAAGCTCGCTATTTGTAATCTTGGTTCATTTTGAGTCTCTCTCACCACCCTGTGACGGTTACATTTAATTCTAGCGCAGAGGAAGATCTCTGAGACATTGCGGCATGAGAGCTGCTCAAAAACCACTTGGTGATTTCAGAATTCTGGCTCGTTCTGTAATCCTAGCTCCCAGGAGGCTGAGGTGGATTGCTGTGAGTTCTGGGCCAGCCCAAGGTTCGTAGTCAAACCTTGTGCCAAAATAAAAACATTTGATAAATAAGCAAATACCTTACTTTTATTTTCCAGTCAAAAGTTGTATAAATTTACAAAAAAAAATCTTTAAAATTTGACAGCATTAACAAGCAAAGATAAGTAAGTTGTGCTCCTTTCCTGGATCAGTTTGTGACATACTGGATGAGCAGCCAACCAAATCAAACACTTGGATACATTAGGTGTGTTCGTGTGCGATAAGCAGAGTGTTAAAAAATACCCCATAGTGACTATGTGTGCGCTGCACGTATAAGGAAATTGGACATGGATGTCTGTGGATCTGCAGTTTCTGCCCCACTCCTGAACCTGACCTCTTTACCTTACTGATATCATATTTACCTTTAATACTTTCTCTTCTTGAAGCCTGCCCTTTACTTCATTCTCAGACTGCAGCTAAACTTAAAATTGAAAAGATAAAACCATAGAATGGTGGGAGATGAGTATTACCTGTACGTGACACATGCGTTCACACAGAAAACGATGGTGAGGCAACACTCCTATTTTTAAAAGGCAATCTTCTGAAGATCTCCTAGCTGGGAGCACAGGTCTCTCTTTAAGACTATCAGATTCAGAAGAAATTTCAGAGTTTAAAGTTAGTGGCAGTTGTCTGAAAAGATATAGTTGGTCTCATACTTTGCCCCCCCACCCCCACATACACACCTACCTGAACTCTTCCAGGCTGCTCTGGTTCTGGGGACCATAATCAGGCAGAGGTGCCTAATACTTACAGAGAATGCGTTCTTCCTTGAAACCCAGCATTGTTTTGCACCAAATAAAGTGTCTTGGCCAATGGAGGAAATCTGAAAGCATTGCCTTATGGTTTATGATTTATGATTTATGAAAGCTGTATGGAAAGGACTGGAGTCCTACACAGGCACTGGAGCACCAAGACCCTTAACTCCCCTCGAAACCTCTCGTGGGACCAAAGCATGCACCACTTTTAGGGTTCATCAGATTGTTCCACTGAAGGGTTTTTTCTCATGTAAGTCGATTTTTAAAAAATATCCGTGCTTCAAACAGCCTCTTTTCCCTTGTTCTGCCAGGGATGAGAAGCCAGACAGAAATAAACGAAAAGGTGCCAACCAGTTTCTGGGGTCTCAGGAAGAATTCCCTACTTCTGTTGACCGTTCTCATGCTTTCCAGATGGTCTCACCTCGTCCTTTTCCTAGACACCAAATCATTAGCAATACGGTGATAAAGGAGATGAGATGGAGGCCGCCCACTCATCCATGCCCTGTAGCGAGCTCGTTCTTCATCACAGTCCTCATAGCCTCAGGATAGGTGGTTTTGGCGGAAGATTTCATGTATATGGGTGGGCACTCTGTTGGTATGTTATATGTGTGACTGACTGTGTTATATGCAATGTTATTACTGCTATGCACGTGTGTATGTTTGTGGTCAGATGTATATGTGGGGGTGGGGTGGGCACAGACAAAGGTTGCTCTCCACCTTTATTTTTGTAGACATGGTCTCTCATCTCTCAGAGTACCTGAAGCTCATGGGCTGGTCAATGAGCCAATGATAAGGGATCCACCTTATCTCTGCTCCCCACAATGCCTGCTCCCCAGCTGCCACACTGAGGATGCAGGTGTGCACTGCCACACTCAGCTTTTACATGCTGTGGGGGAGGGTATCTGAACTCAGGACCTCCTGCTTGTACAGTGGATGCCTTAACAACTGAACTATGTCCTGGTAGGTGTTTATTGCCTCTGATTCAGGAAGTTACCAAGAATTTAAATACCTACATTAAAAAAGTAAAATGAAAAATAAATGATATGCCTGTCAACTTATAGAAGATGCTAATGAATCAGCAATATTACTAGGGATCTAATTACACTGAATCTTATATTTATTTGTTAAATGTTGCATGAGTTATATTTGTCAATAACACAGCTTGTAAGTTTTTCTACCCTCCATATGGAGAATTGCAATAGTATAGTAGTGACCGAGCTGAAGTTAGACTCTGAAAGGCATTATCATTCTTTTGTTATTGAATATATTTAATCGTGTAGGAAAAGGAAAATAGCAATTACACACCATCACTCCAAAAATAACCAAGTCTTCTGCTACTGTTGCTTTGTTGAGAAGACTGGTTATATTATACAGCATAATTCGTCATTACAGTTGTCAATGGCCAAACAAACTAACAAATCCAGGGATTAAATTCCAAACTTTCTACCTGTTAGCTACACAAATGTTTTCATTGCTCTACTCCTTAATTCTCTCTCCAAGGCAATGAGGACAATAGCTACATTTTTGGAGTCTTCCAGGGATTTATGAGGCAACACAATGTGCCAAGCACAGAGTAAATGCTCAGTAAGTGACCGCTGGTCACCTCACCTTGCAGGTAACAGAGTAAGCCATTGTGCGTACCAAGGATGGCTTACGTGTTACCTTACAAAACAACCTCTTGAAATTCTAAGTTCTGCTGAGAGGAATGTTGTCACTGGGCAGGGAAGTCCATACCTGCTATCCCCAAACTGTCTCAAGTTCAAGGATAGCCAGGAATACACAGTAAGACTTTCTTTAAAAATTGTATTTTTTCCCCACAGCCATTAACCATTTTTAGTTTCAAAAGTATAGGTGATGTCATAGTAAGACTACCTGTGCCCAATCAGCCTGGAGTGCTTCAAAAATAAAGAAGTATATACTAATACCAATAAAAACCATTCAAGTGGTAAAAATTAAAGCATATAATGAAAATTGAGCAAAGGAAGTGATTGACAGATTAAAACTTCTTGAAGACGGATTCTCATAGATGGATTGTCATCTATAGTGGTATAGATGATTTCATTTTTAACTTGTCCTTATAGAGTGCTATAGATATGTGTCATTTTTAGTTTATCCTCAGAGATACCAGAACAACTCTTGTTGATTACTGTACTGTACACCTGCTCTATGCAGAGACAAAGCCAGCAGCACCACAAGTTAACACTAACTTTTCACTGAAACAGCCATGAAGTTCACAAAATCCCCTTTCCTAAAAGCCTCAAGAAAGACGGGTCCAGTAGAAGAAGGGGAAGGAATTCCTCTGCCAGCACACCATGCCTGGAGATGGGCAATTTTAATAAATCAGAATGGAACATGAAAATGTCAACTTAATCAAGCATTTAAATTTTATTAATCAAGCCTAATTTTTATGAGTGCAAATAATCACTGAAGCTGGACAAATTTGTTCTCGATTGCATCAGAAACATAATTTTAATATTTAATGGACTGATGAATTTAAATGGAGAATTATCTTTATGAAACATGCTATTCATAATTTGCCATTAAATGAGAAATAAAAAATCAACATAAATCTTACATAAAGGTTATTTAACTAAATGTTGGTCCTATAAATATTATAAATGCATTGTGCACTAATTTAGCAATCACATAGTACACTACATAAAGCAGAAATGGTAAGTGCACCAGGCAGGCTTCAGAGAGACCTCGAGCGAGTGCTGACTTATTGCAGGAAGCTCAGGAGCATTACCAGGTAGTGGGAGGTTCCTGGACATTCTTTTCACTCAGGCTTTTAAGCTAAAATTTATCATTCACAGCACATACTCTTTTCAATCCAAATATACATCCAAGCCTATTAGGGCCTTCTTTTGTAAAGATGATTCTTATTATACAAAATACGATTAAAATACTTTATCATTACTTACAGAAAAAAAATACATAAAGTTAAGGACTGAAGTCTTAGGATTGTGATTTTGCATCAACATGCTTCATTCTTAAAGCTGAATATTCTGACATATTTTATGTCAGTTTTTAGAACATTCTAGATGAAAATTATCAAAAGGAAAAACTTAATATCAGAATCTTTTCCCTGAACACACAGCTCATTCCACCTGCTCCCTCCATGACTCAACATGTTGCTTAAAATAGATACTAAGAATTCTCATAAGAGTTCAGTAGATCCAAAATTTTGGTAATATTAAGCTCTAAGAGAAATGTTTTATTTGCAAATGTTTTTTCTTATAGAGCCCAAATGTTTCAAATGTGCAGTATTTATCTGTGCTGCAATGTGCTAAATTATGCGTTTGCTTAAAATAGAAATGGCCTAGTGTAGCTTTAGTATTCTCAAGCATTTCTCAGAGAGTTAGAGAAGGGACGTATGTGTGCAGGTGGTGGGCGTGCACTATAACAGAGGCCACGGAAGCCCCTCTTCTTGCATTGCACAACCATTAAATAACACGGAGCTTACGTGAGTTTTCAAAGGCACAAAAATTGCTAAGGTTGTTTCAAAGTTTGAAACATTTCTTATTATGCCCTTTCTGTTAAAATGGTGTAGATAATTTTGGTTTTTAACAAAAATATTTAAGAAAATGGCATTTTATATGAACTCTATTACTTATGAACAAAATATTTTACTTAAAAATACTGTCTTTTCAAACAGATTAATAAGTTCATTTTTAATTTTACTTGAAAACCACGTTAAGCAATTCTAAATGTTTGGCCTTTTGTATTGTTTGGCAAATAACACTTTCAAGAAGATGTAATTTCAACTGAATTAACACACATTATCCTAAAGATACCAAAAATTCTTTGCAAGCAAAAAATACAGTACATTGTGAATCCTTTAGATGGAGACATAGTTCAAATAAACACTAGAATTTTCACAGTGTAAGAATTCATTGTAAGAATGAACATTTTAAGATACCAGGACGAACTATGAAGAGAAATTAATTTAAGATGCTTATGTTGGATATAGAATTTCAATTAGCTATTGTTTAGCCTTTTCTAGCGGACAGGACTGCATATTAAGTTAAAACACCACTTAAGAGAATGAAAGGTTATATCCTTTTGGACAGTCAAACAAATTCACTCTCCGCGCGCCTTTCAGCAAAGCACATTATACTGCAAATAAGAGTGCTGTTGATGGTGCGAAACATAGGCTGTACACAATCAGTGGCATGAATCGAGAGTCATCTGATACCTACATTAAAGCCATCCTTCCTATTAAGAACCAGACTAAATTACAACATGGCACTTCCCCAAACGGGCCACAGAAGTGCGGTCTCCATGAAATAATTGTCTTTGAATCTCTAAACATCAGGAAGTTTTTCAACAAGAACTAATGCTTTGTTGTCTCGGCTGCCTTTCTGCTGCAGTCCATCCAGCTCCACTGGCACGCTACCATGCCAACTGTTATTACATCTAATCCTCCAGTTATCTTGATGACTGACTACCTGAACTGAAACACTTCAAGGTCAAATCCTTCACAGTGTGAATCAAACTAGGAAGTCATCATACATTTGTTTGCTTTGAGAACTGCTCGGGCGAAACAGTGTATTTCAGAGCTTTTTAGGCATCATTACTTTTACAAACAATTAATAATTCATATATGTAGTTCACTTGTTGCATTCATTCTGTAAAATTTCCTCTCAAACATTTGGGAGGAAACCGGGGTCCAACAGAAAAAGAAGGTATCTGCCCATGCACATCTGTAATGACCTTACTGAGGACAGAAGTCTTCAGCCAGAACTCTGGCTCTCACAAATCCAAAATAACTTAAGTGGTTCTGTGTACTTTCCCAATTCCTACACATCCCATAATTTTCTAGTACACATATACCTGTAATAAATACATTGGCACAGAAATGCATGCTCAGCTGGGTTTATGTATTTCTTTGATCTAAACAAAATCCAGGCCCTGGGGAAACATTCTTCTCTCCCCTAGTATGTCACTCTCTGCAACGGCAGGAAATGGGCACATGTCCTGTAATGGAACCAAATACAAGCATCTGTAGCCACCGAGGATTTTAAGTATGGAATTAAACCCAAAACTTCTGACAAATCTCTTACTTTAATATTTAACATTGCTGCTGTACATCTGGCCAGCAGTGATCTCTTTAAATGTATTTTTTTTTATAGACTGTTGGACTCAAAGCATTTGAATTGTGCAACTATTGTTTCTGAGCCTAACAAACCATACATTTAATTCAAAGATTGTCTTCAAGGACAAGTAAACAAAAAAGAGGCTATTTGTGTCAGCATTGACTTTGCGACAATTTAGGATTGTTTTTTCTAATGCTAATAAGGTTAATATCACCCAGTTTCTTGTGCTTTTTTTAATGTAAAGACTTTTAAATAGGGGAGCAACATTATTCCTAAGAAAAAAATAATGTGTGTTTTCATAATTTTCAAGAATCCTTAGATGTCCTCTTGCCACCGTAGGTGTGTGCACATACCCTAGATGGGTGTTACAATGTATTATTGCTAACTGCCAGTCTGTGGGGACTTCAGTAGCAGAGTTAACTAAACTCACTCGTTTCTAATTTCTCTGTTGTTCACAGCCATCTCTGTCGCA
Organism: Myodes glareolus; assembly: GCF_982192425.1. Classification (NCBI taxonomy): domain Eukaryota; kingdom Metazoa; phylum Chordata; class Mammalia; order Rodentia; family Cricetidae; genus Myodes; species Myodes glareolus. Next base: position 5,496,867 of record NC_142040.1, read on the forward strand.
TCTCTCGATCACTGGTAGAATAATTAGACATACTTTCTATTTGTATTATTGGATCCTTAACAATTCAGCCAAATAAAATTTGAATTTTTGCAATTTATAAAATATCCCACTGCATTGGATACAGCAAAAAGCCTCCAATTATTTAAAGAATTCCCTTTCACCTGCTTAAGATATATAGATTCTGTAGATACAGCTTGACTTTACTTTGAAAAGGGAGTTTTAAAATGTACATATTAAATTTTATATGCTAATGAAAAATTTTCAGGAAATAGTGAATATGGAGGAGGAAATATTATCCTTTTAAATAATGTTATCTGCTTGTTCTTTGGCTGTAATGTGACTGGCACACTGTTACAGGGCTGCCTGTGTGGTTTTAAAATGTCATCTTTATTAGTATTACAGTCAGGGAAGAATACCCAGAATCAGTTTTCTTCTAGACCTTCCTCCCGTGTGTGGCGTGTAAGTGTGTGACAAGCCACATCACACAAGGTCGTGTCGCTTCTAACGGCTCGCGCTACATCTTCCTGATTCCCTGGTGCCCTCCTTTTTTTTGATTACTACTACTTGCTTTCGAGCAGTGTATCAGAAAGCATAATTTGGAAAAAGAATTCTGGACCCTATCTTAGAGAACCCCTATTAAGAAAAAGGGGGCAAATCCAGCTCAGCATATGTATCTTTGCTAACAAATGCATCTCTTCTCAGTCTTTTTCTTTTCCCCTAAAGGACAAGAAAATGTTTGAAATAGTCTCTCTCCACCTCCCTCTCTCTCTCTGCCCCTGTCCGTGTGTGCTGTGGTGTGGATAGTCTCTCTCTCCCCTCTCCTCTCTGCCCCTGTCCGTGTGTGGTGTGGTGTGGTATGATAAAAATTAATGCTAAATGGTATGATAAATAATGGCATGATAAAGTTACTGATTTTTGAATACTTAAAAGAACTATGCAACACTTACTGGGTTTTATTTGAGGAGGAAAAACTGGAATTTGAGGCTAGGACTGTTGTTTTCTGATTTTTTCCTTAGTTGCGTGTAGACGCTCCAACACTCCCTTTGAATAGCAGCTGTTGTTCAGGTTATGTGGATAGGCTAAGACTTTGTGCAGTCATTAAATGGACTTCGGTGATTCAGAACTTATTGTTTTTAACTCATCTTGTGGATTCTGTTCTCATTACATTGCCTGGGCTGTGTCAGAAAGCACAGCACAGCTTAGAAGCTACATCAGAGCTGTTCATGCACCAAGTCACTAATGCCCGAAGATTAATTATGAATCCATCAGGACTCCAAGCTACAATTCTCAATACCTATACTATGCCCTGATTTGTATTTCTTAGGACACTTTTGAGGACTTGTTTTGATACAGGAAGTATGCTGAGACTGCATACATAACTTCACTGGGTCCTTAATCAGCACTGTCAGACAGGCTGTGACCATCAAGATTTTTAAAGAATTTTAAGCTTCACCTGAACAACATGTTCTGGTGGGGTACAACCTGGAGTTATGTATAGAAATCAATAGGAAACCATCAGCTGTCTTATAAATCCTCGTGTGTAAATGCCTGTGATGTGATAGTTAAAGACAACGGAAGAGAGGAGCCCTTAGTAGCACACAACACAACTCTCTTCTGCCAAATGGGAAGCAAATGCTTGTGTTGGGGGCTCTGGCTACACATTTGTAGAGTGATTGTATGGAGCCAATTACCCACTCGGGCAGGGCAATAACAGTTTGTGTTTTGCGAAAGAGTCTGATTCTGTTGACTTCCTTGAGTCACACCCAACACAAAATCGTTTATAAAATATTTAAATTATCCTAATGGTTTGTTTTTCATATTTTGAAATTTTGAAAATTAATTTGATAGTGATGATCTCTGGACCTTAATGACCAGATGCAGATGATTTCTTCTCCAAGCCACTCTGGAAAAAAATGATCATTTGCCTTTATTCATCTGCATCACTGGTTATATTTGTCTTTCCAAGTGAGCTAGGTCAGCTTTGTGAAAAAAAGGTAGATGTCATACCACAGGGCTTATCCAAACATTATCCCAGAGCTAGGCACAGTGATGCAGTCTGGAGTTCCAGTACTTGATAGACTGAGGCAGGAAAGGAGACACTACAGACACAAAAGCAAACACAAGGATATGACAGCCAGATGTTTAGTTTATCTATTTATCCAACTAAAAATATTTCTTGAACAACTACTATTTTGTCCATATTCAAGACATAATCTCTTTGGCCTTCCAGAAGTAAGGTGTGATGAGATAGGATGCTATTGTGGAATATTTTTTAAGATGTTTATGCTGTGGAACATTTATTTTAATGATGCAAAGATGTGTTGCATTCTTCTTTGTTGCATTTGTTTAACTCTGTGAAGCTGTGTTACGTTGCCTGTCTAAAATACCTGATTGGTCTAATTAAAAGCTGAATGGTCAATAGTGAGGAGAAATTTGGGAAGAGAAGGATGAATGAGAAAAGGAGGGAAGGACATCAGGGCCCAGCTACCCAGCTACACAGCAGCCACGGGGTAAAATGTAATGAAAAGTATACAAAAATAGAGAAAAGTAAAAGCCCAGGGGCAAAGATAGAAGGCATAATTTAAATTAAGGAAGGCTAGCTAGAAAAAAGTCAAGCTATGGCCGGGCGGTGCTGGTGCATGCCTTTAATCCTAGAACTCGGGAGGCAGAGGCAGGCCGATCTTTGTGAGTCTGAGGCCAGCCTGGTCTACAAAAGCTAGTTCCAGGACAGGCTCTAAAACTACAGCAAAACCCTGCCTCGAAAACAAAAACAAAACAAAACAAAAAAAGTCAAGCTAAGGCCAGGCATTCATAAGTAAGAAAAAGTATCTCTCTGTGTGTATTTATTTGGGAGCTGGGTGACAGCTCCCCTCCCCGCAAACAAGTAAAGAGTAATAAAACAACCAGTACACAGGATAGAATTTGTTTCTGGTGCTGAGTATTGAATATAGGATTGTACTCATTAAGCGACCGCTCCAGACCCTATAATAACACATTTTAATTATAACTAGCTTCAGCATTGTTTGAGGGTTTTTTTCTTCTTATATTCAATATGACTTTTGATGACCAACTTTAGCAAAACAGAAAGAAAAAAATGAAAGAAAAAGTGTTTTATTTAAATATAAATTTTTGTAAGATAATTTTATTCTTTATTTGTGACATAAAGTCATTAAAAACAATGTCATGAGGGTTCAGTGACTTCTCTTGGTGAAATCTAATCTCCATCACAAGTAATTTGATTTGAATATCCTTTCATCCATCACCACAACTGTCACCTTGATATATAAATATGGAAAATATTTATATTGTGAATGCTTTAAGTAGGAAAAAACAAAGTCTTCATGAAGGCTTATTATCTGCTAGCTCCTCCTTAAGTTCCACGGGGTTGGTGTGCATATTGATGGAGTCTCAGTGTGTTTGCCCCTCTTTCTGTTAAGATCTTACCTTTACTTTATAAGCGGTGAATATGGTGGAGACTATAGTAAGTACAGATTGTGAAAACTTTGTCCCCAAAGTGATAGACCTTCTCAACACAATATACTGTTTGGCAATATACTATCTGGCTGGGGTTGTTCTGAGGGTCACTATTCTACAGGAAAGCCACAAGTTTTTAACGAAGATGTAGAATATGGCATTAAATTAGGAAGAGTTCTGGGATTTTCAGATGTCTTTGGTTATTCATTGGTTCATAAGAACTGGAAATTTGTGTTTGAGTTATTTGCTGAAATCACACAAGGCTTTTAGAAGACTTGAGAGAAAATACCTGGGAATTCCTGCACAGTATCTCAGTTTATGCAATCCCGCGACGTTATAGCTTAATTTTGTTTTGTATCAAAAAGTCACACAAAAGAATTTGGTACCGTCATCATCAAAAGTTTGCTGAGAAAAGTTTCAAAGTACTTGATAATTTTGTTTCAACCAGTTCTATTTTGAGGCATTCAAAGTCTATTATAAAAAGCAGCATGTGAATTAGAAATTATACAGAATTTACATCCTATATAATTATGGTCCTCTGAGACCTACCTGAAAAACACCTCCCAGGAGTTTTCTATTTTTGATTTCTACACAGAGTGCACACACATGTGCATGTTATTGTGGGAAAAAATTATTTAAGATGTGAAATTCTAGTTTGTTTGTTTGTTAAGGCAGAGACTCATGCTGTAACCCAAGCTGGCCAGGAAGTTACTATGTAAACTTACGATCCTCAAACTCCCTGTTGGCCCTCAGGAAGCTGCATTTACTATCCTCAAATCACATATTGACCAAAGGAAATAAAAAATTGTTTGTCAAATACAAAATAACTTTTCCATTAAAAAATATATATAGTGGGGCTGGAGAGATGCCTCAGATGGCAAGAGCACTGGCTATTCTTCCAGAGGATCCAGGATAGTTCCATAGCATCTACACAACAGCTCACAACCATCTGCAACTCCAGTCCAGGGAATCTGACACCTGCTTCTGGCTTCCAAGGGCAGCAGGCATGCAAGTGGTGCATAAATATAAATGCAGGCCAAACTCCCACACACATAAAATAAAATAAAAATATTTTTTAAGCTGGGTGATGGTGGCACATGCCTTTAATCCCAGCACTCAGGAGGCAGAGATAGGTGGATCTTTTTGAGTTCGAGGCCAGCCTGGTCTACAAGAGGTAATTTCAGGACAGGCTCCAAAGCTTCAGAGAAACCCTGTCTCAAAAAAAAATTTTAAGGTATGCATATTTGACAATGTAATTTATATTTATAATATAAATATATTATTAATATTATATTTATTAGTTATGTTTAATTATGGAATATATTTTTAATTTTAATATATATTAATGATTCTTACAAAAAAATCACAAAGAAATAAAAGAAAAATTTCAGAAAGTAGGATTCAGAGTAAATCAATCGAGTTGATTTTATAAATCAGAATTAAATTTGAGCCATTAAAGATATTCATAGTTAGTTTTATGCCACAAGCCACCAGTGTGAATCAATTAGCAGAGACAGTTTTTATCTTCCAGTTGGGCAAAATAGAAATTAGAAGAAATAGAAGGATCTTCATGCCTCATTATCCAGTGCACGTCCACGATGCCTGACTGAGACAGGCCGGCAGCCGAAGCTCTAAGAAGGAAATTTCATGATGTTGAGCAGCCTGCAATGCACGTTAGTTTACTTTCTGTGTACTGCAGATTCTTTGACACCAAGCACTTCACATGAATGGGCTTCTCCTGACTGAGTTTCTGGTCCCTGACTTTAATCAATTAAAGGCTGAGCACTTTCCTAATCCTCAGCTCTCGATGAAACTTCTCTCAGAGGATGTGTCTCAAATGTTAATAAAGTTTTCATTTCCAAAGGGTTCAAAATGACAGAACAAATTGTTTTCCTCTCAGAGCACGAGAACAACCTGTGTTTCTGTCTGCAGGTAGTGGAGGACATGCTAGAGGACGAAGAGGAGGAAGACGACAAAGATGACAAGGTAATTATCTTCCCTGCGCTGGGTACCGGGTGTGGGAGATGCAAACATGACACTGTTTTCACAGACAGTTGAAAAAGGAGTTGAAGGGTTTGAGTCCAGAAAATTGGACAATGCTGTTTATCATCCTAACAATGCCGCTGCGTGTTGCAAAGAGGAAGAAATGGCTATAAATCCTCTCTGCTTTTGTCCAGAGCTGGGTCAAATATTTTTCTGCCAGAAAAAAAAAAATCAGCTTGTCTGGAACTCGATAGCTATTGTGAAGATAATAGCACTGACAACTGCTTCTGAAGGACAAAAATTTGTCCTATCCTGAGTGTTACAAATCAGCCTATGCTTTGGGGGAAGGAGGCAGGCATGAGAAAATAGTATCCTGCATGAATTGGACACGGATAATGTCATCTGTAATTTTCAAGGAATTGCTCAGCAAAAGAACATGTGTATGACGTGCTTGGGAGGACATTTAAATAACTCTGTGCTCACTGCCCTTGCCTAGACTTACAATGTTCCCATACCTCCTCCATCACAAAAGACCTTTGGAGAGACTTACTTGCAATTCTTTTGCTAATTGGCTTGGTGATGCTGACCATGGTAAACAGCAGTGAATCTCTGGCTTGTTTGCATTGTTGATTTCTTGGGGAGAGGGAGAGATTAGTAGGACCTTGTACCACCACAGAGGTGGCTGGGATTAGGACAACAGCTCTCTCCAGCAAGCAGAATAGAAACTCTCTGGCACTGTGATCTCTGGTCAATTTTAGATATTAAAGTTACCATATCTAAACATGAAGCAAGGAGGCAGGGGAGAAAATATTAATTACTTGCACATTATTTAGCATATAAAACCAGATTTTGATCTCTACCCAAAACTCATCACTGTTACAGTAAACCATGATGTTTTCGAAGGAAGAAAAATAGAGCATCTCAATTTATGTCCTTGACCTTCCACTCCAGAAGAGATGCACAGTTAAACCCCAGTATAGGAGTTTGTGTTGGGAGCAAGCATTTGAAATGTCAAAGGGGGAAAAGGTCACACTGAATACTTTACCTCACAGTCTTTGTTTCCTGACTCATATTTGATGTTTTCAGTCGAATGAAAACACACATGCTTCTTCCCAGCTTTCCTCTCATGCTGCTTCAAATGCTTTAAATTGATAGAGCTTTTATGTGGAATTTCTCTCCTGTACCTCATTAATATCCTGATGAAAATAACCTAACGAGATCTCTTGTCTGCGAGGACACACACACACACACACACACACACACACACACACACACGTTTTTTAAACTTAAATAATATGAGCATACACCCCTGACAGTAAATGTCTGATTTATTGTTAAGGTCAGTAAGGTCAGTTGTAGAGCTGTGGAGAGCCTATACTTTAACTCAACATGCTGGCTCTGAATCACCACTTCTCTGTGCTAAAGACTGAGCTGCTGTCCACTTATGGCTTTTCTTGCTTGTTGCTGCTTTATTATTAAAGGCACCATAAAGACCCATCCCCGCAGCAGGCGTTTCCCTAGAAATGCTAATGAATAGGAAATCCAGTGAAGTCGACTACTTCCATGTCTCTCTGCAGCAAGTCAGCCCATACATTTTTAACCAGTTTATTGGTATTGTGTGTCTCTCCCTTTCTTCTTCATTTTTTTAAATAGAGAAGATCTTAGGTATAGGCAACAAATAGACATCCGTGGTTAACCAGCTGACCAAAGCACAGATGTTGATTGAACACATCTGGATGGCAATACCAATTCTCAGGAGCTGTGTGTATACATAATGAGCTAGTGACTGGCTGTCTGAAATTGACACCCAACTTCTAACAGATTTTCAGATCAGTTACCAAAGTAGACTGAAAGGGAGGGCTCCAGTCACTGTGTGAATTCAACTGAAGTTGTTTGTAGCTGATAGAGGCAAGTAGCGTGCTTTTACAGTGGGCTGCTCTTCATCAGCCAGTCCTTTGTTTGAGTGATATATAAGGGTGAGGTCCTCCCGTTTATCGAGCATAGTGAAACTGATAGTAGGAAAACGGTGTCTGAACCTAAAAGAAAATCTGAAGTGTAGCAAAAGACTTTGAATCTCTCTTAGAGCAGAAAAGTGAAAATAAGGAAGGATCCTACAGACATCCACTCACCAGCTTCTCCGTTGGCTTGGCTCTCACAGAGCACACATTGTAAGTCTTGGCTGTCCATGTGTCTGAATGGGAGAAGAGTTATTTCCTGTTTTAAAATTTTCATTGGTTGCTCCATTTAAAGTTTGTATGCGTAATGGAATTTCATGAAAAAACAAATGTGTTTTTTCTCCACACGAACAGGTACTGACCTCCAGCTCTCATTGTCTGTTTTCTCATATGGTATAGTAGTGGGGTCAGGTCAATGGGTCCTCTTATAGGATAAAAGTAAAGAAGATTAATAAATGTGCCAAAGCCTCACTTTAATTGAACCTGAAGCATATGTTGCAAGTATGTAAAATATGTCCCAGATGTTCCACCGGGACCAATGTCTTGCTTTCGCTGGTTGCCGCAAGGCAGCTATTAGTTCTGTAACCTTTGGACTTGGGGTAAATGGGGTATTACGTGGCACAGAATGTGAGCACCTGTTTCCCATTCAGTACAGACCCCTGGCAGGCTGTGCCTAAGCCTGTGCACATGTTTTCACTTAGCAGATTGTTGGGTGATTATGAAAAGTGTCTTTCTTTAGAGCAACATTGATATTAGTCACTCACAATGAAAGGGCAAGTCATTGGCTACTTGACAAGGTCCTGTGGGCATAAGCTGAAGTCCTTCATTTCATCTGAGCATGTAGTATTTTCCCTCTGCATAATTACACACAAAGAAAAGACAGAGGTCTGAAAAGTTGAAGCCCATAAAAATATACTCAGTAATAGTTTTTCTTTAGCGTTGGCTTTAGTATGGAAAGACACTGGGTAACGCTGGTGAAAGCTCAGTGCTGGGTCACCTGGATCGCCAGATTTCGAAGCTTTGAAAATTCTTGTTCATTGTCCTTTCTTTTTATGAAAAAGCTCACAGTCATGGTCATATACATACCCTGCTTTCTAAAACCTGTTCTTCACATTTGCTTAAATCTAAATTTAAGATTAAATCCAACTCTATCATTTCCCAAAGCCAGAAAATATGGGTTTTAAATGGTGAGCTTTGCATGTGAATCTTTGCATTCTAATATTTTCAGTCACTTGCATAGTGTAAGAACACCATTAAGCTCTTCTGGGGACAGCATTATTTTCTGAATTAACCATGAGACATCCTAGAGTACATTTTCTGTAGAGCATTCTCCACACCCTCAACCACAAAGCTCCAAACTGATTTTTTTTGACCCCACATCAATTCCTTTCTCTTTTAGACTAAAAGCAAAAGAGGTTTAACTAAATATCCTAGATGGATATTTAGCATATAATAGTGTTCGCAAGCTTATAGTAGTGTTCGCACCATATTGCACAACCATACAGTGGCCAACCTGCATAACCTAGACAATCAGTTCACAAATGACAATCCTCTTTTGTAGTCTGAAAAGTTTCGGCATGCTCCTCATGGTAATAAGATCCAGCTGCAGGATCAGGAAGCAGAAGACAGAATGCTGGGTTCCAACAGGAAAAACGTGAATTTAAATGCATTACATTCTAGTAGTGTTTATTGACAAAAGATATGAACACATTTGGGCATTTATGTTCACACAGCTTCTCCTTTTTCTTCGCCTGGTATGTCAAGGTTACTTGTTTCCAGACAGCTAGATGCAATGAATGAAACATTACTGAGTTACTTTAAAATATACAGAGTGTTTTCTTTAATTCTTGAAATCTGTATTTTTTTATTTGATTCTTCAGCTCAAACATGTGTGTACCTTAGACAAGATCCATACATCTCTGCATTTCAAACAGCAGTAAGGGAGGGAAGAAAGATAATTCTAAGTGATAAGAGGAGAGATTTTAATCTGACAAAATTGCATTTTCTAGTTCCATTCAGTGAAAGGACTTCAGGGTTGGGACGCCCAGTGAGGCTGTAGAGGAAGGCTGAGTGAACTTCTCTTTTAAAAATCCCATCACGCTCACCTGGGGTGCCATTGCGATCCTCTATTCTGTGTCTGTAGAATAAAGTACCGTGAACTTCAAGGCAGAAAACAAGTGGGTGGTGCTTGTTCTGTGTTCAATAGTTCAGAATACAGGCAAAGCCAACTGGTTCTCTGCTCACTTTCTGACTCTCTGAGCTATCGTCTGCAGAATTTAGAAAGGAGTCCGCTTCAAAAGATGATTTGGCATCTTGGTAGAATCCAGTTCCTTGTACTGGAGAAACTGAAATCTTTGTTTTCTTGTTTCTTCTTTCTGCTCCTCGTGACCTAGTTGTCTTTAAAGACATCTGGAGATTCTCCCTTGAGTCTCCCCAGTTCAGCCCTATCTAAGGGCTCACATGATTACATCAGCCACCAAAGACAATTTCCCCTTCTTAAAGAAAACTCTCATGAAATATGACTTAATCGTGATAATAACTATTCCATCATACTCATAAGCCGGGAGTGTGGGGTGGGGATTAAACTTGATATGTAGAATAGAAGGAGAGAACTATGGCTTTCATCTGAATCTGGCCGCCAGGTAGACCTGTCCACTAACTATGGTGACAGTGGAACAAACTTTGTGCTCTTTGACTAGATCCACTGCTAGATTTGTCAGCTATCATACAATAATCAATAAAGGAAACAATCACCTGCTAGTTAGCATATTCAGTTCGAGGTCGGGGGTGATTGGTCAGGCTGAAGGCTTCTCATGGGCCACTTCTTTTCCTTTATCTTCTCCTTCTGGTGAAAAGCAAAAATAAAAATACCAAAATGTAGGGAAGGCTCCTGTGGACTTTAGGGGGACTTTGGGTCTATAACCCCACTGGGCTGTCATCTAGAACCACAGTGACATTAGAGTTTGAGGGTAACTAAGAAATAATCCAGTTCAAATGCTTTGTTTTACAATCATAACACTGGGACTGGAGTTATAACATACATGGTACAGTGCTTACCTAGTATGCAAAAGGTCCTGGGCATGAACCCCAGTATTAAAAAGCAATTCAAACCAAAGTAAGGAGATGGATTCAGCCAAATGTAAGTGAATGGCACAGGCAATACAAGAAGTAAGTGGTGGCATTGATACTAATGCTCAAATTGTTTTCTTCATTCCAACTCTGACATCCCCATCCTGCCTTAGAACCAGACTTTCCCAGGGAAGACACAAGATTAAAGTACAGTTACAAATTAGTTCAGACTCCATTTTTCAGAACATACAAGAACAATAAGTGATATGCTGTTGCAGCTTGAAGCTAGTTAGGTCTAGATTTCCACTTCTGGACACTGCATACCAGCCCTTTCCTGCTGCACGGGGGACAGTGTGTGTGGATAAGGGAGGGCAGGAGAGACAAGATGAATGCGTATGTGTTGGCTCATACAGTAAAAGGCATGATGGTAGCCAATAAGAAGGTTGCTGATTATTTTATCTTAAAGTAGAGAGATTACCTGGATTATCCAAGTGGACTCCATATAATCACAAGTGCCCTTAGAAGTAGAAGAGGCCATCAGAGCAAACGGCAGCCACTTGTAGAGCTGTGGCCAAGTTCAAGGCTCAGGATGGTCACAGAAAGAAGAAAGAGTTACTGGAACAGCTGGAGAATCTGAAGGCTGAGGTCCACCAGCTGTGTGACAGGTGGCTCTGTTCTCAGGGCCAATGAGCAGACTTGAAAGCCTCAGCATGTTCCCATTAAGTCCAGTTAGTAGTGCTCAGGAGCATGGGTGTGGTGTCCACTGGCACCCAGGAATCCACCAGCCACATTCTTAGAAAAGGGTGATTATCCTTCCTCAGAACTACCAAACTGCTGACAGCTCCTTGGAAGAGGTGGGGATAGAGCCATCTACCTGGAATTTGTTCCTAGCAGAACGACTCCCTCCCTGAAACTGTCATTCTGTTCCTTACAGTAGCTTATTCTACACAACCCTAGGGCAGTGGGAAACACCCACATTTAGGGAGCAAATCCTTTTAGGATATTAAAAAAATTTAGATTTATTCTCCAGAAAAAAATGAGAGATTCACGTCTTTTATAAACCATGGAAATGGCATTATTTTTATAGAAACTATAAAATCTACTTATAAAATCGTGTCTTCTGTTCTCACCACCTATCTCTTAACATTAATGTCCATTCTTTAAATACTTAAGGAAATGCAAATTTTTAAGTGAAATTATATTTAATTATATTCAGTTCAAGTTGTGTTGCCATAGACATTCATTTTAACTTTTTTCTGGTTTGTGTTAGTACGTTCTAGAAACACAAATTTGACAGAAAAAAAATTATGACAAAATGGGTGTTTCAGTGCATTAGTCCGTGAAAATCATGAACAGATAGACTCCCTAGAATTTGCCAAAATCCAATGGAATTCATACTGTGTTCAATGAGGTCGCTTTCTGAAAAACAGCATGACTACTTTGTTGTGGGGGGTTAAGTGCTGGGAGGTGGGGCTGGGTCCCAGGAGTTCTAGTGGTCCAGTTGTTGGGCTTCCACATGCAAAAGCATCGGGCATCTGGCCACTCCTTGTTCAGGTTCACAGTTGCTCCTCGCCAGACCTGAAATATTTAATTTTATGCCCCTGATGCACCTTTCTAGAGTGAAAGATAGGTTAGAAGACTTTAAGTAGAACATTTGCCTAGAAAGTTTGGTAATAATGATAACACCCATCTAGTAAAAGTATCTGTGGTAGTTGGATTTCCTTGCAAAACTTTCACTTGAAGACCAATCAAATACTTTAAGCCCTGTCCTAGGGAAAGCTATTTAACTTTTGTGTTATAGCAATGAGCTTCCTCTTCCACTCCTATTTCTTGACAAAAAAAAAATCTCAAAATAGCAGTGTGTCAGCCCTGGCTCTCAGGAGGGAATGCTGGCAGAATCGCTGACACCGGCTGACACCACTGCGTGTTGAGATGAGAATGTCTGCTCACCAAGCACAGAACCAGATGTGATGCCGAGCATCACAGACGCTCCACTGCGCCCACGGTGCCAAGGTTTTTATTCTGCCTCAAAGTTTGTTTGGCAAAGAAATTTTCTACCTCATAAAAGACATTGACTCTGCAAATTCTTAAAAGAGTTCACAAAGTAAGAATCCTTCCTCAATGATAAGAACTTGACCACAGGGGCTACCTACATAAACACCTACAAAAAATGCAGCTATCCATTAGTGTGGTAACAGTCAAAAGGAACCATTAAAGAAATGTCAAAGATTCAGTAGTACTGGGGCTATCTGATAAGCACACAACTTTAGGAAATGATTGACTGCACCAGAATCTTCAGTAACTGTTGGGGGATATGTGTGCGCTGTGTGCAGCTGTATTACTGGGACTGGAATAATACAATCTGAAAGGTCAATAGGAGGAGGTACAGGAAGTACAGGTGGGATTTCCAGGGAGAGAAAGGAAGGGGTGGAGGAATCTAGGCACGCTGGAGACTCCAGGAGACACAGAGAGAAAACAGAAGATACAAAATGGAAGAGAGGTAACGCCAAGTGATAGATTATAAATTAATATAAATTGGCTAATATAAGTTATAAGAGCTAGTTAGGAACACGCATAAACTATAGTCAGAACTTTCATAATTAAAAAGAGGTCTGCATGTCATTTTTTGAGAGCTGACTGATAGGACAGAAAAAGACTTGCTACAAGTAACATATCTGTTACTTTCTTTGGTGATAGGGTTAGTACATAAGAAGAATTTATTCTTGTTTTTTTTTCCAAGGCAAATCTAAAGCCAGGTAAAATCCCAGTTTCTAACATGCTTAGTGCTGGTGCTGTGCCTCAGTTGGTAGAGTGGTTGCATAACATGGAGGAAACTGTGGATTTGTTCCACAGCAACACACACAAATAATAAAACAAACTTAAAAAGAAAACAACATGGTGACAAGTGCCAGTAATCTCAGTGCTTCAGAAGTAGAGGCAGGAGGATTAAGGTTATACATAGTATGCTTGGGGGTAGCCGGGGCTCCACAAAAGCAATCTTCAAAGAACGATTACTTGCTCTTATATGAAGAAGCTGATGTTCACCACTTGATGAGTGTTCAAAGGTAGGCATTGGAGCTACCCCAGCTAAGTGATCTTGGCTCTCACTGGCCAGAATCCAACTGCACAAAAGAAGTACTGAAAACTTTGCAGTCCACAATTAGTGGACTACTAATTACTACTACTCCACAATTAGTAGCAAACCAATAAATATGTAAATTTAATGTTTCTGGGCCTTTTTCTCAGAAGTTTTCCAGCTCACACTAGAGTCAGAGTAAACAAAGATGCATGGCATGTGTTCATGTATAAATGGGTGTTTTCCTAGAGTCTCATCAAGAAACGACTAGAGACCTTAGTGTTAGTGGTGGTGTCCCATGTATTCTTACATTCTGTAGCACTTCTGGCAGATTGTGCCATGTTTAGACTTTAAGTTCCTACGCACTGATGTCAGGCTTGGCTGCATGACGTTATGATTGACACATGCCACTTCCAAGCAGAAGGTAGAAGAACCACACTTGGCCCTGCACCTTTCTTTCATTCTGTAATAAAGCTGGAACTCACCAGATGGATGTTACTCCTTTTACCCCAGTCCAGGAATAGAGAAGTGAGCCCAGATGGAAGGTAATGGGCAGGTAGTGTTGAGAGCAGCAAATGACTTGTGTTTCATAAGCCTCAAAGTCTCAGGAGGGTCTAGTTACAGCCACTTCATCTACTCTGGCAGGTCCAGGCTTCCATCCCTTACCACTCCATGCCGTTCTGGGACTTCACACTTCATATTGAAATAGAACATGGAATTTGTGGGAGGTGCATACATATATGTATACACATGTTCTATTATGTTCTAATGTGTGTGGGTACATGTATGTATGGAGTTGTACAGATGGAGGACCAACACCTTCGTTAGGCATCTATCTCAACCTCTCTCTGCTTTATTTTCTGACTAGAGTCTCTTAGTGAAGCTGAGCTTACTGATTCTGCCTACCCCAGCTGGATAACTTGACCTAGAGATCATCTGTGCTAGGACTGCAGGTGGCTTCCCAGGCTTTCTGGCTTTGAGATGAGTTCCGTGGATCCAAACTCAGATCTTCACATTTGCACAGCCAGCTGATTGTCCCCTGAGCCACTACCCCAGCCCCAGAACATAGATATAAAAACAGAAAGTCACAGAAAGGAAGTGAAATATTTTTTCCTCCTAAATACACAGACCAACTTTTTCCCTTTACCAAACCTTAAATGCAACTTCAGATAAATATTTAACATGGGGGAGGGGGCTTTAAAAGTGATGTTTCTCACCTAGAAATAGAGATTGAGAGACACATGTCTGTGTATCAGGCACAATATGAGCCTTTTGGGAGCCACTAGCTAAGGGCTCTAAGCAATATGTATATATACATACATATATATGTGTATACATATATACACACAGATATCTAATTCAATAAGGAGATCTGGGCAGTGGTGGCACACACCTTTAATCCCTTTAAGCACTCAGGAGGCAGAGGTAGGTGAATCTGTGTGAGTTCACGGCCAGCCTGGTCTACAAGAGCTAGTTCCATGACAGGCACCAAAGCTACAGAGAGAACCTATCTCAAAAAAACCAATCATCATCATCATCATCATCATCATCATCGTTGTCATAATACAATAAGAAAAATGTCACAGTAAAATTAAAAGCAATGTTGGTGAGGGGGAAGGAAGTAACTATCTTCTCATAATAATTGTTAGCAAATGCTCCACAAGAAAGGTAATGTTTATTCATGTCTCAAGGATGCATTCAAATGTACTGGAAGGTGTAGCATTAAAAATTAAGGTCTACATAGTATAAAAGAAAAAAATCAAGAGGAAAGATAGAGATGACAAAAGAAATGTAAACTTCAGATTCTGGAAGCTTCAGTCCTCATCTATGGAATTTGAAAGCAATCTCCCAAAGACAGTTAAAATTGGATTTTTTTGTGATTAAATTTGTGCTTTAAAGAGAGATCTTCATGTCCACTAATGGTTCTTCTCAACAAGAAGCTGTTCTGGTACTGATTGCACCTATACTCAATAGCATTCTGCTAATCCAAATAACTACAAGGATTGGATTCTGAAGGTTTTCTTCAAGATGATGTATAGCCTAAGTACTCCAACCCCACCGATAACCAATGTCTAAAGGTACCACTGGTGTAGGAGGTCCTTCTATATTTCTGTCGCTTTCATTGGTTGAATCAATAAACTTCCTTGGCCTTTTGATAGGGCAGAAACTTAGGTAGGCAGGAAAGACAGAACTGGATGCTGGGAGGAAGAAAGCAGAATCAGAGAGAGCCACCATGTAGTCACCAAAGTCAGACATGCTGAATCTTTTCCGGTAAGCCACCACCTCGTGGTGACATACAGATGATTAGAAATGGGTTGAATCAAGATGTGAGAGTTAGCCAATAAGAGGCTAGATAATGGTCCAGGCAGTGTTTTAATTAATACAATTTTCTGTGTGGTTATTTTGGGTATAAGCTAGCTGGGTGGCTGGGAGCCGGGTGGGACAAAAAGCAGGCCCACTCACCTTTTACTCAGAGGATGAAACCCTATGGATTGCTTCTATTCCAGAATTCTGTTCTGTCTACTCCACCCATATAAGGGCTGCCCTATCAAAAGGCCAAGGCAACTTCTTTATTCAACCAATGAAAGCAACACAAATAGAGAAGAACCTCCTATACCAACACCATAATATCACCTCATGAACCGTGAGGATGTACAGTCAACCAGACATGTTGATATAGACCTGGTTTAAACACCAGTAGGACTGAGAAAGGAGTTTTCTTTAAGTTTGGGACCAATTTTAGTTACATGGTGAGTTCAGGGCCAGCCTGGACTATAGGATAAGACCCTGACTCAAAACAAACAAAAGGTGTGAACTTGTTACATCAAGCTAATATAAGGTTAGATATGCACAACATTCGACGAATAGTCCACAAAAATGTGCTCATATAGTACAATATGGTGAACAATGAATATTAACAGCAAAAAAAAAGTGCCCATTAATACAAAAAAAGCTTTGGCAAAGGGCGGGGGATAGAATAAGAAGCAAATGAACTTGAAGAAATGTTCTAAGAGTTTCTAAAATAGCTCTGATGAGAAATAGAGGCAGCCATGCTTCTTTCAAGCCTATGGGAGTCCTGCCCCTGTCTGAATAGAGACAGAGAAGGAATAAATGGGAAGGCAGGTAGATGGGAGTAGGGGGACGGGAGAAGAGGAAGGGGAGAATTGTGGTCAGTTTGAAAAGTAAATGAAAAAATGTTAAATAAAATTAAATTTAAAAAAGAAGAAAAGAAATAGTGGCATCTTCAACTTAGGTAAGAATGACAATAGAATAGAGAGAAGCCAATTTGAGAAACCTAGGAAATCCTATTGAGTCATTTAGAAATGATGCCAGGCCACTTGGTGTGCATTTGGCATGGCTATAACCCATTTTGCTCAGCAAAGATGGAGGAAACGTTCTGTGTGCTTGTTAAGTCAAGGCCTCTGGGCCCTGGGTTTGACAGCACTTGGAAAAGTAATGGCAGCAGGACCGTGCACAGGGTCCGTCCCTTCCCACATGCAGCCCAGGTGCAACATGAAGGAAAGAAGGTCAAATGTAAAACAACAGAACGCTGTTGTTGCCTCAAGAGCTGACAAAGAGGAAAAAGCATAGAGCAGCCATGCCTAGTTTCAATGTTGGTGCAAGTCACACCCAGTGCAACACTGGCAGTAGAAGTAACAGTGGAAAAGTCACCCTGTGTCTGTCCTACAGGGAAAAAGAGGAAAACGAAAAACCAAGTTACATAGCTCACTCAAAGTCTCAACTGAAGTGGAGCAAGGAAAGTTTAAATCCTTGTCTGTCTATTTCCCAAGCCCAGCTTTTATAACCAAAGGCAGACCTGGAGCATATTGACATCATGTTCTCTCATTCAGTGGGGTAGCCGGGCTCGCCTGGGAAGTTCTGGCAAAAGCACCACTCCTAATTCCTGTGGCTACAGCTGTAGTAGCTCAACTTGGCAAGCACTCAAGGTTGCCCCACCTCAGCCTGGCAGTTGATGCAGCTGCCAGAGACATGAGCAGAAGACCAAGGCATGACCTAGACTGAGAAACCCCAGACTACCACTTCTACTACAGCATGTTGGTCGGGCAAGACACCAAGGCCGTTCCATACTCTAGAACAGGAAAGTCCAATTCAATCTCTTGTTTTAAATATTTTAACGTATTATTTGAAAAGTCAAACATTTATATAAAGCATTTGTTTGTATCTGTATGCCACTAACTCCTCCCAGTTCCCAGTCACCCACCTCATCTTCCTCCTAATTTCAAGCCCTACTTTTTTGTTGTTATTAATCACCTCCTGAGTTCAATTAGTGATGTGTCTGTGCACCTGGTTTGGATTAAGGCAATGACAGTGAAAATGCCAGCATGACAGGGTAAGGGCCACTCAGGTCCTACTCGTGAGTGTTAGCTATTGATGAATGTGATGGATGCTGAAAAGGGGAGTGCCCTTATGCTTTGGAGACATGGCCACTGGCAGGTTGTCCAGTTTTTCCTCTTGATAATAAATAATAAGGTCATATTGCATAAGAACCTATGGGATAGGGAGAGTATATAAGCATCTTTGGAATATGGAATCAATCATAATTTTCTAGTGGTGGAAGAGTCTAGTTGATATTCTACAACATTAAGAATGCAGAGCCTATTTCCTATTGAAGACTCACTCTCAAGAAGGAGCTTAGGTTATCTCCAAAATACAACAAACACCTTCAAATGGGTGGGTGTCCTCAGGTTTGTCCTCCCACATATATTTAAGTTTTGGTTTGGGCTTACGAGAATGAAGGGTGATCTGGCCTGTAGACAGGATCCCAACTGAAAGGTTCTTGTGGCTAAGCTCTCTCTTGAAGTTAGTTGTTAATTATGAGTTAGGAAAGAGTTACAAAGAATCCCTTACAGACCTTCTGTATAAATGTTTCAACAGTCACTGTCCCCTACTGATAAAGGGGAATCGACAGTGTGCTGGCTTCTGGAAGCCCAGGATTTACCTATTAGGTTTTGCTGCCAAAAATAAAAGGCCGAGTGAGGAAAGGAGACTGTAGAATGCTTCCTTCTTTAAAACAATGCAGCTTCTGCTTTTTGGGAAATGTAACTTGGGGCTGGCAAGGAGGTCCAAAGATAAAGGCATATATCACCAGGCCTGGTAAGCAGTGTTCAACCCTGGGACCCACACGGTAGGAGAGAACTCATTTCATCAGGTTGTCTTCTAGCCCTGCCCAAGACGCACATGCTCACAGTAATTACTATATTTTCTTTTAAAAAGAAAGAAAATATTATTTGAAACTGACATTGGTTTATATCTGGCATTTTGCTAATTTGTTCAAAAACTTTCCTCAGAGAACTTAAAAGATTATAATATCCTTGAAACATTTTCTGTCAACCCTAAGCAGCTCTGCCGAGTCCCCATTAAATGCCATTAGCTGCTGTTTTCCCTGGCATTTAAGGACTGATGGAGTACTATTTTTTTTGCTGTAGAAATGCAGCATCATGTTGATGCTAAAACAAACGTTTTCTGTTGTTGTCTGCATTGGTTCCTGTGTCTCAGTCATGGAGAATCAGCAGTGACTTAGGGAGAGGGTCTAGCATCTGAACTCGTTTTGATTCCACCCTTGAATGTTTTGGAGACACACAGAGCATATGATAAACAAGTGAGAAGTGTGATAATGTAAGATTTTATTCATTATCCCCCAGAGATACCACCCTGTGTTAGGTTTGCTTGTCAGAGTCTTCAGGGCCTGGGGTAGTTGAACAAGTCCTTTTTACATCTAGCGAACCTCAAAGTCAATCGTTTCTGAATCAAAGTTTTCAGGTTTTCTGCTTGGTGATTTCTTTCCAGTCTAACAGAGTATATTAGAGAAAATGTGTCAGCTTTTGTACCATGTAATACCAAATCAGATCAGAATTCATGCACAATTATGTCACTGGAAATCTAGTAGTACAGCCTGGCTTATCTCTAGATAACACATGGAAAATAAACTCCCACAACCGACAGATTTACTTGATTTATTTTCAAGATAAATTATTTGTAAGCAGTTCAGCTAAAGAGTGTAACTGGATTATTTTTTGTATCACTTAAAAAAAAAACCTTCAATAGTAAAATGCATTCTGTCTTTAACTTTTTCCCTCCTCCCCATTCCCCTTACCAAAGTTTCTTAGTAATGAATGCAAAAAGAGATTTTTTTTGCACCAACTATATTTATTAGAACTGAAACCTTTAAGGAAACAAAATTTACATAAAACGTGAAAATAGCGCTCACTGGTAGTTAATGGCATTTAAGTAGCATAGGTTATGTGGTAGTTTCCTGGGAATGATATTAGCCTAAAAAGCATTCATTTGTGTTTCCCTTTTATAATCAAAGAAGTCAAAGCTCATCACTAATCTGAAGTCTTCTTCAGACCAATTAAAATAATTTCAGATAACTTTGTACTGCAAATGTGCTTTTTAAGTGTTTTAGACTTAGGGTGTCTTAGTGATGCTGTAACCCCTTTTAATGCTACTATTTATATAACTACCATGTGTATAGTATTAAGTCTTTAATGTACCATATTAGCTGTCACTTGGAATTAAGTGCAGGCATGTTCTTTGTTGGCCTTCCACTTCTCCTGTGTTAAGTGGTTAACTGCTGACAGACAGTAAAAGGGTAGCTAACATTTCCAAGTAGGACTAACTTCTGAATCTTCTGGGACTGCATTTGGATTTCTACATGAAAGCTATCAAAAAATCAGAATCTTAAGACTTTGTTTACCTGGTATTGAGAACTCTACCTGATGTGTCTTCTCAAGGAATTAGTGGAAGCAAAGTTTCTGGCAGGCACATTTGAGAGAAAGGCCTTCTTTGTAGAGACTTGATAATTCTATCAACATTTCTACCTAGCTTATGAGGCCTTCACATGTGCCATCCCCATGCAAACAGTATAAATTTGTGTGGTCCTAATTAAATACTATAATAAGTATGATGCATTATAGCACACAAATTATGAACTTGATCATCTTACAAATGCTTTGATAATAGTGATTTGGGCTTCATAGTCTCATGCTAATTCCAACTACCCCTGTTATATAATGATTCATACTCAGCAAAAGAAATTGTTTTTCAAGTGATCTTTATTTTGTCATTATCTTTCTGTTCTTCTTTTCATTTCAACATTTATATGCCTCTCTTAAGCATAATTGTACCCACAAGTGCTAGCAAGTAAAACCTGAAGCATTGTATTCTCTTCACTTCTCTTAGACCTATAGGGGTCCATGTTATATCATGTTTCTAAGACAGACAGCAGTTCTAAATAGAGATAGGTTCTACAGGTAAAGAAAATTACTTCTGTTTCTAGCATGTTGAGTTCAAAATGTCATCAGAGAATCAAATTGAGTATGCTTGCAGATGATAGAGATAGGAATCTGGAGTTTAGAGACAAATTACAGTCGGGGACTTAAATCTGACACATAACCTTTAAAAATAAAAGAAAGTACTGAGGCAGGGGATGTTAAGAGCAAAAGGAAGAGGGCTCAAGTGTGGAAAATGCCTCTGTGAAGGCACAAATGGAGGACCCCAGAATATACTGTAGAAGTGAGATGTCAGCATGATAGGAAGAAGAAGAAAGGTTCTCTGGAATGGAAATCAAGATGTGTGAGAAATTTAACTAGAATTAAACGTGGTCATGGAAGATGAACACTGGAGGAAAATGGCGTGAATGCTGGTAGTGAGATTGCCTGTGGTCTTAGTGCTTGTCTCCTGGCATGGTGAGAACTGAAACACAAACCCAGGCAACTGTTGGGCACCACAGTCTGGCTCCAAATGGGCCAGAGAAAGGGAGATAGGATCATAGAGCTGGCGAAGGTTGGAACTTGTTTTAGAAATAGAGAGTTCACATAGTTTTAGCAGACAACAAGGTAGAAGGAAGAATTCAGAGCTGGGATAGAAAGGGGTGAATGTCTTGGAAGAGGTGGGAGAGAATGGAAAGTCGATCAGAGAGGGGGGCTTTGTGAAGATGTCCTGGGCCAGGATGGTGGGTGTTGAGGATGCAGAACCTAGGAAAGAAAAGGAATGGTCACTGTTGTGACCATATGAAAGTTTGGATGAGAGGCCCTTGATAAAAGTGGAGAATTAAAATAACAATAGAGAGAAAAATGATAGTACCAAATGAACATACAAATATTTAAACAACTATGACCATTTCAGCAGAGCTGGTGACATATAACAGGAGGTTACAGTAGCCAAAGACAGTTCAGATCATGCACTTAACCATCCTAGAGTGGAGCACACACAAACAAGAGAGGACAAATACAATAGAACCTGTATAGGCAGCAAAAGACAATGAAATGTTCTGTGCATGGCTGCTAGCTCTATTGGTTTAGCGTAGTTTAAATTAAATGTGTCTGTGCTGATTTTTGCTTTCCATGATCTACCCATGATTGAAAGTGGGTGCCCAGTTTTTCAGCTCTTCCTGCTTTAGTTTCGATCTTTCCCTTTATAGACAGTACTTGCTTTATGTATTTGGGAGACTTGGTGTTGAGTACATACATATTTATAATTGTATGTGTTCTTGATGACTTGATCTCTTACTTGTCATAAAACTCGTGTCGGTTTAAAATTATTTGTGTTTGTTCTTTCACACTTATACACAATGTATTTTGATAATATCTATCTCCAAGTCCCGCTGCCAGCTCTCCGGCTCTTCCTCCCACTGTCCTCTGCTAGTAAACCCACTGAGTGTAATTAGTGCTGTGCCGCCATACTGCCAAGAAGGTGGTAGTCCCTCTCTCAGCAGTCAGTTGCTGTTGATACCCCAACACCTCCTCAGGTAAAGGTGAAGCTTCTGAGACCCTTTTCTACCCCTGATGGAATTTCTGACTGGATGGGTCTCATGGAGGTCCTGTTCAGGTAGTCATAGCGGCTGTTAGTTAGTGAGTGCAACTGCCCTGTGATGTCAATACGTAAGTTTACTGCACCCCTCCCCGTGTTCTGACCCTTACATTCTTTTCAGCGATGTTCTCTGAGAATTAGAGGAGTCAGTGCATGCATTTAGGGCTGACCATTCCCAAGCCACTTATTTTCAGTATTTTGAGCAGTTAGAAACCTTTGCATTAACTACGGCCCAGGGCAGGAAGTTTCTCTAACTAAGGATGGCAACAGCACTAATCTATTGGAATAAAAAATATTTAGAAGGCTTGACACGTGACTGTTTGTCCAAACATTGATAATAGGTGTCCCCACCTAGAGCCTGTAATTTCCATAGTCGTGGGCTTTCAACCAGGTCTAACGTATCAGGCGTGAACTCCTTCATGTGGAATAGACATCAAATCCAAACAGAAAACAGTTCCTTTTCCCTATAACAATCATGCCATTATTGAAGGCATGGGCACATCTCACCTGACAGGCTGTATTGCAGCACGCAGAGTCCATCACGGAGGAGGTCAGTGACGGCTCCTCCAGTCACCGGCACAGCACTTCTCCACTGAAAGCTAACTGTTGGAAGGAAGTTTGCAGGTCAGTTGTAACCTGCTGTGTATATGTGATTTAAGAAAAATGTGTTCTCTTCAACAACAGCGTCTTACCCTCTAGTTTATGATGGGCAGAGTACAGTACCAGTAGTGTGTGTTGTTTGGGGAGCCCAGTGGTTTATAGGGAAGCACACCATACCTGAAACAGAGATATTCATTTAATAACCCATGTCTTCTGGTGTACAAGCAAAGTACCTCCATTTAATTTTATTTTAAGAATTAAAAAATATTTCTTACAAAGTAGTAGGTTTTCACAAGGTTTTTTATATATTCTTAATTTTGGTCTCATATCCCAGTAATCTTTAACACCAGTGTGTCTCTCTACCTTCATATCACATGTGTTTAGCTATCCTCTTCCCACCCAAAGAAGCTTCCCCTCATTCCTACCACAGGCCCTTCTTAGCTTCCTGATCACAACAGACAACTTCAAACTCAATATACACATCTCAAAGATCAATGATGTCTTTTTACAGATATTTTTCTTAGTCTGTTATAACATACTCAAATAGGCACATCAATTCTTGCTTTATTTTGTTTCCATTTACATGGTATCTTCTTTTCCATCTTTTCACTCTGAGTTTATTTATGTTCTTAGATGAGTCTCTTCTCTCCCCCCGCCTCGTGTGTGTGTGTGTGTGTGTGTGTGTGTGTGTGTGTGTGTGTGTATTTGAAACAGGGTCTTTCTATGTAATCCTGGCTAACCTGGAACTCTCTCTGTAGACAAGACTGGTCTATAGCTCACAGAGATGCACGTGCCCCTGCCTTTCAAGTGCTAGGGATGTGCCACCATGCCTGGTTTCATCTATAGCTGTATACATCCAAAGCATAGTGTCTATGGGAAAGCAAAACCGAGGAAATGAGCCGGGAAAATAATGTGCTGGGAAGCTTCTCGGTCAGTAGTATAAGGAAGAATTTAAACCAAACCACACAAAATGGCACAGCTAGGTAGTTAGGGTACCACAGACATCTTTGTGTCTTCCTCCCTTTTCTTGTTTGGCTATAGAAAAAAATCTTCATATTATATATATGTAATAGAAATATATATGCATGTATATTATATACATGTAATAGAAAGCTATATTTTTAAAGTCAATTGTACTTATAGAATGTCTGAAAGCATCAATCAGAGAAGAAGGCAAAGCTGAATTTTGCTTCTCCATTTTTTTTAATGTGTCACCTATGACTTTAGGTGACATCTGCTTTCAAAAAAACTGGAAGGAAAAAAATGTCAAAGAGAGTTGTAAATTGTAGAATGACATCCACCATGTGGCCCTTCTGCCACTCTCACTAATATTGCTTAGCATTCTGAGTTTTAAAAATAACACAGTTACTGAGATTTAAAACCCTGTGGATGCAGAATTCGTTTTTGAAAATAAGACTTTTTACTATGCATAGCCAATTATAGTCCACTGAGAAAATGATGTATTTTTTCAATACATTTTTATTATGTGCTTAACTGACGGACCTTGCTAGCTCCTTCACAGGCACTCCACTCCATCGGCAGCTGGAGATATTACGCTGCTTAGGAATCTACTTCAATTTGTATTTACCTGTGAGGGCAGATTGGCTCCAGAGAACACAGTCCTTTTTTCCTTAAGTAAATTATACATATTTTAGCAAACTATCTAAAAATATATTTATCTCATATAGAATTCTGGCCTCTGGGGTAATTAAGACCAGTTTTTAAAAGCATAGCCAATACACCTTAACTCTCTCAGGTAAATAATATATATTTTAAAATCATCTAAGACTGATTTCTTTCTGCTTTTCCTTCTCCTTCCCTGCCCCTATAACTATTGCTATGCTTCTTTTTATCCACATATTTAGTAATTATTTCAATGTTTCCTTTGATGATGCTCCTCTCTTGAGAGCCTGCACGCCAGTTATACATCCCTTCCATCCCAAGCCCAGGCATCTATTCGTAGAAAAGGCAGGGACTTCCCTGAATATAATTTCTAATGGAGAAGTTACTCTGTGAAGATCTAGTTTCTTCTGCATGAACATTATCATCTGTCATTGAATTTTAAGATGGCAATTCCAAAGTTGGGGATTTTACAGGGGTGGGTACATTTTTCTGTGTTAATCAAGTGATTAATCAAATGCACTGCTGAGGTTGTGGGCAAATGGAGGCATACTTGAGAGTGGATGCACATTGAGAACCTCTGTACCTGTGCAGTGCCACTATGTGCCACGGGCATCCTCTAAAGCAGAGCAATAAATGATTTCTGAGAAACACATCCTGCCCACTTAGCTACTAGACACTATCACACTTAATGTGCTGACTATCTTTGCACACATGTAGTCGTTGAAATGTATAATCTGTTCTCCTTTGCCCTGCGAGGATACTGCAATCTTGATCCCTCCAGAAGAAAGCGGTAGAAAATCAGGTGGGAATACTCATTAGTATCTGTAAATACTGCATGAGGATAGAACTAACAGCTTGTGGGAAGGTGTGCTCCAGAAACTGCAGTGGAAGAAGCAAACGAAATCTTTTGTTTGCCTACTCCTGGCCTCGGGGGACCAGCACTTTACGTTTTATGAAAAGGGGCTCTGCAATTGCTGTGGGTTGGCACTGCTGCTGTGTGATCTTCCACTACGGGGTCTCTGCAGCCAAGCAACTGTGACTCAGAGTCCATCCTTCCCTGTCCACATACTGAGTCTCAACCAGATCTTCTGGGTTCAAGGCTCATTTGCTGTCCCCATTCTAAAACTCTCACAGCAACTACCAGGCTTGGAGGTTGGGTAGGGTTTTCTATGGAGCTGGTGACTTAAATCCTAAGCATCTTTCTAGTCCTTATCAGTTACAGAACATAGGCTAGCATAGGTCCAGGTTTAGAGTACAAGCCAAGGTTATGCTTATACGCTGTACTGGTTAATGGCACCCCATTTCGCTCTCTACATCAGTTTGGATGCTACAGCTCTACTTATATGGACTGTTTTGCTTTCTTGGATGTTTTGTTTGCTGTTGTTTTTGTTTGAATGGTTATGTTTTATTTTTTTTAACCTAGTCAGATAAGTTTAGAAATAAAAAACAAAGACAAAACAAGCAGCAGCAAAAAACACAAACAAACAAACAACAGCAACAACAAAAACAATCTCACCTGGCATGCAGGGGATGCCTGTAATTTCAGCACGTAGGAGATCTAGGCAAGAAAGTTAGTAGTTACGGTCAGCTTTGGATTCATAGTAAGCTCTAGGCAATCTGAACTTCATGAAACTGTCTAAGGCAAACAGAAAACAGACACACATAGCCCGCTCCACTCCCCAAAAAGTCCATATGTAGTTTTCAGAGTAATCTAGGCACCGTGTTAAAATATACATTCCTTGTTCCATCACTTCTGTACAGCAGAAAGGGATGGGATGCAAAAGTTATTTTGACTGGCTGGACCTGAGGCTTTGTAAAGTAGCCTATCTCTTCGACCCTTAACTTCAGAATGCAAACCCACGTGAGGGCATGTCTATTCCAGAGTCGGAACATTTGATCAAGCTGTGTGCTGACTGGGTGGGACTGACAGGCTCAAATTACTGTTTCCCAAGCAAGTGTGAGTCTCAGTCATCACTGAGACTCTGATAGCATTTCACAGTGAAAATCTTCGGCCCACAGATACTGCTTCAGTCGGGTGAGTTGACTGAAGAGCTGAAGAAGCTATTTTGAATATAAATCCAGCTGCGCGAGGGAAGGGAATGGTAGCTTATTCAATCTGTAAAGCAGAGCCCATAACAGACGGCAAATGGTTAAGTGGCTCAGCTCACACCCCTCCCTTCCCTACCGCAGCTTAGTGCAGAGTCAAGGACACGTGGCAGCTCTGCTTCGCTAACAGCTCGGTCTTTCCTTCCATGGCTGTAAGAGCTCTGCGCACTGTATGCATTCCCTCTGGGCACTTGATCCACCACACATTCCACCAAGCAAGAGAAACAGGCACCAGAACAAAAGGAAATAGGAAGTTCAGGGCTGTAGCCCCTGAATCATTTACGTCCTCAGCTCCTTACTATTACTCTTGCAAGGGCACCTACTTTTGAGCTTTCTTGTTGGTTTTTCCTCACCCCCTCCATCCTGCCTTGCCCTTATTCCATACGCTATTGTACATGCCTGGGCTCTGTAGATAGAAATTAAACTGTGATTTGGTATGCTAAATTACCTGAACTAAAAACTGTAATTTGCAACATTATTAAGTCATCACTGTCATGGACTTCAATTTCTCCCCGTTTAAGCCCCTAACACCCAGTACCACTCATTTTGAGTAGTACTAAAAAGAGAAAGGGGAAAAGGAAATAAAAGTCCTTAGTTGCTCTGCTGACTTTTATCATATCCATCAGGAAATTAGAATATTGTGCTCTGACTTGTGGCTGCAGTTTGACCACAGTAGTCAAAATGTACAAATTGTTTTGAAGGTTTGTATACGCCTGCCTGCATGAGTGGGAAGGACAGCGGCTTTCTCAGGTAATCTAAGAATTAGAATATTTTCAGAGAACCCTAACCAAGTGTGAGCTGGAGTGCTGGGTCTTTTCCTTTGGATGCTATTTCCAGGCCTTTTGAAAACAGGGGGGTTTTTCCTGTTATCTGACCGCCAAGAACCCCAGTCCTCTTCTGCTGTACTTACCACACTCGCGGCTCTGAAGAAAATCTCATGTAAATGTGTATCAGTCGGCACAGTCTCAGCTTTGCTGCAGGACTAACTGCGAGTCCGGAAAGTTTAGAATGTGCACCCGGGAGGGCAGGACTCAGCTCCAGATCTTCAGTATCGCCTTCACCCAGCCAGTTATAAAGCTGGAAGGAAGTACTGGCTTTTAAAACTTCTGCCTGTAAAAGTCACTATCCCCTTTTGTTTATCACTTACTCCTCCAACAAAATCATTTGAAGTAGTAAGGAGGAGCAAACTAACCCAGGCCCAGGGAGGGAAAGCCAAGATATCTGCACATGGCCTGCCAGTGTCTAGCAGGTTCACGAGTGTCTTGGTACTGTTTATTGTTGAGAAGAGACACCATGACCACAGCCACTCATGGAAGAAAACATTCACTTGGGGGCTGACTTATAGTTTTAGATGTCAGCCCATGACCAACACAGTGGGGAGCCTGGCCCCAGACAGGCATGGTGCTGAAGCAGTAGATGAGACCTACACCCTGACCCAAAGGCAACAGGCAGAGCAGGGGTCGGGGACACTGGGCTCTGGGCCTGGCTTGGGCTTTTGAAACCTCCCAACAAAACATCTCCAAAAAGAACACATACTCCAACAAGGACATTCTCTTAGTCCTTCCAAACAGTTGTCAGTTGGGACTAAGTGCACATGTGGGGGTGGGAAGCATATTGTCATTCAAATCACCACAGTGAGTCTAAAATAATTGGTAAAAGCCCCCATCTTTTTCCATCTTCCAATAACTGACTCTGGCCACTAAGAGTGTAGGGTTGCTGTACTTGAGCAGCTTCACACAAGAACCAGGTAGACTGCTAACTCCTGACAACACAGACGGCTTGCTGGTGGGTCACTAACTCCTGAGAACACGGATGGGGTCTGCTGGTGGGTCACTAACTCCGGAGAACACGGATGGGGTCTGCTGGTGGGTCACTAACTCTGGAGAACACGGATGGGGTCTGCTGGTGGGTCACTAACTCCGGAGAACACGGATGGGGTCTGCTGGTGGGTCACTAACTCTGGAGAACACGGATGGGGTCTGCTGGTGGGTCACTAACTCTGGAGAACACGGATGGGGTCTGCTGGTGGGTCACTAACTCTGGAGAACACGGATGGGGTCCGCTGGTGGGTCACAAACTCCGGAGAACACGGATGGGGTCTGCTGGTGGGTCACTAACTCTGGAGAACACGGATGGGGTCCGCTGGTGGGTCACTAACTCCTGAGAACACGGATGGGGTCTGCTGGTGGGTCACTAACTCCGGAGAACACGGATGGGGTCTGCTGGTGGGTCACTAACTCCTGAGAACACGGATGGGGTCTGCTGGTGGGTCACTAACTCCGGAGAACACGGATGGGGTCTGCTGGTGGGTCACTAACTCCGGAGAACACGGATGGGGTCTGCTGGTGGGTCACTAACTCCGGAGAACACGGATGGGGTCTGCTGGTGGGTCACTAACTCCGGAGAACACGGATGGGGTCCGCTGGTGGGTCACTAACTCCGGAGAACACGGATGGGGTCTGCTGGTGGGTGATTGTGGCTTGTACCTCCCCCTTTAACAGCTCAGTCATGCACAGCCACAGCAGGTGGCAGATTTTCTGTGATAACAGTGATCTGGAGAACAAAGGACTGGAATAGGTTATTTCTTCTGTCTTCCTTCTCATCTAGTTCACTTTCTACTAAATACAGTGGCTTTGTTCATTTGTTTTATGAAGTTGTTGTCCATTCTGGAACAATGCTTCATTTAGACAATAATTAGCTTCTTCAGCTTAAACTCTAACTTCATCATTTACTGGCCAAATGGCCTGGGTTGTTTTCTACTTCTATATCCAGTTTCCTTCACTGTATACTGGATGGTCCCACCGGTGCTTCTTACACAGCATTGACAAGCTGCTCTTGGCCCAGCAGTGGATCACTTGATGATTTTCTTATTCACTTTAATAGAAATACTTAAAGATTCTGAAATCTGAAGAAACAAAGTCTTATCCCATTGTTTGAATAAAATATTTTTTTCATCCTGCAAGTTCTGGAGCTACGTATATCTGAAATTTCAGGTAGTCAACTATAAGTACCTATTCACTCTCAGCAAGTCGTACTCTGTCTCCTTGATGAAGATTAGACTATCAAAAATGTATCGGCTAGTGAGGATTCCTTCAGGGTTGCTCTAAGTATTTAGATATAACACAGACCACCTAATAAGGCATGGATGCTCAGATTCTAAACATAGCCCCAGGTCAGAACACGAGGCAAGAGCAAGAATGCCCTGGGGCCACAGTTGCAGTTGAACCGGGAAAGGTAACTGCATTTCTTGACCTTCAGCATTGAGTCATCTCTCAGCTTTCCTTCTGATTGTGCTGAACACTAACACACAGGCTACCCAGCCTTCTGAAGTGTGTCTGCTGTGTATAGGGAAGGCAGCGTCCTCCCTTTACCTACAAGATTAAATGTGCTAGGCCCAATCTGCCTTTCTTGTTCCTTTTTATAACTAAGGAGTGCGAAGAATGTGCTATAGTACTTCTAGCTCAAGTTAGTCTTGACATTAAGAGTGCCCACAGTAAGTCCTGATGTGGGAAGGGTTAGGGCGCTGATAAGGATGCTCAAGATGGAAATGTGTGTAGGAACACTGGCTACATTTCCCATGGCTCCCAGGGCTATTAATGGAAGGAACAAATGTCATTGAATAGCAGCTTGCCATGCAGAAATTTTATTCTATTTAAAAATTTAAATCAACAATGTAGAGCTATGTTTTCTAGAGCCCACTCTAAAAAGGTCCAGTAATTAAAGGTCTTTGTCCTATAGCCAGAAAGGATGTACCTTGGGAAAAGCAGGAGGCTACTTCAGAAACTTGGCAGGCATCCATGTCCCATTCCCTTTAACAAGCACTGAATGCTCATTGTACGAATAGTCCTAGCATGTGTTTGTCTAGTCTGCAAAATGCTCATCACGAAGTAAATAAGGAAGCTAACTCCCAAAGTCCATTTACCTGAGTAGCTGGAAAATACTATGTTGAGTGAGGTAACTCAGACCCACAGAGACAAACACCATTTTCCTCCTGTATTTGTGGATCCTAGTGCCAAATCCTTGGATTTTAGTATACAACCTGAAATAACTATAGAAGTCAGTAAAGAAGAAAGGGTCCATTGCAGAAAGGAAAGGAAAGACACCTTATAAAAAGAACTAGGCGAAGAGGAAAAGGGAGAAAGTGGGGTAGAGGGGATTAGCTGGCGTGAAGGGAGGTGATGCAGAGGGAGAGGAAGGAGGGAGAGTTAAACAACACTAAGGGTGTTTGAAAAGGCTTCAGAGAACCATTACCTAATAAGTGTACTTTTTATATTGTGTATATATTTTATATTGTGTATATGTGTATATATACATATATGTATACACACATTTATGCATATATACATACATACGTATATATGTAATACAGCTCATGCTCCATATCTTTAGATCAATGGAACAGAATAAAACCCTCAGCAAACTGTAAAACTCCAGCCCTCCGGTCTAATATGGTATTATTCATGAAGCATCTCAGAAATGCCTTTTAAAGTTTTAAAAGCTCAATATTATAGATAAATTATCCCAAGTCAGTAAGCAGTTAAAGACCGCCCACACTCAATTTAAAGACCTGAATTCAAGAACTGCCTTGGTTGCCATGGTTGGATCATTTGACTTTACTGTCATAAACGGTCTATGAAATAGATGGTTTAGACTAGCACAAACATCAGAAGACTGCAGTTCATTGGAGGATGGAAGAGGGAGTCGTTTCTTTCCTTCCACTCTACGGATTTCAGAGATCAAACCCAGGCCAGCAGGTTTGGCAGCCATTTTCTCTGTTGGGCCATATCGTTGGCCCTGAACCCAGTTTTTTTACTTAGCATCTGTGGCTGTTTTCATGCTTTGTGTGACAGAGATGAGTACTTCTGCAGAAACTGTATGGCCAAGGAAGCCTGAACTGTAAAATAAGTAGACTTTGATCCCTACCTTCAGAGCACTGATTCCTGATTAGAAACTTTCCTTTGCATGCAAAATAAGAATCAAATATCACTCTAAGAGAGCACAAGGCCTGATTACAGTTCTGATATCACATCTAGTATCTACTAGTTAGATGATGCATAACTAGTGTTCATAAGTAGTAGACGTGTTCACTAGTAGGATTCCAGCAGCTTCCTCTAATGGCTGCCATTGCACTGCATTGCTAGGTAAGACATCTCATGGAACAGAAAGAAGAGCTCTTCACACTTATGACCACGGATAGCTGGAGTAATAACGCTAGCAGATAGTATGTCTAAGGCAAACGTTGGTCCCGGCTAAATAATGCTGCTCACCATGTAATCTAGCTAGGATTTAAAGCTTAGGTTGGATTCACACAAGTCAAGCAAAGATCTGAGGACTCCAAGCCAAGGAGTGGGCAATGCAGAAGAGACATTAAGGGGCTGTGAGTAGAATTTCCCAGAGAAAAATATTCTCATTCAAAAATTATGAGTGTTAGTGTTAGAAATATTGGTACCATGATGCATTCCTGGAATCCCAGGACTCAAAAGACTGAGGCCAGAGGAACAAAAGTTCCTGGACAGTCTGGGTATCATGGGAACAATGTTTCTCAAAAAAAAAAAAATTAGTTGGAACTAAATTGTGGAATTTTTCTGACCTGGTACAAGGAAGATGGAAAGTTTTTCAACTGCGTTGATATCTACTCAAGTTTCCTAGCCTTGAAAGAATTGGTATTAATGGGATAATTTACATATCTCCGATACAGAATGCATTAGAGGACAAAGAGACAGGAAATCAGCTTCATTTTATATATGTGAATTTTAGTTTTATCTGTGCTGTTATTGCAATTATAAAAATGTTTGCAGTTTATTGTTTGTATTTGTTCTTATTCCCTGCTGGAACTTCTTAAGTCTGCTTTAACGAGTGGATATAAAATTGAGTCACAGCTAATGCACAGATGTAAAAGGGAACCAGTGTTTTTTCCCATAACCACTTTAAAAGCATCATTTCACATGTACTTTAAAAATTATAGTATTGTCAAGATATGCAGTAACACCTATTGAGGGACTGTGTATGGAAGATAGGGGAAATGAGTAAAATGTGAGTTTTGCCTTTAATCTGGATGGAACTAGGTAGCAAATGAATCAGTACAAAGAATGGGGTAATTTAAGTATTTCAAAGGAGACAGGGGCATAAAGCATCCAAACGTGTGGTTGATGCTCTTAACTATCTTCCCATTTGCCTATTTAAATTTTTTTCTGCCTTCGTAATGGAAGACTGACTTTATACAAAATAGCCAAGATTCTGACCTAAAAATTCACTTTTTTATAGTTTCATAGTGTCTGAGAATGGCCACCTAGTATAATCCTGACCAAAATGTTGAAAGAGAGTATTTTCCCCGGGGGAGTCTGCAAAAGCTCTTTTCTGTCTGGGTAAAAGGAGAGCAGACTTGGCTGTCTCCATCCTTCCTCTTTTATCTACTTCTTCCTTTTAAATGTAATGCCTCTAGCTGGTGCATTTATATCCCTACCACAACACAGCAAACAAAAGCTTGATAGAAAAATAGAGAACCTGAACATCTAAATCAATGTTAGCAACCACCAAGGTTTGAACTTACTGCTAAATGAAGTAAGCAGACTTTGTTACCTAAATTTCTTTGGGTATAACTCTTGTTCCTAATAGCAAAATGCTTTAAAAAATCATATAATAAACTTGACTCTACATTTCACCTGCACAAATAAGCATTTATTTCCCAACTGTTTGCTTCTTCAACAAGTTTTTGTGGAGTACTTGCCGTGTGCCAGGCAATGAGCTAGATGCAAACAGTTCTGATATATACATTTTAATGCATGCATGCCATGTGAAATAATGAAATCAGGGCAGCTGTATAGTCAGTCACTTCAACACTGATCATCTTTCTGTGTTAAGTGTTCCTAATATTCAAAGTTAAAATTAACTGGTGATTGAGAGTCTTCAGATGGAGGTGGAGAACAAGAAAATGCTACTTTTCCTCAGTTTGCTTTTCCTATCACCTGAACCACCCTTTATTTCTGCATCTCCACTCTGTATGAGACGAAGTGAATATGGGGTCAGGAGACCCCTCCCGCCCCTCTCCTCCTCTCCACACTCACCACTACCTCAGAAGAAATGCAAAAACAAACAGACAGAAAGCACAACTCTGATAGAGCCAGAGAAACTCTCTGGTCCCATCCTGCATCTTGTACCAGACTATTAGACATTCATCTAGAACAGTGCTTCTCAGCCTTCCTGGTGTTGTGACCCTTTATTACAGCTCCACGTGTTGTGGTGACCCCCAATCATAAAATTATTTTTGTTGCTCCTTCATAACTGTAATTTTACTAGTGTTATGAATGATTATGTAAATACCTGATGTGCCATCCCTGTGAATGTGTCATTTGATCCCCAAACAGGTAACAACCCACAGGTTGAGAACCACTGCTATAATGTATATTATAATATACTCATTTTGAGTAGTCATTTGTGGATGTTTTTGCAGAACAAAAATGTGGCTGTGTAGCCAAGCCCTCAAATTTAAATCCAAACTTCCTTTCAGACAATGCTGCATTAAAGTTTGCATACAGAAAATCATGGCATGGGACTTGGCTGGAGAACATTTTTATTCTATGCAGTAGAAATGTAAAACTTCTCTGGAGTCTTTCTATTCATTCCCTGACATCTTAAAACGAATGGTTATCTAAGTTAAATGCTATATTCAGGCTTTGCCTTTGATATTTTGGGAAGTGAACACAATTTAATCTTGATATCTCCACATGTAATAAGAATTACCTCTGGACAGTAAACCTCACCACTCCAGAAGCAGTTATTTTTGCCTAGGATGTTATAGCGATGGATCATCAACAGACCATTTACAAAACTGTAGCAGGGTAAAGTTAACCTACTAAGTCAACAAATGAGTGTTTCTGCTAACGATGCCTGAACTTCTGTCACTGCGGTCCAAAGGCTCGGGCTCTGCCAGTGTTCTACATGGCTTTTCTCTCCTATTGCCTAGTTAATGCGTCTCTTGACACTTCTACTTCTGATCATCTCACTCTCACTGTCTGAAATCAGACCATCACCACTTCTTGCTGGAGACTAGCAATGCCTTGCCAATTAGTCCCTACAATCCTGAGGTATTGCAGGCTAACCCAAATCTGTCCTAATTGCATTTTCAATACATTAACGACCTTGCTTGTCTGCCTACTTCATCAGTGCATCCAAAGGATGTAATACAGTCTTTGGGACAGTAAACTTTCAATAAGTGTTAGTGAATGGCTGCAAGACAAACATCAGCCCCGGCCTGGTGTTTTCTTACTTAAGAACTCCTCAGGACGGCACCTAAGACCCCCAGACCCAGGTCACCGTCTGAATGTTGGCTATGCCCTGTTAGCTACACAGGCTCCTTCATGGCAGTGTTCCAGAAAAACAAAGCAAGATGATTTTTTTTCCATAATGGTATCTTTCTCTCTGGTTTTTTTTTTGTTGTCTGTGTCTTAGCTCTCTGTATCTGAAATGCCACCAAGTCATCTGTGCCAGTTAAACTCCTACCCATACTTTAGGAACAAGCAGAGGAATAGCTAAGTGTAGAGTGCTTGTGTAGCATGCACAAGGCCCTGGGTTAAATTCCCAGTTAAAAACATGTGTGCATGAGCACACACACCCACACACCCACATGCATGCACGCATTCATGCACACTTAATAAGAACCAGCCTTTACCTCCTCTCCCTTCACAAGGGGTTTTCAATAAATATAAGCAGCTTACTACATGCTGGTTCATGTTTTCTTCTTGTAAAACCCCAGCAGGCATATTTGTTAATCCTAGTTTAAAGATCATGAACCTAATACTCAGAGACTTTTTTTAATTTTTTAGATTGTAATTTAGTTACAATTTCCTTTCCTCCCTCCAAACCTCCCATATGCCTATTTCCACGCTCCTTCAAATTCATGACTTTTTTTTCATTAACTATTATTACATGCACATGTGTATTTCTATATACACATATATTCTTAAACAAAATCTGTTGAATCCTTCAACTGCTACTTGTATGTATGTTGGGCACTGGGCAGTCTTCCCTCGGGAGGACTCATTGGAGCCTTTTATTGACTTTTCTTCAGGTTGCACAGCATGGACAGGGTGACATCCAGTTCTCAAACTTTGTCCCTAGCTCTTCCCCTGATGGCACAATTACCCGTCAAAATCACTCTGCATATATTTTTGAAAACACAGATTCTACAAACTGATAACAAAGGAAATAAATTTAGCTGTGGATTGGATCTTAAAACTGAGATATCATTTATATATCATATATATGTTATATATATATATATATTAGTGTTTCTCTGGGAAAATAGGATGTTCTAGTACTACTGGTCTTGTCTTCACATGGCCACACCTAGGGCAGCAGAGCTGTGGATGCTGTCTCTCTGTGGGGCCAGCCTAGCCTATACCTGTGTCCCTTGTAGCCCCTTGTTGGCACACTGTCATAAAACGTTTTCACATTCTTTTACCATATATCACCTTATGGAGCTTGCAAGTCTGCTCTCTGTTATTTCTGTCTTTGCTGTGTTTTTTTCTCTCCTTAGCATGAAATCCATTCTTGGCATTTTGCAAGGTCTCCGTTATATTTTTATTGAGTTGGATATACTTAAATTTATAGGCTTTCTAATACGTTCAACATTTAATACGTTACCAAATCCAAATTTACAATTAGTTTTAATATAGCGAGATCAGATTTAGTAGTGAGTGAGCCCCTGGGTTTTCTTTTGGTGTCGAATTGCATTGTTTCTATTTGATGCTCCTGTTTTGGCAAATTGGAAAATTTTTTTTCCTCCTGTGAAGATTTCCTTTTCCTCTCTTTCATCTCCTATCCTTCTCTGTTTCTACTGTAGACACTACCAGATAGTGTCCTAAGAATGTGTGAGCAGGGGCATAGTTAATCTTTGTGCCTCTCCCACAAAGTACACTTGAACCTCGGGTGTTCAGTTTGATTTCAGTGACTGGGACCTTGCCTAACGTGTGTGCGCTCTGAGGACATGAACGACAATCGGTGCTACAATTCCTCTCATCTTACATGAAGGAGCAGAAACACGGCTCCCTCAAGCCAAGCAATGGTACAGGTGGTTTGATATAGTTTCTTTACATTTATTCTGGGTTAAAAACTGAATCAAATTTTAAACATCTCAGTCAGAGATGTTCTGTTGCCAGATTGTTGTCAATAAGCCGAAGTTTCAGCAGTTCTGCAGGCTTTCTCCTCATGAGCTGAGCTCACAGTTCTGCAGGCTTTCTCCTCATGAGCTGAGCTCACAGTTCTGCAGGCTTTCTCCTCATGAGCTGAGCTCACAGTTCTGCAGGCTTTCTCCTCATGAGCTGAGCTCACAGTTCTGCAGGCTTTCTCCTCATGAGCTGAGCTCACAGTTCTGCAGGCTTTCTCCTCATGAGCTGAGCTCACAGTTCTGCAGGCTTTCTCCTCATGAGCTGAGCTCACAGTTCTGCAGGCTTTCTCCTCATGAGCTGAGCTCATAGTTCTGCAGGCTTTCTCCTCATGAGCTGAGTTCACAGTTCATAGCTCGCTTCTCTTTCTACCACCTTCACGGACAAGCTTTAAAACCCTGTGCAGTTCCTGGTCTGACCAAAGACTGAACCATCAAAGTTTCCAGCTCAATTCTAACTTCTTAAATCAAACAGGTGACAAGAACGACCAGTCTCCAGATGGAGCTGTCACTAGGGACAGACAGTCTGCCTCCCGCTCCTCCCTTCTTCCTCTTATTGGCTATAGTGGATTCATTTCTTCCCGTAACTCCCCTCTCTGTAGAAAATTTGCTCTAGCATTTCATTACCTTAATGATTGTCAAGGTGCAACCTTAAATTTCAAAGCTTTTGTGGTATTATTTAAACATTCCTGAAATAAGGACCACGTTTATGAACTACTTTTATGGGTCAAACCCCGTGATAGATGTTACAATGGAACCGCCACATCTGAACCTTGCAACACCCTGAGAAGCAGGACTCACTAGCACCCACGATCTTACCAGAGAATAAGATTTAGAAAGGATAAACTCAGACACAGACATCAGAAAACCACAGCGTGGAATTCAAATTCAAGAAATGCAAGTATTTACCACTCGGATGTCCTGCAGTACTGCCCATGCAGTGCCTTTGAGAAATTCCCACTTTACCTGCTGCGGGGACTTTGTCATACTAACTGCTATTACTCAACCATCATCAGAGCACTGAAGAGGAAGACAGACACCTGATAAATTTGATATGTTGCACTGAGAAATATCAGAGCCTCCTGAAGGAGCTCGGGGGTCTGAGTTCTCCAGGCTGCTATTGGCATGTGTGGCTGGTGTCATGTAATATGCCTTTTGACTTTAAGTATCATAGCTCTTGGTATAATAAGAAATATTGAGTAATTCTATTTATCAAAAGCAGGTGTGTTTAGACACTTTACACCAAAGTGTCTCTCAGCCATTCATAAAACAGATCTGTCTTCACAGTTCCACTGCGGTCATCATCATCCGCTAACCTGGGAGTATGTCAGAGTCACTACATATCATCATCTGTAAAGGCCAGGTGATACTTTAAAACATGTCTGTATATGTTGTGACATGAGCTGTAAATAAGATTCTTAATTGGTTCACTTCCTGGGGCTCTCTCACATCTCACATAGCTTGACAATGAATAGTGCCCAGTTCGCATTTCAAGCAGGAATCAATGTAGCTAGGTAGGTGAGCAGGTGCCCACATCATTAAAGCATGAGGAAGCCTCCTGTCTGGGCTCTCTTGACATGGATTCTTGGCTTTAATTCATCACTCAGGTCTCTCATCCCCATGTGATAACTTGTTTGGTTGTGTCTCTGGGAAATTTTCTTTAATTATAACCTTGCCTCCCTGACTAATAACTCCTTTGGTCAAAGTCTATTCTGTATTAACAGATTCAGTATTTGTAAATTTTGGAAGGTGTTCTCATGTAGGGTCTGTTAAGCAACTTTAGGGTTAACTTAAGTCCAACTCCTCCAGAACACTGTACACACAGAGAGGTCACCATCTAGCACCATTTCTGGAACACAGCACACGTAGTGAAGTCACACTTCAGCCTATGTTCTGGAACACTGTGCACACAGTGAGGCCACAGTCCAGCACATGTTCTGGAACACTGAACACACGGTAAGGACACAGTTCACCGCCTCTTCCAAAGCACCGTTTACATAGTAGGTACTAACTCTCTAAATAAACAGAGATAGAGCCTCTCAGAATGAAGCCGTGTGTGTATGTCTCACATAAAATTGCCATGCTGTGGAGAATAACATTTTCATTCATATTAAAATTATGAAATCTAACAGACAGAATTCCTATTGCTTATAACTACGCCAGATTTATTCCCAAGGGGCAGCTTGTTCACTGGGAAAACCTTACTCAGCAGGTTTAAATTACTCCTTTGGAGCCACTTAACTTCTAAATTTCCTCATTCACTGGCTTAAACTTGACTTTAATATTGCCTGCACTCAAAACATTTGCATTTAATTGCAACAGTAGTATGCTTTCCTGTTGACACCTGAAACATATTCATTATTAGTGTCAGACTTACATTGAGAGAGTTTGGTTATTTGTGTCTAAGAAATCAAATTCAACAAAGATAACTGAAGGCATGTAAGTAGTTTTTCCCGCTTTTTATTGTAAGAACATGCAGCCTGTGGAGACACAAACTCAAATCCTTGACAAATCATATTTTCACTGGCTGTGTGTCTAGAGATAAATGGACATGTGTAGAGAAAGTTATTTTAAGAATGATATGTCAACGTGAATTTTATTTTTTGAAATGAATATATTCATATACTTTGAATATGTGTGTGAGTCAAGAAAATATTGTGTCTGGCAAAGTAGTTTCTGTAGCATTTTACATGATGAAGGGATTTGAGCATTATAAAAATTTATTTCAAACTTTCTTAAACCTTATTCCAAATTAAAGAACATTAAGATCTCATTGCAGGCTTATAACTACAGGGTTCCAGCAGAATTCTGAGACACCAGCTTGCTAGGTGTGCATATCTTGAGTTATCCATCTTATTAAAATCAAAATGTATTCCTCTGAGAACGCCATGCCACTGGGGACTCAAGCGGGTAAATTAATACCTTTGCTCTTCCAGGTTACACTTGAATTAAGAACAATGTCCTCTAACCCTGCAAGTTACTGCTGCAGTCGTTTTGTTCAGAAGCAGAAGGAAGATGGTTGTGTGAACAAATATTCATTTCATAAACCCCGCGTCTCTGTTGATGAAACCTCGGTCTTGTCTAATGTGTTTGTGAAACCGTAAAAGTTTCTCCCTTCAAAGGTAGAAGCTTGCCAACTTAGGGCTGATATATTTTGAAGATGGATAGCGACCTTTGAAAGTCATTCATTAATCACTCACGACTGACCTGAAAAAATTGAATTGAATAAATGAGACAAACCTTTGCTAAATTTCAACCCTGATTTTCACCTAAAACACTTAGGCAATCAAAGAGGAACTGTTCTTTTGACCTACGTGAGCAGAAATAGAATGCTGCTCTCCCTCCTACTGATTATGCAGATATATGAACACGAAACTATTACTGCTGCTGGAAAGATCACATGTGTTGTAACTTGGAAAAGACACAGGGTGATCAGAGGCCACATGCAAGATATCTGCAGACTAAAGGATGGGAATGATGAGATGCTTCTAGGACTGCTGGAGGCAGCCCTCAAGGATTGATGAATTCTCTATTCTCCACTGAGTTGGGAGCAGTAAGGAAAGGGGATTTTAAACATGTAAGGAAAATAACTGTCCTCAGAGATTTCCCCACCATCCCCCTTTTCTCATCTGAGAAGCCAGCTGCTAGTCAGCAGACACAATGGACCAAATAAGAGGACAGCACAAATTAACCATGCAGGTATCTCAGGCTACATTCAGTTTTGGAACTGAATAAAAGGAGAGATGAAACAATGGATTGCAATGGACTTGAAAAACGGGCAAAAATTGTCCTGGTGGTGGAGAAGCGGGTAGAGAGATCAGACCCACAGTGTGTACTCAGAGTGGTCACACTTGAATTTCTTGTTAACCTACAACATGTCCAACAAATTAGAAAGTTCAGGTGATTCTGCGGGGTGTGTCAGAAACAGACTTATTTCTTAGCTAGAGGAACTGGAGACTTTTCCGTGTTGTACAGGTATTGTAGAATGCAGTCAGGATTGTACCACCATGCCAAGATAGGGTGGAGGCTATCTGAGCCAGAGGGTGCCGTGGAGATTGAAATGGAGCAACAGGAGATGCTGAACCCTGCAAATGACTTGGAAAATTGGAGCTATATAAAAAGCTTCTGGTGTTGCCCACGAGTTATCAGACTATACTGTAACATACCTGCAGTTTGTCATACGTGCCACTAGGTGGTGAACGTGCATTAGTAACGACTTGAAATTGCCAGCCAAAAATGTACCTAATTTTGAGAATTCACATTTTAATTAAATCAAGTTAGACTTTTTATTAGTGAAATATATTAGAAATTATAACTCTCCTTAGTAAAGCAAGAAACTTAAATGCCACTCATTGACAATTTCAGCCATAAAAGGACCTGTGTGCAAAACTGAAGCTATCTAAATAAAATTCCTAAAGAACTCTCTATTATATTTTTTTATTTTCTATTCAATGACCACCCAGGAGAAAATTTGGTATTAAGTAGTGATACGTGTCTTTGGTGATAAATATCATCAAGTCATTTGGAAGTTTAGATTTGAAAATGATATTTTATTCTCATATCTGAGCTGATATCTCTGGGTTAGAGCCTATTTCTTCTAGCTATCTGGATCTCTCTGATACATAGTATAGGAAATAGAAATAATTAGATATTACCCTCATCTGAGAATGCTTTGTTTGCTGCTAGAAATCCTGAGGAAATTGTGTTATTTGCACTGTTGCCCTCCAAATATTTTCTCTGGCTCTATACATCCTAGAAGCAAGGACCATTCCTCTATCCCTGTGGCTGATGCACTACCAAACACAGAGTAGATGCACATTGAATTAATCAACATTTTCTGCT
Source organism: Myodes glareolus (assembly GCF_982192425.1). Lineage (NCBI taxonomy): Eukaryota > Metazoa > Chordata > Mammalia > Rodentia > Cricetidae > Myodes > Myodes glareolus. Next base: position 5,538,589 of record NC_142040.1, read on the forward strand.
GTTCAACAACGACCTTGGTCTCAGCACATCACGTAGGACTACCTGTCTTTAAGCCAAGCAACCAGAGTTCATCCCATTGCAACCTGAAACTGAGTCAAAGAAAATTGAGATTCTCACGTGTGCTTTTTTTGCAATCTTTCATTGAAGATATGTATATATGCAAGTGTGTATGTGTGTGTTCAAGAGGCATGGAAATTTGGCATTAACCTTCCTATATTTAACAAGATAAAGTCTACAGTTAACTTGTATTTATATTGCTTGGATGTATCTACATATACATGGCTATGCATCTACCTTATAATTACACAGGTTATATGAATTTAGAATAGAGCTGTCATGGTGATATTATAAATGTTAGTAGGAACTACTACATTCAGTTTACTCTTTCCAATAAGACAAGTTCTGCTATTTATAATGTATAAATAAAGAAAAGTTCAGTTTGGGGGTAAAGTTCAGTGACGTAGCATGTGCCAATAGCATGTGCAGAGCCCCAGGTTCAAACACCAGCTCTGGAAGGAGAAAAGGAAGGTTAAGCAAGACACTAGAGAGCATACAGATAGCAGGGTCAGATCCGGGGCAGTGAGCCAAAACCAAGGACCACACACCAGGCTCCTTGGTGGAAGCATCTGTGTACTTTTCTGGAATGCCTCACTACCCTTTCTCAGTTTTGAGAATTTCCTGCTTGAAAATACATTCAAAGCAGGGACATAAAATCAGACCTGCGGAGCTGGATCTTCAGTAGAGCTGTATTGATGAAAATAGCACTGGTCAAGGAAAATTCTTGTCTTCTGATTCGGAAATCACTCACCCGCCCTTGGATTGTGCAATGTTCACTGTTTTGTTCATTTTTATACAACAAGAGTAAGACTATCTTCCTCCGTAAGATAAGTACACATTCAATGTACATCAAAGTATGGGGTGAATGTAGTCCTAAGTATAAAAACTGACCCTTAAAGCTTCCTAGGCAGCTAGCGTGAGTCTTCAAATACTACTGACACCGATGGAAGACAGAAGCACTTCTGTGGTCAGCCTAGCTAGGAGATAGAAACCTTCCTGTCACCTGGCAGGACAGGAAGGCAGCTTGACAGTAAGTATACAAACTAAAAAAGCACAAATCCTTTGCCAAACAATTTCACTCCCAAAAGTTTATCCTGCTGAGATACTTGCCCATGTGTGAATTGTTACAAACCCAGGGTGTTCTTAGTTTCTGATTTTTGTAATTATAAAAATTATTAAAGAACTTAAGGATCCATTGAGGGAAAACTTGCTGAATAAATCGTGGCATATACATCACCAGCCATTCTGTACCTAAAATAATTAACAGATGTTTAGCATTATTGTGGGTAAAGGATCTAGGAATATATATATATGTATATGTATATGTATATATATATATATATTATATCTGCTGCTATCTATGCCTTAAGAAAGCAACATACAGGTATTTCTAGCCGGGTGGTGCTGGAGCATGCCTTTAATCCCAGCACTCAGGAGGCAGAGGTAGAGACAGGCAGATCTCGGTGAGTTTGAGGCCACCCTCGTCTACAAAAGATCAGGAAAGGCTCCAAAACTACAGAACAGCCCTGTCTCAAAAAACAAACAAACAAACAAAAAAGCAACATACAGATATTTCTAAACATCTCTATCTCTGTGACTGTGTGCAGAACTAACTCCAAGAATATATTAAAACACTGGGCAACAGTCATTGTATCCAGGGAAGGTAGAAAATTCTCTAGGAGCCATGGAAAAAGGGGAGGCTTTGCTATTCTGATGCGAACATGTATTATCTAGGTTTTTAAGCCTTATTTTTTACTTTTTAAATTTTTAAAAACTTGTGAATCCTTTAAGCCCTTACTTCCAGTTCTGAATCTTTGGCTTGAAGATGCTATAAAATATATGTCAGACACTTTTGTGCAAACATAATGAAGTAAAGAAGGAAATAAAATAGTCAGCATTTGGCAGTGAACGCTAGAATTGTGTGCACTTTGTATATCTACTACTTTTTCCTTTGTAAATGTAGCGATTGTATGTTCAACATCAGTGACTCCAGGCAAAGGCCCAGTTCTTCATTGATTTCTCAGTCTTTGATATTGTCTTTGATTAGTCATCACTCGATTAAAGCTTACACAAAAATTACCAAATGGAAGAGAGACTGGAGTGATAGAATCTGAAACATTAATGGTATTCACCATTGACTTTACACTTGTGTGTCCTATTTTGCATATTCCACAATGAAGTTGCTATTGTATGCCTGGGAAGTGGTATGCTAAGTGCTAGAAGATTGCATTCTAAAAGACCCCTAGTCTTCATGCAGGCTTATCTATAGAGGGATAAGTAGCTACTTTAATGAGTACCAGTGAGTATTGATTCTGATCATTACTGCTCACCGACATTCTGGGATGGATGGCGCATGTTGGTATGCACGTTCTACCTGATGTATCCAGTGCACACTGGAGAAGTGGTGGAGGATGCTGTCAATGCCCCTCTGCATATGGAAGAACTCACAGAGCTTCAGTTGCAATTGTTTGAGCAAACAGTAATATAACCATCAAGATATTTTCCATAACACTTGACCTGATTTTGTTTTCTATCTTTGTTTTTTGACAACAGATAGATACAAGCCTAGTTTTCTCGCTTTCTGGGCCACCTCCACGGCCTTTGGAAACTTTGCCTATGAAGTGAGGCTTATAGTTCAGCCTTCAAAGTATCACTTGTGGAGTGGGTCCCTAGTACATGTAAAGGGTTTGAGCTTGGTGGCTGGCATAGATGTCAGGATGGCTTTAGAGATGGCTTTATCTCTCTCCCTTTCTGCTTCTCCTATGTGTATGACTGTGTCCTCAGTATGAAGGAAAATAATGGTTTAGGAATTGGGAAAGGGCTTATTTTCAATCAAGTATTTATCTTAATACTACTACTGTTTTCTTCTGCATAGAGTATTTCCTCCATCTATGACCAGCCTCCCACCCAGTAATCAGCACCTACACTGTATTGATACAAAATATACACTCAATACAAAATATGGAGTTTTATTCTAAGCCAAGGGATATCCCATTTTTATGCCTAAGAACACTTAACGCATTAGGATAGATTTGGAACTTTGTGTAAAGCCACAGGCCTTTTTATATTAACTTTCTTTTTGTTTTTTATAAATTTATTTATCTATTTATTAAAAATTTCCACCTCCTCCCACCTCCCTTTTCCCTCCCCCTCCCTCTCTAGTCCTAAGTGCAGTCATGGTTCCCTGTCCCATGGAAAGTCCAAGATCCTCCCCTCTCCATCCAGGTCTACAAAGGTGAGCATCCAAACAAACCAGGCGCCCACGAAGTCAGTCCATGCAGTAGAATCGAAACCCAGTGCCATTGTCCTTGGCTTCTCAGTCAGCCTTCATTGCCAGCCACATTCAGAGTGTCCAGTTTGATCACATACTCCATCACTCCCAGTCCAGCTGGCCTTGGTGAGCTCCCATTAGATCAGTCCCACCGTCTCAGTGGGTGGACGCACCCCTCGTGGTCCTGACTTCCTTGCTCATGTTCTCCCTCCTTCTGCTCCTCATTTGGACCTTGGGAGCTCAGTTCAGTGCTACAGTGTTGGTCTCTATCTCTATCTCCATCCATCACCAGATGAAGGTTCTATGGTGATATGCAAGATAATTATCAGTGCGGCTATGGGACAAGGCCAGTTCAGGCACCCTCTCCTCTGCTGCCCAAGGAACAATCTGGGGACCTCTCCTTGTACCTGGGAACCCCTCTAGAATCAAGTCTCTTGCAAACCCTAAAATGGCTCCCTTAATTAAGATATTTACTTCCCTGCTCCCATATCCACCCTTCCTCCATCCCACCCATCCCATTCCCCCAATTTCTCCCAAATTCTCCCCATCTCCCTTCTCTCTACCCATCTCCCCTTATATCTACCACCCCACCCCCGTGCACCCAAGTTTTACCTGGCAATCTTGTCTACTTCCAATATCCAGGAGGATAACTATATGATTTTCTTTGGGCTCATCTTCTTATTTAGCTTCTCTATGATAATGAATTATAGGCTCAATGTCCTTTAATTATGGCTAGAATCCACTTATGAGTGAGTACATGCCATATTCCTCTTTTTGGGTCTGGGTTACCTCACTCAGTAAAGCGTTTTCTATTTCCATCCATTTGCATGCCAAATTCAAGATGTCATTGTTTTTTACCTAATGTGTATATGTTCCACACCTTCTTTAACCATTTTTCTATTGAGGGGCACATAGGCTGTTTCCAGGTTCTGGCTATTACAAATAGTGCTGCTATGAGCATAGTTGAACAAATGCTTTTGTAATATGATAGGGCATCTCTTGGGTATATTCCCAAGAGTGGAATTACTGGGTCCTGAGGTAGGTTGACTCCCAGTTTCCTGAAAAACCGCCACACTGATTTCCAAAGTGGCTGCACAAGTTTGCATTCCCACCAACAATTGAATGAGCGTTCCCCTTACTCCACATCCTCTCGAGCATAGGTTATCATTGGGGTTTTTGATTTTAGCTATTCTGACAGGTGTAAGATGGTATCTCAAAGTTGTTTTGATTTGCATTTCCCTGATCGCTAAGGAGGTTGAGCATGACCTTAAGTGTCTTTTGGCCATTTGAACTTCTTCTGTTGAAAATTCTCTGTTCAGTTCAGTACCCCATTTTTTAATTTTGTTAATTAGAGGTTTAGTGTCTAGTTTCTTGAGTTCTTTGTATATTTTGGAGATCAGACCTTTGTCTGATGAGGAGTTGGTGAAGATCTTCTCCCAATCAGTAGATTGCCTTTTTGTCTTAATGACAGTGTCCTTTGTTTTACAGAAGCTTCTCAGTTTCAGGAGGTTCCATTAATTCATTGTTTCTCTTATTGTCTGTGCTACTGGGGGTCTACCTAGGAAGTGGTCTCCTGTGCCTATATCTTGTAGACTACTTCTCACTTTCTCTTCTTTCAGGTTCAATGTGATCAGATTAATATTGAAGTCTTTAATCCATTTGGACTTGAGTTTTGTGCATGGTGATAGATATCGATCTATTTTCATTCTTCTACAGGTTGACATCCAGTTATGCCAGCACCATTTGTTAAAGATGTTTTCTTTCTTCCATTGTATAATTTTAGCTCATTTGTCGAAAATCAGGTGTTCATAGGTTTGTGGATTAATATCTGGGTCTTCGATTCGATTCCATTGGTCAACATTTCTGTTTTTATGCCAATAACAAGCTGTATTTCATTACTGTAGCTCTGTAATAGAGTTTGAAGTCAGGGATGGTAATGCCTCTTATATTTACTTTCTATCCCAAAGAAATTTCTCATCATTCACAACTCAGGTATATGAGATAAAGCTGAACTTCCAACAAGATGTTCTCTAGTATCAATTGCATTAATATTTTGGATGCCAATTGTGCAAAATGATTTTATAATTTTCTTATGTGTAGTCTAAACTGTCTAACAACTAACTTCCATATGTAATAAGGTAAATGAAAATGATCAAATTTATCCTATTTATAATACAAAAAGAGGTAATTATGAAATTTTCAATTTTAAATAATTTATGTATAATATTTTGCACATAAAAGTACTTTTTATTTGGGCACAGTAGCATGGCCCTGCAATCCTAGAACCTGGGGAGCTGCAACAGGAAGTTTGTGAACTTGAAGCCAGTTTGGATCATACAGATTTTAGTCTTAAAAATTGATTTTTCTGAACCATATTTGAATTATTTAGCTAATTTTTTAAAAGGCTTGGTCCATCTGAACTGTTAGAATTTTATTTCTCAGAGTTCTGGAAGATAGGAATTCCAAGATCAAGGAGGATCCATGACGATTCAGTGTCTTATAAGAGCCATGACTTTTTGAAGTGTGGTCACATAACAGGAGGAGTGGGTGTGCTGCAGAATTTTACGAAGAGATTATCCTATTCACGAGGGAAGAGCTCTCATGGGCCAGTTCTCTTCCACTCACTGTTCCTGCCAACAGAATCACATTGGTGATTAGATTTCCGTGTGCATGTACAATGGGAGACCATCCACGTTTGGTCTATAGTAAGACAGCTGAATGATCTAACTAAAGCCAGTGAAATCACAAAGGCAATGGAACAGTAAGAAGAAACCTTCAGATGGGCACGATGACCATCCAATTAGTGGCAAGCCCTCCCAAAATGCAACAATAGTGGGTTTTTTAAATATTCCTTAGGAAGCGTCCAATGTGACAGCACGTTCTTACAGGGAAGCTTGCCAGTGGTCGTCTTCACCAAATGACCTTATGTGATAATATATTTTTAATTGAATTTTGGCCATCACCTCTGCTGAGTTAAAAAAAAATTTGTCCAATTACCAAAGAAAAACATTTAAATGACTCTCAGAAAGAGGAATAGAAAGTAAACGCAAAAGGGCCGGCGACGTTGCAGGGGTTGAGAGAGAACACCGGCTGCTCCTGCAGACGCCTGCAGCAGGCCTCTCAGAACTTCCTGTAGCTCCAGCTCCTTGGTCACTTACACGCATGTGCACGTGCACATACACACACACAGAGGCACACACACAGATATGTATAAAGATAAAATATTGCAGAAATTAGAACAACAATTTTTATATTTGGTTTAATGGAATACATAAAAAATAATGTTAATTTCTAACACTGTTTTTGTTCCCCCAGCTAGAGCTCTGTCTAGAGAATACTAACTTTTCATTTGCTTGTTTGTTTTGCCTTTCAAGTCAGGGTTTCTCTATGTAGCCCAGGCTGTCCTGCAACTGACTTTATAGCCCAGACTGACCTCAATTTCACAGAGATCCTCCTAAGCGCTGAGATTAAAAGCATGCACCACTACTTCCCAGTGACAATATTGCCTTTTTATTTGTATTGCACCAGCAATAGTTTGACTTGGATAAAATAGATAATTCGCAATGTCAAACAGACCAGAAGGTTCAAAACAATTTCTATCAACTCTGTACAGTGTCTGAGGGAGAGAAGACTCCCTCAGATTGTAATTTTCAAGATTACAATCAAGGAGCATTTATGACCAGACATTTAAATACTTGTATATATCTGACATCATACACACATCAAAAACAAGGTAAGAGAATCAGTATTTGTTGCAGTTCATCTGCAAGCTCTCAATGACAATAATGTAACAATAATAACACTAATGAGATGGCAATAAGTAACACCTTTAGAACTTACTCTGACCGAACAATGGCCTCTCTCACAACAATAGTGCTAATCTATCAGGTTAGCTTCAAGGCAATCTTGTATACTCCATCAACTCTGGGAGAAGGAGCACCAAAAATGTCATCTTCCTGGAACATCTTCTCAAGGGGCAAGTCTGGAAAGCATCCCTTCTCGTTGATGAACAGTTCTCTGTGTCTCTGCTGAAGTCTTCCCTTTGCAGGAGCCAAGTCTCCTTCAATTCACATGTTCCATGTCTCATCTGTGCGTGGAGTAAGGGTGCTTAAACTTTTTCCACTCGTGACCCTTTTGCCCGACAAATTTTAAATATCTCCAAGCATATAAGTTTATAAAATACTATAAAAATAATAAAAACTAAACATTCACTGATAATAAGTGCTGAAGAAATGTATTTATTTAACAATTCCTTGGTATGTACATAATTTTATCATTTATTAAAAGACTATAGCAAATTTTTATACTAATGAGATATACTTATTTTACATAAAAAATTAAATTTTCTATGAATATTTGATACTGCAGGATATAGAGACTCTTCAGAATGTTACTTCACACAAAGACACAGTACAATGGCAAGACTGTGTTTGGAATTCTGTACAGTCCCAAGTGAAACAATCATTTAATATTTTTCATGAATCTAAAGTCGGTACTACAAGTAGCAATTTTGCTAATTTATTTTACTTTGGCCAACAGCTCATACAGCCAGGTTGGCCTAGAACTAGATGTGTAGCAGCAGATGCCAATGGGCTTCCACTTACCTGCCTCTGCCTAGTGATTCTAGGATTACAGCTCTATATTGACATGCCTGGTTTACTTGATTCTGGTGTTCAAACTCAAGGCCGCCTATGGGGATAAACACTCTTCTACCTAAATCATATCCCTAGGGTGTCAAACAGCAGGTTCTCAAACTAAACATCCTAACATTTATTATAACCCAAAGACATGTTAATTTGAAGCTTACATGCTGAATAACAACAGGAGAAAAGCACATTTGTATTTGGGTCACACGTAGCCCTCTTCCCTATCCACCCGCACACTGTGTCCTCTGTGCGATGTTCTGCTTCTCTAGCCCCTTACTCCTTCCTCCCCCAGTCTGTGATGTTCCCTAAGCCTTAGGCATAGTGCTTGTGTTGTAAGTGTATCCACTGATCTGCTAGGCAGCTGTTCGCTGTGTTTTGATTGGTAGATTTCTGTAATGGCATCTATGTGCTGCAAAATGAAGCTGTTTTAACGAGCAGTGAGAGATACACTTCTCTGTGATTTAAAATTATAAAGATTTAAAATTCAGTTAGAAATTATGCTGGCTTGGGAATGGGGCAGTGGTGGCTTCTTCTCGAGGGTCTATGGCTTTTCCGCCACAGGCATTTGGCTAATTGTACAGTGCCAGGTAAGAGTTCCCTCCCGCTGATCAGGTCATAAGCTCAGTAGGCAGCAGTTGGCTACCCCCAAGACACAAGTGCCACACTTGCACCTTTTAGAATAGCTTGCCATTCTAGTCATTGTTGTGGTCTGTAGGCATTACAGCTGTCTAGGACTACGACCTGCTCTTTTCCCTTGGCTTCCATTTCTCCCTGGTTAGGGAGGAGCTTTCTATGTCGTTTCCAGCTCAATCCCTCCGTGTCCTGACTCCAAAGTCTGTGGTGTGTTCAGCACCACAATCTTACCTTCAAGCTCAGGGGTGCAAACCAGGCCAACAGCAGTAATCTATATTGCTTGGGGTACTGTTGGATTCCCAAGACCAAGGACTTGAAAGGCTTCCGAGGTCCAGGACTGGGGGTTTGGTAGACAGTTAGTGGCTTTTCTGAAGGAGCACTGTCACTCCAAATGGAGTAAATTTAAATACACTCACCCACTGTCTCCATCTCTCTCTCTCTTTGTTAACATAAAATCATGTAGTCTCAATCTTTAGTGTTATTTATCCCTCCTCTTTCCCTCTCCCTCTGGGTTGCTTTCTTCCCTCCTTCCTCAGCTAAGTCTCTCCTCCCTATTTCCACACAGAACTTGAAAATACTATACTGGGTGAGGTGACCCAGACTCAGTCTCTAAGAGGGGTTTCTCTGTCATCTTTCCAACCCTTCAGAAAGAAGTCTATTCTTTTTATTGAATGCTAGGATCTGCTGCAAGAGTAAGACTAGGATACAAGGCTTGCAATATGCATTACTGAGACATGTTTGTTTAAAGAGCCACAGCAAGGCAAACATACTTTATTAAACCCATTTGCTTGAGACTAGGCCACAGTCATCTTCTCCTTCTTCTTTTGCGACCATTTGTTCCAGAGGTCTTCACAGACCTTCACAGCTACAGCAACTTAATTCTCAGACACAATGTGAATCCAGGGGCAGTTGGTTCCTAACATTGTTAGACTGATTGTCCATAGTGAAGCAAATTAAAGTCACCCATGCCAAGCTCAAGATTATTTATTCAGTTAGTTAGGAATAGTTTGCTTCTCCTTAGAAATCGAGAGAGCCAGGAATAAAGAGCAAACATTGTTAGGAAAGGGGAAACTATCGAGTTCAATTTCCTTGTCCATAGGTAACATCTGCTGGGTGTTTGGGGAGGGAGCCTCTGTATAGCTGGGGCAGAGGAGGAGGGGACGGGGGCTCTTCATGGAGAAGGACCTTCGCCTTTCACTCTATTGAAGCCAACACTGATTTAGAATTTTAGCAATAAGGCACGTGATAGTTTTTAAGCTTTACAAAACCTTGTTTAAATGACTGATTAGGCAAATAAACCTAATATTATTATGAATCAGAGGACACTGAAATGCAAAATCAACAGCGACGAGGGCGATGCAGCATTGCTAGTAGTCACTTTCCCAAGTCTGTGGACAGCCTGTGAAGGAATATGGAATTCCTCAGTGAAAAGTCTCAGGCCTGCTGCTTTCTTCACTGACTTCCAAACCGGCGTGGGTCCTGTTCATGACTTTCCCTTACAATATTACCAAGAAAAATAGAAGCAATTAGAATTTTTAAATCTTGGTGTCTTCCTTTCATTAATGATAAAATGAACTCTATGAGCTTTGTTTTCTTCCCTTCCCACTGATCTCCAAGCAAAATGCAACTCCCCACTCTCCCATCTTTTTTGCTAACACATGGAATTTACAGTCTGTGCCTCCCACTACACACCTTCTTCTGTACGGTCATTCCAACATTTTGCTGTTTGCAAAATTTAATTTGATATGAATCTCAAAAAGTTTGGTTGAAATGGACATCATGATTCAAATAGACTCTAGTACCTCCCTCTATTTAAGACAGAGAGAAAGGTGGCTCAGTAGATGCTAGGGTCTTTCACGTGCTAGGCAAAAGCAGTTTCTGAGCTATCTTCTCAGCAGCTTTTACCACTTCTTATCTTAAAAAACAAAAAAGAAGAAAACCTCTCTGTATTGCACATACATACTCTCGAACTCTCTCCTCAGTTCTTGGCAGTTCTTCATGGCTGGCGAGGCTTTCAGAGAGCCATCTACAGTAAATGTATTGACCCTGCATTTTTACACAGGGCCTAATCCCAAGCGTCCATCCCTGCCACTGAACTGGAGTTACTCTGGCTAAGATCATAGGATCTACTTCCCATATCGACTGACACTTTTCAAAAGGCTACCTTTCCTTTTCTTTCATTGTTTCCTTTCTTTTCATTCTCATGGTGTTTCCTAATTCTTCCCCAATCCCTGGTCTCCTTTCCTGGTATCTTCCCTCAGACTTAACAGGGAAAGTGCTCTTGGACCCCAGGGCTCTGCGTCCTGGCTCCTTCCGTTCATTCCTATAATAGTGTGGTTCTTTGTTTGTTTCTTTTATTTTCTGAGACAGTGTTTCTCTGTGTAACAGCCCTAGCTGTCCTAGAACAAGCTCTGTAGACCAGTATGGCCTTGAATTCACAGAAATCTGCCTGCCTCTGCCTCCCAAGTGCTGGGATTAAAGGTGAGCGCCACCACCGCCTGACCAATACTGCACTTCTTAAAGAAGTAAGGACTCTTAGAACTATACCTCCTGTCTGACATATATCCATCAACATAGTATCAAATCCTGGCTGTCCCATGGGTATCTTATAACTATTTCATGATCCAAATACAACTCTTTATCTGTTCTCTTTCAACCACAGTCTTTCTTTGCGCTTCCTTGACTTTATTCCTTGATTTTATTCCTTAATAAAATCTTTTTTTGTCCAGTAGCCCAGGATGAAAGCTGTAGGTAACTCTTAGATTTCTTTTCCCACCTTCTAGATAGTACCATGTCTATGCCCAAGTCTTGAATCTGTATACTCCTAACTACCATCCATCAGCAGACCATTGTAAAGGCTGACTGGTTTTTCTTTTCTAAAATATTCTGTCTAATGAACATTTTAAAAATTGCAACTCTGGACTGGAGAGAAGGCTCAGTGGTTAAGAGCACTGCTGCTCTTCCAGAGGACCTGAGTTCAATTCCCAGCACCCACATAGTGGCTCAGCACCATCTGTAACAAGATCTAATGTCCTTTCCTGGCATGGAGGTCTACATGCAGAGCACTTGTACATAAAATAAATAAAACTTGAAATTGACATCACTTGGATTGTGCAGTTCTTCTGGTTGAAGCACTCCAGTGTATCCCGGCACATTTAACAGCACCACAGTGTAGCACAGCTGCTTTCACGACATCTTTCTCAGCTGCTCTCTCTTCACCTGCCTGTCACACCCATGTTTCTTAGCAGCGCGGTAAAAGGAGCTGCTTTGCACCTCAGTGCATGTGTTACAACCATTGCTTCTTGATCCTGGCAATTTGGGCTTTGTGGTGTGAGCTGTCTGCTTCCAGGGTGACCCTCACACCTTTTTCTTGCGCCATGTCACATTGTTTGATAGTAATCAGATAGCGGATTTCCTGCTGTCCGCCAGACAGGTTCCTCCACAGTCCCAGATGCTGACACCATCTCAGACTCACAGTGGTTTCCTATACTGCTAAAATCCTCTGTGTCCCACGACTCTCAGTGTCTCCTTCACCTTTGTAGCCATTCCTTATTTAAATTCCCATTGGGGAAATGATATGAATTAAGTGAACAATAAATGGGGCTCCCATACAAATTTCTAGAAAAATAGAAGAGAAAACAGAGAAAGAAACAGGCAAACATTACTGGTTGGGAAGAAAGGCAATTTAGAGGGTAGAAGGAAATGAAAGTTTATCCAGTATCTATTAATGAACCAGTTACTTTATGCCCAATTTAATTGCCAACACCTAGTGTGATGGACATTGCTAATGATAAACAGTCTCTGAGAGTTTGTGTAACTTATAGAAGTCTGCACAGTTTATAACAGGGTTCAAGTTTACAACACCCATCTGTCTGATAAGGTCAGGCCCAGGAAAATACGTTATAGCTTCAATCCATGTTCATCCTATTTTAATTTTAAAATCAGATACATAAATAACCATCTCTGTGCTGTAGTTCTATCGCTGTGGCAAGTAGCTGATCCCAGGGAGGGCAGAAGTATTTGGGCTCACACTTCAGTGGTTTAGTTTATGGTCAGATGCCTCTGTTGTTACCCAGCCAGGATAAGGCAGAAACATTACAGAATAAGGGTGTGGTAAGACAGAGTTGCTGTGCCCTCGTAACAGAGAGGAAGGAAGGAGATAAGGAGAAAGAAGAAATAGAGACGGAGACAGAACTAGAGACAGACTCTATAGGCATGATACCTTTCTTCTAACCAGAAACTGCCTCTCACCATCTGTCCCAAATATCTTAAAATGATGACAGACTTCATGATGGAGTCACCTTTCAATGATTGGACCCGTCAGTTGAGGAACAAACCTTCAGCACATGCAATTGTTGGGGACAGTTGATTTAAGACAGAATAATTTCTAGAGGGTACACTTTATACTCTTTATTGTTTACTATGTACCTTACTCCCTTACAACGAAAGCTCTCCATGTGCGAGAATTTGAGATACTCTTTCAAATTGAGCCCCATGTTATTTTGTCCTTTCCCACTTACCCAACCCTTAACTAACTGAAAGTCCACTCTTCTGACCCATCCCCATTAATTAAGACCATCATTATACAAGACTCACCCCCAATTAATTAGAAGGCCATTTGTTACACAAGTGAGAAAAAAATGTTGCCACTAGGTAAACAAAGTGTTCTTGTGGATTCCAAGCTCGGAATGAGCCTGTTTTCATGATTTATTCATCTGTGAGGAGAGGTTTGGGGAGTAGGCCTTCCCCATATATTAGCAGCAACCTATGGTCTCTGCCCTGTTATTCAAGTGTGTGCTACACATGGCATCAATAGAGAAAGATGGACAAACTCGCCCCTGCTTCTCTAAGTTCAGCATCTGCACCAGCATGGTTCCTGTTTTGCAGCATATCACTGGATAGCTGATCTTGAGAGTTCTCAGTTCTGTTCCTGAAGTTCCACATTATACCATTAACACTGAACAGAATTGAAGAAGAAAAGTCCTAAGCCCTAAATAGGTGGAGGGAATCACTATTCACTGATGTTAATTTTCCCTGTTTAGTGGATTCGAGTCAGGCACTAACACAACATTGCCTAGTTCCTATTTTTTTTTTCTAAATTTTCCCCTATCCCTAGACATCATATTCTTAGAGCACTGAACACACAGAAAAAATCATGGAGCTGAAGTAGCAATAAAAGCTGTTGTTGGCTTCATATAAAAAATATTATCCAGTATTTAAATGGCAATTATTTCCAGAAACTTGGCAACTGTAGCCACACAAATGATAACATTGATTCCAGTGACAGTCCATCTTTGTTTGGAAAGGAAATTCTAGTAGGGTTTGAAAAACGGGTTATTAAGGGCTTTGGTTTGCTAAAGGTGGTTTATATGCTCTATTTGCTAATGCAACATCTTGTTGTGGGGAATCATAAGTGCAGATTTTCTTTACCCCCATATTATCTTCACTATGGATCTTTAGAGCAGGAAAGGAAAAGCAGTTAATAGTCCATGGGCATGTGGGATTACTTTAGGCCAAGCCAAACCATGGTCCTGCTCACTGCCTCCTCATTCCTGTGCTATTTTGTCTATGCTGGTCTTAGAACATGTCAACAAATCTCTTTTAAGCTCAGATGGGAGGCAGGGTGGTGATTCTTTCTCTTTCTGTAAGGGAGTAATTTATACCAGATGTGCTTTTTCAAAAAAGTACAAGTTTGTCTTGTAAAATATTTGTAAAGAAAAATAGCCTCCGGATTTCACAAAGAAATTCTTACTTACGTTTGGAAAGGTCAAGAAGACCATGGCTTCTTTATCACTTAATTCGATTATAGCTGAGGACTAGCTTCATGGAAGAGCCAAGTTTAAAAGTCTCAGACAATGCAGTGAAAATACCATATGTGACCATGGCTTTTTAACAAGGACCTGAAACAATCCCAGTTTAAATCCTGAGACATTGCTAGAAATTATTTTCAACAGTGGCTAGTTAGCTTCTCTCACCTTCAATTTTCTCATCTTTATAGAAGCTATAGACAGCTGCCCTGCCATCTTAAGTGGGAAGATAAAATTAAAAAGCTTTAAAAGTTATGAAGCCTTAAAATATGATTATTTTCATATACTTTTATCTATTGAAAAAAGAAGTCCAACATTGTGTGTCTATGTCTCTCTGTGTATACATGCATGTATATGTATCTGTGTGTGTGTATATATATATATATGTGTGTGTGTGTCTATATCTCTGTATATGTACGTATTTATCTCTATGTATGTGTGTTTGTATATGTCTCTCTGTGTGTATGTGTATGCATATGTTTCTCTGTGTGTATATGGGTATATGTGAATTTCCATGTCTCCCTATTGAAAGGGAAATCCTTTTCTTGCCAAAAATTCTGCTAAAGGTCTGTGGTTACTTCCTACTGAGCATGCCTGAAGCCCTGGTTCCATTCCTAGCAGCACATAAATGAACAAAACAAAACAAAAATAATACAATAATACAAAGTAGATTGGTAACAGAGCTTATACTATGCAAGATTAAATAATTCTGTTCCCAATTCAGCCACTAGGCTTGTTGAACAAATTACTGGCTCTAAAGCCATGTCTGGCTTGCATTAGCATTGACAGATAAAATCATGTGATACCCATGATAAATGGTGTGTGTCTTGCATGAGTATTGACCAGTGGCCTGTGGAGAACATACAATTTTCAACAGGTGAGGAATATTGTAAACAGATGAACTTTCTATACAGATGCTATTTTTCAAAGCCCAAATCTCAGGTGAGAACAAATACGGCTGGAGTATGTGGTAAGATAAGACTGTAAGCAACAGCTCTGTGAGTAGAGAATGTGGAGGATTCTATTAGCCTTGATGGACTATGGTAAGGATAATAGGAAACCTGTAAGATACAAACATAAAATAACGGTGGGGGAAGGGGATGTGTGTGTGTTGCATGCCAGAGCATGAATTTGGTATCTCGTTCTGTGTTCCTTTGAGACATGATCTCTCACTGAATCTGCAGCTTGGTTGGCAGTCAGGAAGCCCAGCCCTGCCCTTGTTCCCCCAAAGTGGCAGAGTCATGGCCATATACATATATAGCCATACCCAGCTTTTTATGTGACTGCGGGGACCTAAACTCAGGCCCTTAAGCTCGAGGAGAAAATGTTTTTACCTCTGAGCCATCTCTCCAGCCCATATTCAATTTCGTAGTATTTCCTTTTGCAACCTCTTCAAATGGTTAAAAATATTACTGACTAATATTTTCTAAATACCTTGTTTGTGTTCCAGATATTTAACATAAGTGCTTCAAATTAATTAACAAATTTGATTTTAAAATAATAATCACATATTTGTGTCCCATTATTATCTGAATTTTACAGATGAAGTCAATTGTTTTTTTGTAAATCCTATAACTAAGGTAGTAATGGAGGCGGCACTAGAACAAACTTAGCTACAGCCAGTACTTAGAATCTAGTCCATCTTTTAATTACATTATGGCCATCTGGATAATAAAGACACAATTGCCATCTTTGTTCAGCATGTGAAATTCCACACACAGTTGAAAATGAAACAAATCATATCTAAAGAGGATTTTCTCCTATGCAAACACGCCTTCATAACTTTTTTTAGTAGGTAGGATAAAAGAATTTCAGCCACTTTACCAATGCTAGAAGGTGCTAGTCATGTGCTGGGGAGAAAAGTGACTGACAGCCATGCCCAGCTGAACTCTGTGAGCTTCCAGAAGTAAGTGGTCCAGTAAGGTCTGCCCGTTGGTGCAAGAGCCACATGAATATTATGGAAACAGCTAAGCATGTTCTGACTGTATTTAAGACCGGCTCCCAAAGATGAAACTCATGCCTGTCACTGTGTAAGGGTAGGTCATAGGCCCTAGGAAATAACCTAGTACTATTATTCTGCTAAATAATGCAGTAGTTAATTGTTCCCAAAGTCTTTATCTTTATACACCTAATTGATGCATCTCTTTGCCCTCCTAAAAGAAGTTTCTTTTGAAATAGATAGTGATTAACACAGAAACCCACAACTGGTCAACATATAGACAACAAGGGGCTATGGAGAGGCTGTGGAGTGTTCAGCCTTAAATCGGAGGTCTGTAGCACACTCCCTACGCCCAAGGCTCAGGGATCACAGCAGGTAGGGACGGAAAGGTTTGACAGTGATAGTGGATGACCCTAGTGAAAGTGTTTTCCAAGCAGGGCAGTGGCATTCATATGGGCTCACAGTGGTTGTGATTGCAGGCACAAGACATGCACAAGGTCAAGCCAACCACCATCTCAGCAGGAATGAGGAAAAGACTCACAAAGCACCACGCAGAGTTGAGGAGGTATTGGCAACTGGTGGCTCCTCGCAGACGGACAGTCAATTTGCTCCAGGAAGGTGACCCTGAAACACTGTCCATGCACATAATTATAGCAACGAGTAGATTCAGTGGGTTTCTAAAAGAAACAGATACAGCACACAATTGAATGGAAAACATGATGGGGAGATAGAAGAGGATTGAAGGGGAGGGAATTGAAATATATTTGATTGAAATGTGTTATTTTCACTTATAAAATGTTCAATCAATTAAAAAATCTAAAAGTAAAAACCATCTAGCCAGCATTTACTATTTAGATTCAGGCAGAATCTGTCGTCATCACTGGATTGTTAGAAAGAGCAGGACAGTTTCCGCTTACAGCACAGTTCTCAGAGTTTCGAATAACTGTAATGACAGAGGCCGTCCAGAACTGCAGAACTTTCTGTTTAAGGAGAATTCATTGTTCCCTAACTTTTGGGAAGGTAGGTACTGTAGGGTGGGCCCAAGGCTGCTTGTTTATCCCAGCCACCTGGCTAGCCTAGACCCAAAATAACCACACAGAAACTATATTAATTAAAACACTGCTTGGTCATTAGTTCTAACTTATCATTGGCTAACTCTTATATTTTAGTTTAACCCATTTCTATTAATCTGTATATCTCCAAGTGGCAGTGGCCTATGGGGAAAGATTCTAACCAGTATCCATCTCAGGGAGAGGGTCCATGCTTTCTCCCTGACTCTGTTTTCTTCCTCCCAGCATTCAGTTCTGTTTTCCATGCCTACCTAAGTTCTGCCCTTTCAAAAGGCCAAGGCAGTTTATTCATTAACCAATGAAAGCAACACATAAACAGAAGGACCTCCTACACCAAGTGGGTACTGGGGTTTTAACCCAGGGCCCAGGCATTTTAGGCAAGTGCTCTACTAATGCATTACATCTCCCAGCCCTCTCTATCTTATCTTCAAAACGTAGTGTACAAACAAAAGAGCTTTTAAGGTGCACCTATTCCTCTGTCTCCCTGTCTCTGTCTGTCTCTCATTCTCTCTATCCCCACCCTACCATCTTTCTCTTCAAAGAAGGTGTGAAGACTGGCAGTGCCTGGGTTTTCACATTATCAAAACCTTCACTGAATCTGTTCATTAGGGCTTTATAGAAAACCCCATGGGCACAGACTCTTTTTTCAGCACTTAGGGGTAAAAGTTCCTTTGTAACTTATTTTACACTTAGTAATTTGGTATCTTTCAAGGTTGGCCTGGAGATAGACCCCTTGGCCTTTCTGTTCATTCTAAATCTTGAAGGCAGGACTTCGGGGACAAAGGCCTATGCCAACTGAGATGGAAGGTCTCTATAGAAAGTCTGTATCCTGCCTGCTGATATGCAGTCCTTAAAGAGCCTGCAAGCCATTTAAAACTAATTTTCTTACATCATTAGGGTTAGGGATGTTTACATCTTCCTTAAGATCTGTGTGATAAGGGGTCTATGCTGTGAGAAGTTTGGCTTCAGGTAATTCCACGACAACAGGTATATTATACCACTGTGTACTTTCTGTAAGTTTTATATTCATTTATTAGATAACTATTCTATGTGCAGACTTGTACAAATATTTTAATTGGATGTTTCATGATCAGACAATGTTCTGCTTTGGTGTTATTTTCTTTCTGCTGCAGGGTATCTCTCTTCCATCCTGACACAACACCCCAGCCTTCACTCTCCTGTTCCCTGGGGCCTCTCATCCAACCCTTTCTCTCTTCTCTCGCTTTGCATTGATCTCTTTCTCTGTGCCTTTTTTTTTTATCATTTTGTTCTATTAACATCTTTTTTCCTTTTCTTTTTCTTTCTTTACCTCCTGGCTTCCATCATAAAGCTTAGAGTGCGTCCTGATAGCTAAAAGCCCATTTCATATTGTCTAGCCCAAGTGATAGCCTTACCTGAATTGTTGCTTTACAATAATCTTTAACATCACATGCAAACACAGCACACTGTTATTACAGACTGTACTTGAAAATCATAAGGCTACTTTGTGTCAGAGGAAACAACAACTACAAAGAACAGAAATTTATTCTGGAAGGGTAAAAATAAGACAAAAGCTAAAAAGAAGACAAAGCCTTTCTCAAGTTAGAATGGGGGGAAAGAGAGCTTTGTAAGCTCCATGTAGCATTGCAATGCAAAGAATCACTTTCTAACATGATCTCTGGCAGGCAAACAGGAAGTTACCTGGGCCTGGCAGTGGTGGGGCACGCCTTTAATTCCAGCACTCAGGAGGCAGAGACAAGCAGATCTCTCTGAATTTGAGGACAGCCTGGTGTACAAAGTGAGTTCCAGGGAAAATTTATACAAAGGCATCTCCTGCAGTCAGGAATACACAATTCAGTTTTTATCATAATTCAAAAGGAATAAAAATAATTTTAACTTAATTTTTTAATTCTTAGTACTACTAACACTAGTTATTTATGAACTATTTGTGCCAGGGTTGTGCTATTATATGCATAATAATGTGTATTATTTTCAGCCAACCCACTGACATTCACCATGCCTTAGATCTCCTCAGTGTCTCAAAGGAGAGTTTCTGGGCTTTAAGACTAATATCAGGGAAAGATGCAGGCCCAGTAACCTGGGGAAGTTTTGGTGCCATAGGAATTGCAGAAGACTCTAACTGAGATTCAGTCGCCAAGGGACTTTGAGTTGCCAAGTTGCTCTCTGTGAAAATTTCAGTATTTTGGGCTGAAATATAGTTTTCTATATCTGAAAAAGAAAGAAATGTTGGCAGAGAAAAAACATCTGATCTCTTCTTAGTGTGTCCCTCAACAGTCTTTATGCCCTAGTTTCCATATGATAGTTTCCATAGGTTAGAGACGCAGAATTGAATCAGCTGTGGAAAGTGGGGACCAAAATGTCCTTAGTGTAGAACATGGATCCTAGGCAAATATTAGAGAATCAAAATTCAAGTTTTACAGCAATTGATGTTTTGTGTACAATTTGAACCTGAAAATAAGCATTAAAAATTACACAGAATCTGAAGAAGTTATGCAATTTAAGCCTCACATGTTCTCAGATTTATAGTTATAACTATTTTCTATGAGTAACATTTTTTACATGTTGAAAGAAATATTAATCATTTTTTAAACCAAGTCACTAGTGAGCCTTTGGATGATTAACTACTCTATGTATTTCTTTCATTGAAACTGGCGTATAAAGGAAAGCAAAAATGACAATAAAAGAAATGTACCAATTTATTCCCTACTAATAAAGTATTGAACATTAGGGGGAAAGTGTGAAATATTGGAATGCAACATAGAGCAATTCCATTACCCACTGCAGTTTTGGATCATATACTGTATATAAAGAGTAATTACTTCATTGGCTGGAGACCACAGTGAAGGACTATAGAATCTGATGAAAGAGATTTTGCAATAAAGATTTTACCTCAACGTATTTCCTTCTCCAAACTTTGCCAACCTTAAGACAAGCCCACTCTATTTTCTCTTTGGATGGCAGAGGTATGGGAGTAGCAATGGGCTTAAAGTTTAGCAAAACAAAGAAAAGTATACGAGTTGAGCCAAGCTTTTTTGGTGGTTTCTTTTTTTTTATGCTTTTCTTCTTCTTTTTTGTAGTTCTTTTTATTGTACTAACATTTTTCTCCGCTCTCCTCCCTTCCTCCCCTCTCTCTTCTCCCCTTCTATCCTCTCTTGAGACTCCCACACTCCCAATTTACTCATGGGATCTTATGCTTTTCTCTTCCCTATTTGGATCCATGTATGTCTTTCTTAGGGTCCTCTTTGTAGTCAAGGTTATCTGGGGTTATGGATTGTAGAGCTGAGCCAATTTTTAAGAATCTTAGCCAAAAATTATACATCAATCTTTAAATTTTTAAAGTAAGTATTCACAATTGCCTGTTTTAATGGCTTCAATGACTCATCCTGTTGCTGAAGATCCTGTGTTGCAGCATGTCATTTACATTAAACCTCTTGATTCCTTACACATCTTCACTTCCTACCCTTGAAAGAAATTTCTGTATTTCATTTCCTTGCTGAAGAACTTAGTTGCATGGTGAGCCTCAAGGCTAGGTTGTGGGTTACACGTGTAAATCTTTCTCCTTTTCCCTCTTACTTATCCTACTGAAGCTTTAGAGGGAGCTAGAATCTCCCCAGTGGGATAAGGAAGCCATACATGTATTATGGAGAGAAGAGTCTGAAGTTAACCAGTTCTAGACCAGTTCAATATCTCTGAACCTTAGTTTCTAATGAACAATGGGAAAAATATACTATAGGATGGCTATGAGGATTGAATTTGGTATATGAGAAGCATTTTACAGTACTTAGTGAACATGATTTCTAAATCTTTTTTTCAAAATTACTTAAAGCTTATTAAAGTACAAAATATAAAAATGTCAAAGTAAAATCATACCATGTAATTAGTTTAACTTACTTCTATGTTGGGGAGGTGTGAGTTCTAAGCATAAAATGTTAATCTTATTTAAAAAATAGAATTTATGTATCATTCATTTTTCACTTATTTCAAATAGATCATAAACATTTCATCATTAAAAATGAAATGTTTTCTGATTTCAAGAATAGTTCTAGTCAATGTGCTAATGATTTTTTTTAAATTTATAAAGAAAACTGCAACAGAAATATTTCTACAGGTGCTTATTGGGTGAGTGTATTGGGAATATAATCCCAACACTTGCAATATCTGTTGCTAGTTTTTTCTCAGCCTTTAAAAATTCTTTTTGGTAGCACTGTAGCTAAAGGCCTGGGATTCACACTGGCTTAGCACACACTACAGCACTGGCTGTAGCCCAGCCTGAACGTTTTCAATTTATGGTGACTTTTGATGGCATTTTTAACTTTACAAAATCACTGCTACAAAGGTTTTCTTTGTGAGTTATAGTTTTTTAATGCTTGTTTTTAGAAAATTCTTTCTTATAAATGTAAATAAATATCTATATTGTCTTTTATAGTTTTTAGCTTTTAAAAATTAGTATGAATTGAGAGCTATTTGATGCACCGATTAATGTAGACTTGTACTACCTATTAGAGTTGAGAGTTCATTTAAGGTAGGGTTTAGTATAATTTCCCCTAAGTATTATAGGCAACAAAATTGCTCATTTACAATTTCCTTCTATATGATGAAACCCTACCCCACTTTTTGATACAGGATCTCAGGTAACCCAGGCTGACCTTGGACTCTTGGTTAGCCTGCCTCCACTTCCTGAGATCAGGGATTGCAGGCAATCACCCAGCATGATGCCATATTATACATCTTTCTTTCAGTATCTGTCTTCCATTTCAATTATCTGGTCTACAAAATGCTTTCTCATTATTGTTCCTTTTATAGAAATGTCTTGATTACAGTTACATATCTATCTTCCAAGCAAATTAGAAATACTTGACCAAATTCTCTCCATTTCTGTCTACTTGAAACATAAGGATTTGATTGAAATTGCAATAAATCTGTACGTTCAATGCCCCTAATATTCTACATAATAATATAGACACGTTTCTATGCTTTCATAATTTTTGAGGTTATGCCAAAGTATTTTATTGTTATTGTTAAAGAACATATCCCCGAGCAGGAACCTTGTTTTCAGTGAATTTTTCACTGCACGAACAGCACGATTGGACTTGTTTGTTTTTCTCTTTGGTGCTGAAGATAGAACCAAGGGATGTATGCCCTAGTCCTGCAGGGGTTTGTTTTTCATTTTTATTTGCATTTGTTTTGTTAGACACAGAATAAACAATTTATAAGGGTACTTTGATTCATAGACATAAAAGAAATTAGCTGCTACTTAGAAGAGAACACTAAGGGTCAGCTCAACTTTGCAGTTAGGAAAACAACTGGGAAGAGTCACTTTATGTACTCACTTTATCTAAAATGTACAATTACATAAGATTATAGGTGAAATTCAAATTTTGTCTGGTAAAATGAAGAGAGAGAAAACATAAGAAATTTAATGCATCTATGTCTGTCATGGCAAGTGAAGGATGACTTGAATACAATGGAGAATGCTAATTACTTCCCATATTATGAGGTTTAGAGTATCCCTCATTTCCCTCTCTTGACAATCTTTTTTTGACATTAGATGACTAATGTAAAATATTTCTCTTATTGAAGTTAAATTTGGAATAAAAACTGATTGGTATCCACAGTTGTGATCCAACTATAAAATTGCCTATATGGCGATGGTCCCAGCATACTGTGCAGCCCTTGGAGGAAGCCTTTGCACCTGTGATTCACTTGTCCTTGATTTCTAGGTGGCAGAACAGCAGAACGCCAGCCCTGGCCAAGCATTCACAGTACAGTGTTTGGACTCTTCTAAAATGAAAGTCAGTATGTAAATGTGCAACGTGACATTATTATCCTAGTTTCCTGGCTGCTTTCAGCAAGTACTAGCTGCCACATGAGGTCTCAAGTGTTTTGGCATAGTATTCAAGTGTTCAAAAGAAGTTAAAGTAATGAAATTGGATCTATATTTCCATAGACATTCAAGTTGGCATGGAGAAATGGAGTCATGGAATCAGGGTTGGATGGTCTCCACCAAACAACCTCGGCAAGTGTCTGTGATGCCAGGCTACTAAGCTGAATTCTATCGTGAAAGGCCACCACTATTTCTTCCTCTGGGTCTAAAATTACAAAATATGCACATTTCCCTAGGTTCACACCATGCACAGGGCGCTTTATACTTAATCTCCTCCCACCCATTCCCTGGTATACAAGAATTCCTTAAGATTCAAGCTGAAGTATGTACAAAAAAGGAAGTTTTAAAACTGGCTACCAGCATATGAGACAGTGGACTATCTCAGCATTTTTTGGAAGATTGATATGTATTTGACCTACAAATGTCTTGTTAATGCATCTCAGCACTAGTCATTTTTTTCATCAGTTGTTACTGCTCCCAGGTATACTTGTTTGTGCTCAGTATTTTCTTCAATTGAAGTGTTTGTTTGGTCAAATCTAGGGATACAATTCAGTGGCAGGGTTCTTCACAAAGCCCTTCGTTCAACAGAAAATGTAAAATAGAAAACAAAAAAGTACAAGAAAATATGCAGACTCAATTAAGGTGTACAGGTTGTGGGATCAAGATAGCGGGTTTGAGTCTATAGTTCAATTACTAGAGTGCTTGCCTAGCATGCACAAGGCCCTAGGTTTGATCTCCAGCACCACATAAGACTGAGTGAACATGTCCACTCAGAAGAACATGCCCGGAGTCCTAGTACTTAGCAGGGTAGAAGAGAATCAAGGCTTCAAGGTCATGTTCACCTACACAATAAGTTCCAGACATCAGGTCTCATCCTGGGAGAAGGAGGTTGCTGAAGAAGAGAGAGACTGGGCTTGCTAAGTGAGTCTTGCGTTAGCTTTGGCAATTATTCCTGTCATATAGCTCTACCTCCTTGTTTCCATTCTTCAGAGCAATGGAATTCAAGTTTCTTGAATTGCATCCATTGGGTACATTTCTTCTGTCGTTTTTCTTGAAAATTTCGTGAGCTCCAAATATCCATTTGCATAAATATAGAGATGAAGCGCACTTAATGTTAAAAATGCAAGAGACGGACTGTCCAAAGAATCAAGCAAGAACCAATATATACCTTTTACTCATACAGAATTTCTTTATTGTATTTTAGGATGGTGAAAAAAAAGGATTTATAAATAAAATCTATGCCATCCAAGAAGTCTGTGTCAGTGTGCAGAATATCCTAGATGACGTGGCCTCCTTTGGCGAAAGGATAAAGAAGTGAGTTGGGCTGCAGAGCCCTTCTGTCAGGCACAGGTCACCATTCCATGATCTGTTGTTCAGTTTCCTCTTAATTTGTTTTTGTGTATCCTTGGTTTTATGATGGTTCTGTCAATTTCCTGCCTGAAGTTTAGAACATATTGATGGGGAAAAAGTTATGACTGCAGCTTTGAAGGTACAGCACTGTCCTACACTTCAGCATACCTTTTCATAAGGACTTTGTTCTTAAAAAGAATATGAAGTCATGGAAAGATAATCTAACCTTATGCATTTCAGGTAATTAGGACACCTGTACTGTCTAAATCTAACTAGACTTTTGCCAAGTTTAATATTGTCAAGAAATAAGTCATATTTCATCATTTAGAAAAAAAATCACAGAATTTTTTCCATTATAAAAGAATTCTCCATAATTAAAAGTATGTTTAAGATTTATTTATTATAAGTAATTTATTATAGGAAATTTATTTATTATAAGGATGTGGTATGCATGAGTACCACATGTGTGCCTAGTGACATGGATGTCCCAGGGGAGAGTTGGAGCCCCTAGCTTAAAGGACAGGCCAGCATAATGTCTGAATCCCAGCACACTCTCCCTGATTTCCACTTCTACTTGAAACAAAGCTGAACAGAAAGCGAATGTTCCTAAAAGGAATTCTAAAATTTACGGCTCACACAGTGCTCCAAGAGTTGCACTTACTGCAAACATCCATTCCCAGCATGGGGCTATGGTGTTTTTAGGAGGATGAATGGTGGATCCCTATTGTATAAAATTTAAAAATAAAGAAGGATGGGTACTAGTTTTAGTAGCAGGAAAAAATATTTTTACTATGTAAGGAGGTATCCGAGTTGTATAATGATTTTAGGCTATGAAATTCCTAGAACAACCTAGTGGGGCTGCTACAAGATTCTTTACCTGGGTCTGTGTTCATGAATGAAACAGACTAAACTATGTTCTCTGATAGTCAACTGTTATTCAAAACCACATTTATCTTAACTCTCCTTTAGAAAAGTGTTAAGTGCTCACATTACTGATTTGTTACTTTTCCATTCAGTACTTTCAACTGGACTGTGCCATTCTTAAGCTGGCTGGCCATTGTAGCCCTCTGTGTGTTCACAGTTATTCTGTACTTCATTCCACTGCGATACATTGTTCTTGTCTGGGGTAAGTAAAGCTTTTTAAATAACAACAAACACTCCAGCTGTTTTAGCAGCTAAGAACAAACTGTTTTTAAGAGGTGAGTTATAGCATCAGCAGTGCTCTGTATTTATGATCATGTAGGCACTCCATGATGAAAAAGGACAGGTCAGTTAAAAATCACAACAACATAGAGATTTAGGTCTCAGTGTAAAATGCATTTTTCTTAGCTGGCACCACAGCTCCCATCTTACTATAAACATGTACTGGTACAGATTCTTCATATATCAAAGTGTAACTTTGTCTAGATATCACTGATTTATTTTCACCACTTAAATGCCAATGGAGGCACTTTAAGCCATGTGGTACGTTTGCTGCGGTATTTTATCTTGTGGATGTCTGTAAACATGGTACCAGCTGCCCATTTAAAGGCCACTTTTAGGACTCAGAAAAAGCCTTACCAGCATTTACAGGCGCCTTAGGAACAACCAAAAAGTCTACTAAGTAAGGATGCTTTTAGAAAAGTCTACTTTAAAGGCAATTTCCCCCTAATACTTATGCGATTGTGCCACGTGCTTCCAGCAGTCCCTCCGACAGAGAGCCCATTTGGGAGGTGTCACTTGAGCCTTAAGAAGAACTGAAACTGAAGTTTTTCTTTCTTGGTGAATTTTTTGGTTTAGAAAACCCAATCTTCAATCCCTATAATCCACCACCGTATAGAAACACTTTCTATTTGTCCCTCATCAATGGACACATACTCAAAGATTTCTAAACTTTAAAAAATATACAAAGATGGAAAACAGGCCTTGACTTAAGAAAACATGCTTGTATTGTAAATAATGGAATTTTTTACAGAGTTTTTTTATTTTTTTACCTCCCAAATCATTAAAAGAAATATACCAGAAGAAAGTGAATTAAGAACAACAGTCTCCATCCAGTTTAGTTTTAAGATTCCCATTTGGGGGGCTGGAGAATTAGCTTGGCAGTTAAGAATACTTACCAGTTTTGAGGAAGACCCAGTTTTGGTTCTCAATACCCACACAACCACCTATGCCAGTGTTCTTTTCTATCCTCCTGAGGTACGTGTACACACACACACACACACACACACACACACACACACACACACACAATTTTTAAATAATAAAAATATTCTTGTTTTCTTTCTCCTTTGGCCCATGTTTCCATTTTCCCTTCCAGTATTGCCTTTAGCCCCTGGATGGAGGGCAGAGGAAGTAGTGATTATATTTTTCTTTCCCAATTTCTACCATTTACAGAGATTTAATTAAGTCACCAGTTTTCCTATTCAAAGGATGGGGCTTTTTAATTCTGATTTTAATTTTACCCTATCTAGTCTACTAAGCCCTAATGTTTCCTTCACTTCTCTGATGGTCAGTGCAGATACTATTTCACTGTGAAGTTTAGGGCAAAAATAACCATCTCTTCCTAGGGTCAGATTTGCAGAACCATTTCTATTGCCATGCGAAGAGCCCCTCCCTCCACTGCCCTTCCTCACTCAGCTTCTCTGAAACGGAGCCTAAGGGTCCATCTGGCTAGGAGTGTTTAGGGACATTCGTATGGCCCCAGTGGCTAGCTGTCTTAAAAATATTTTCATAGGATATGTTTGAGCCTTGTTTAATCAAATAAAAAATTTCAAAAAATATTATTTATTTTAGTGATAGGTGACTGCTAAAATGCTAAGGACATAGATTTCACATGGCTGGAAAGAGTCCAAGACCAATGTGACAGAAGTTCATTCTGTAGGAATGCCATTAAGAGCTTAGATCCCAAGTCTATTCCTCGGTTTGCATCTGTGTGTTTAATGCAAAGCTGAATACTTTTTCCCCCAAAATTTATGGCAATATTTTTCATTTAAATTTAAACAATAACCAACCATCAAATCCCATGACTTCTAAACATTTTGTTTGATTTATAACAGTAGCACCTAAAATAAATATCTTTGGAAAAGAGAAAAATAATAAATCACCTAACAATTACAACCTAGAAACGTAGACAGGTAAGTCTCATCATGCCTAAACATAAAGCAAATCGTCTTGGGACTGCAACCCTGAAAACCTGGTCAGGCAAGACACTGTGTATCCCTTCTAGGATCCCTTTTGTTTTCCCCCAAACCTCACCTACTGGGAAGAAGCTATTCAGTTGCACACAGGAAAGGAAGCAGTAGTTCAGATGGGAAAGTTGAAGGAGGTGCTATACTAACTAGGCCACCCTGTCAAGGCTAAGGAGTAGCACAAAGTTGATGTTCAAATCGCCATAATGTCTTCTCCAGAAATGTGCTTTGCCTAACTCCACACTCAATAATGAACTCAATAATGTTTAAAATGTCACTTTTTTAGGTATTAATAAATTTACAAAAAAGCTTCGGAGTCCATATGCAATTGATAACAATGAACTACTTGACTTCCTTTCCAGAGTCCCTTCAGATGTACAAGTGGTATGTATATTTCATTATTCTTGTGCTTGCTTGGGTGTAGTATGACACTGGGTCTCAATTTTTAAGCTCTTCAATGTCAAAGGCCATAGAAGAGTCTGTTAAAAGTCAATGAAGCTCACTGCAGTTTTTTGGCAGGACTTTAGCCAACTAGACATTAATCTAGACAAACCTATAAAGAACAGAGAGCACAAGATTGAAAGTCAGTCACCACAAGGCTTTTGGGGAGAATGTACCCCAAGAGTCATTCATCACATGGTTTTCAGGAAGAATGTACTCAAAAGTCAGTCATCACATGGCTTCTGGGGAGAATGTACCCAAGAGTCAGCCATCATATGGCTTTTGGGGAGAATGCACCCCAAGCCCAGCTGAGTCTGTGAAGAGACAGAGAACAGAGTTATTTTAGATATAGATGATGGAAGTGAAATGGTGATTACAAACTACTTGTGCATATTGCATAAATTCAATACATTTAATGCATTTGTTAATGTATATTTTAGATTAGGGAGAAAATGTTTACATTTGAAATACTATAGCATATCTCACAAATTCTTTGGACTTAACATGTACTAACGAACTGATTTCAAAGTGGAATAAAGGTTTTTAATCACAGTCTTGAAGTCGGTTTCAGTGGTCACAATTTGCATTACTTTCAGTTGAGTTTTTCATTCCATATATACAATCATGGGCTAGGTGACGATTAAGGCTGTATTTAACAAACTGCAAAGAATCATTATCCAGTTCTTCAAAAATAGAGATAGATTTTCTTTCATTGTATTGTATTCCGGTGAGTATCAGTCACAGTCCATTAGCAAAGTTCATATGAGGCTTCAGGCATTTTCTGGCAGGATTTCCCTCCTGACTCTGACTCTAGCCCCCTGC
This sequence comes from Myodes glareolus, assembly GCF_982192425.1. Lineage (NCBI taxonomy): Eukaryota > Metazoa > Chordata > Mammalia > Rodentia > Cricetidae > Myodes > Myodes glareolus. Next base: position 5,567,679 of record NC_142040.1, read on the forward strand.
TGCTTTTTGCAGCAGCTGGAGTTCCCCACTTGGTTTCTAGAACAGCATACCCCTCCCCTTCACCTCCCTTCCCAAGCAGTCTCTCATTTCGTAGCTTTTCTTCTTTTTTTTTTTTTTTTTGCCAGGAAGTGGCCACCTGACCAGTCTTTTTCTGAACTGTTTAAACAGGTGCAGTACCAAGAACTGAAACCAGACCATTCTCATAGCCCATATAAAAGGAAGAAAAACACCCTTGGCTAGCCAGCTCCCAGCACTGAGGGGACCAGCACGCCTGGAAAGATAAAAGAAAAACCCTGCAGCCTCGGCAGCATTTCTTTTCTTTCTCCTGTTTATTTATTTTCTCTTTTTATCATGATCAAGAAAATTTGTAAATAGTGTACAAAGGCATATGTCCTTGAAAATATACTTCCATTGCACAGACTCAACCTGATAAAGGATTTTAACTAGTGGAGTGTGGAAGCCTTGTTAGCTATAGATAATACAACCAACTGAAAGAATAAAAATAATGGTTATAAAACTGGAAGCACATTACTCAAATTACAAGTGAAAGAACCAGAATATCAGATTAAATGCTCAATCGTACTCTGATTAGCCATACATAAAATATATATGCTTACTTGATTTTAGGGTTTTTTTTTTTTTGCTATGTGATGACTTCTTATCTAAAATGCAATTCATTTTTTTTAATGTTTATACAGTACAAAAGAGGGGAACCCCCAAAACTTGAATAATGGAAATGTTGCATTTCAATATAACATACAACCCGACTTTCACTCCTGTGTATAAATACGTTACTTCTGCATAGCTAAGGCTCATTTTAAGTTCATGAGGACAGGCACATTCATCTATTCTGCTGTCTCCTCATAAACAATCCCTTAAGAGAATCTGAGATTCTATGAATAAAACTCTTAAGCCTTCTATCATTCCATCTAAAACCTTAAAATCTCTCCAGAAATATATTGAATAAATACTGCCAGGTTTATAAGTGATTATCACGGTTTTTATATATACCACTATTTAATTTATACTGAGTTAGCAAATTAGCAAGCCGATTTAGTTGTCAAAAATACTAGCAAAGTAAATCCATACTGCATTTGGTATCAAATTATGCCCTTGTATATCTAAAACAGTAAATTTAAGTGTTCTCACAGGGAAAAAAAAACAGTATCTGCTTTTTCATTAGAGTATTAACATGCTTTTTATAAGTGAGCTTTAATGTGGAGAAGGCAGTGGACTAAGAGAAAGGCCAGTGCTTCATTACATCATTTATGAAGAACATTGATAATGCATGAAAGCCTGTTTTGTAAAATAAACTGCGTTTAAAGTGGTTACCATTAAAAATGTTTCACTAACCACACTGTGTACTTTAACAGTGCATTCCGAAAACCAACTCCAGGGTCTATCAAGGGAATTTACCTCTGCAGAGATACTTGGTCAGTCAGTGAGAATGTCTTTACTGACTTTTAAAGGAATACACTCAATGGAAATGGCTGCAACATTTTGCACTATTTTATTGTTATTAATAAATAACTGGGGTGAGGTGAAGGTGGGGGTTGTGCTGGACAATGTAGAAAAGCAGAAATATATATATTTCACTCCAAAGAAATTCTTTAAATCTCATCAAAGCTAATTTTTGAAGTATTTTTATTTTAGAAATATGTTGTTAAATACTATTTCTTACAATAGAACTATTTTGATGTTTATACACTAAGCTTGGAAGAATGTTGACTAAATTCCCTTTCTACAGAAAGGCTTTGACCTCACCTCAACATGCTCTATCTAGGGTATCATGTTTAAAACAACATGCTTATATCTGCATTCCATCACTGTTGCAAAAACTACTTTATGAAGCTGGCCTATTATAAGTTTATTGATGAAGTCCTTTGGTCTAAGTTCTGATTATACCTCTGTGAGATTTATGTTTTGTGCTGTGTCTACTCAAATGTCTAAGTCTAACATTCTATAACCTTAGATGAACCATTAACAGATAACTAAGTTTCGTTTGTTTCATTGTGTAAGATTTCAGATGCTTAGTTCAATAGTAATGTTGACTACATATTCACTTCATTAAATACAAAAGGAAACAATTTTTTCCATGTAAAAATCACTATTTTTTTCTGAGTTAAGAAATGCACAGTGGGGGCACTGGGTGCATGTTTGTTCATTAGTGTACTTCACTTGGGGAAACATTTGATTTGAGCAAGGCTATTCTTGAAACCCTGGCTACAGTGAAAACCCAGTACCTTTGGCACAGTAAGCATCCAGTGATGCAGAGAAAACTATCTGGAGTCAGAAAGTCACCTTCAAGCTAGCCCTCAATGCTTTCAGAAAACAATATATTATAGGGCCAAAAGGATAATGCCAAGTAGGATTTTAAACTTTCTTGTATAGGTGCTTTTTATATTTAAGAAGGATGCCTTGGTTTTCAGTTGCTTTTTTTTTTTTTTCCCAGAACTGAGAACTGAACCCAGGGCTTAGCCCCTGCTAGGCAACTGTTCTACCACTGAGCTAAATTCTCAGCCACAAATTAGATTTCTTCTTCTTCTTTTTCTTGAGTCAAGGTTTCTCTGTGCAGCCCGGTTTTCAGAGAAGTCTGAAGCAAATATTCTAAGTTATATGAGCTAAGTTCTAAGTTAAAATGAACGTGGCCCAACATCTATTTGCTTTGTTAAATGTAGCAGACATTGTAAACTGCTCAACAGTCTATATTTACATTCCACACTAGTCATTGTTGTATAATGCTGTCCTCTGGGCAAGGCAACTGCCATCTTCCTTAGATCAACTGTGCTGGCTCGTTAAAAGACCATCATAATCACGCTTACAGTTGATTCCTCATAAAAGGAGTGGGCGTAGAGGAACAGTGAGACCAAGATTTTAGAAACTGGACGCAATTCTGCTCTAATCACACGTGACTTTAAAGAGGTGTAGAGTATATAGGCAGGTGACTTGAAAAGGGACCACATCTATGCAGGAATGGGGAGGCCATAATTCATACTGATCAAGACTACTTAGTGCAGTTGCTTTGGGCTCATCCATGCTCCTGTAGGTGACCCCTCATTTATCTTCTGAAAGTTAGTCTGATAAACTTATTGGTTCACCAAGCTGAACTTTGGTAAGATGCTTTGTTTTGTCATTGAGATCACATAATGAAGGGTAGATGATGTTTAAGTCTCTACAGAGAAGGGATTCTGCCACTACATACTGGAATAATTCAGATATCTTGCCCTTCTGTAACCTTTAACACACTGTTGCCTAATAGTTCATTTTGTTAGTTTCAAACTCAAACAGAGGGGTTAATGAGAGGGAGGGGTGTTCTAAATTAATTTTGAGTCATTCTATGCACTAGGATAACGTTAAGAATATTTTTTTACATGACTTGTGATGCATTTATTGTATACCTACTGTAAGTATAAGCCTGAGAAGGGCAATTATAGAGTATGTGTGTATCAATTGCATAATTAAACCAAATCTGGAGTTTGTAAACAGACAAACTTAAATGGTATGTTTATGAAAGTAACTCTTTAAAATTTCCTTAAATTTTAACTAGACTCTGGCATCTAACTTGCAACCAGTCTCCCAAGTGCTGGGATGAGCAGGCAAATGCTGAAATTGAGCAGTTAAATCCTATCCAGTGGCCACGGGGGGAAAATTTTTCCATTTTGATGTCAAAATCCAAAGATGTCTAATATTGATGCCAAAATATAGCAAGCATTATTCAACTTATAAGTTTAAATAAGCCTGGCTGCTGACAACACTTTTCAGTAATAGTGCTTTGGTGCTCAGCTTCAAAAGAAAAGTATAAGGCACTTGGTGGCTTCACATACAAAATAGCCAGTATTACACTTGAGACAAAAAAAAATCAACAACCCAAAAAACAAAACAAAACAAAACAACAACAACAAAAAAACCTCAGCTCTTATTAAAGCATGTTTAAGTTTTGGAGTTTGCAATGTTATGTGTCCAGATGGTTAGTCCCTGGTCTGATTAGAGTATGTGGAGTCAGCCTTTTCTAAATGCTTAGTTGAATTAAAGCCACCTAAATATAATAAAAATATCTTTTATAACTCTCTTTTCAAGGATGATTGCTGTAACTCACTGAAATAATGACAACAGCAGCAGAAAGTATCCCCCTTTTGTAATGAGAATTCTTTTACACTCATTTTCCACATTCATCCAATGGTATCTTGTATATGGCAGTCACATGAGAAGTTACTTTAGCTGAATCTGAGACTCGAAACACATCAAGAAAATCTCTATGTTGGAACACTATAAAAGCATGCATTAATGCCCAAAGTATGTGGTTTTCCCCCCTAGGGTTTCTGGTTTAAAAGTAAAAAGGAAAAGAAAAACAAAACATCCATAAAACAAAAAAACACAAAATGAGACAACTAAATATATAATTGTTCTCTAATTTCAACTTGTTCAAATTTTCATTCTAAGCTGAAAACAATAAAAAACAAAAACAAATCTACAAAATATCCCATGTGTAGTACTACACCAATATTTTTGTAAAAATAATTTTTTAAAAAAAATCCATGTATCTTTGAATGCAGTAAAAAAAAGGGCATTTATGTGTACAAGTGTTTGTCTGCATGTTTTTAAAATACATACAATGCCTACAGAGGCCAAAAGAGGTTATTGGATCCCCTGGAAATGGATTCTCAGATTATGAACTGCTGAGAACCAATTTCGGTACTTTTTGAGAAAAGTTAAGTACCATTAACTGCTGAGTCTCCAGTCCCAGGACTACTGCTGAAAGGCAACACTGGTGCTGCATGTTCTGCTCTCATCAGCTAAGAGGGCTACTGTTTTACTGTATTTAAGTTGAACAGCTGTGTCGATGTGCTCTCAGTATGTATCAAAATGACTGCAATGCAGGCTTTCCCTGTTCTATATTTTTTAATGTTCCCTCAAAGAGAAAAGGAACAACCCCAACGAGCTAGTGAGAAAACACCCAACTTCTCAGGAAGACTGGCTGAAGGAGCTAGCTGTGAGTTCTACTAGTGAGGAAAGTTCACATGGCTCAGTCCAGGGTCAGTGGCTAGTTTCAAACTGGCTTTAGTCAAGTTAAACAATTTTATTTTGCCTGGGTTCAAGTGGTGACAGATTTGGAAGAAATGCTAAATTTGTACAGAAAAGAGTCCACATGATTCCAACAATTTTTAATTGTGTTCTGCATTATAGGAAGTGCCCGAGACAACAGCCAAGCACCAGTTTTCACAAAGATAGTTGGATCACAGAAGTGAGCAAAGGAGAAGAAAATACCAATTATTTTTCTCAAGATTCTTTTTTTATAGTTACCAGAGGAACAGAATCCATACAACTAAATCCTCCATAAAATATTCTTCCTTACACAGTAGTGATTCCAACAACTCTAAACCAAAACTGTATGTGTGGTCCATTGAAGATCAATTCTGCAAAATACACTGTTCTACTTCCTGTTACACAAAGGGGCTTGCTTGTGACAGAAGGAGGTTACATTCAATTTCTAACCAAATTTACAGAATCATATGCTTCTTGCATTTGTCCTAGACTTGTGAAGCACACAGAACCTACCAGGAAAGGTCAAATCACCAAACCCTTTTGAAGAAGCCCCACTTCCCCAATTTCATTTCCATTTCATTTGTTTGCTATTTAAAATTTCCCTATTGGATGTTCAGAAGTAGGGGAGGCTATTTAGAGGTTGAGACTATGGTTCTATACTAGAGTACTTGCCTAGTAAATATCAGGCCTAAGGTTCAATCCCTGTGTGGAAAACAAAAGTATTTTCAAAACATAACAGGAAAAAACAATCACCAGTACCTTTTTTGGGGGGGGTGGGGGTGGGAATGGGAATGAGAGTAACATCCATTTTGCATTTATTTACATAACTAACACCAGACACACCAATCAATAAACAGGTATGTATTATTCATTCTTGTACACTATAATGCTAATTTAAAATACTTTTATTTGGCAGTCAAGAAATCCTCCCACCAGAAGAGAATTACCAATACTTTCTGGCTGTTACAGTTACCTTTCGTTACTTTTCAAAAAAAAAAAAAGCTGTGATATTTCTATGCATTTGGAGATTAATTAATGCATTACACTATACTCTTGGCCTTCATCCTGGAGGTGCATACAACAATGTGCTTAAAGAGCAATGGCATGGTAATGTTAGAACCCTCTTGGGTAAACAGCTACGTCTATCTATCTGTTATTCTGCTGTAAATAGGTTTACATGGTTCGATTCCCATTTTATAGAGCAATTATAAACAATTACCAGTCTCATAACTTCCTGTTTTGTGTTAAATATGTAAAAGCTCTTCAGAAAGCACATAACTGTTTCCATTAACACTTATAAAACTGTAAAATAAAAAAATGGGTTATATGTTATGACTAGACCCTCCAAAAGTTGTAAATCTAGCAAGTAAGGGCTACCACTGAAGAACAAGGAGCAATCTTCCACTTGAACAGTGGAGAGGCTCTTGTCTAGGGTACCATGAAGTGAGTTGTCAGATTTACTCTCAAAGAAATATACAGGACAACTAAGTTACTTAAGATCTTTATTAGACGATAGCAATTATAGCCTACTTTGAAGAAAAATGGCAAATTTTAAAGCTCTAGCTATTTTTTAAAAATGGAGGACATACAAAAATTAGCCTATTTTAGAAACATTTCAAGATCAATTGAGCCGGTAAAATTGGTCAGTGGGTAGAGACATCACTACCAAACTTGATAACCCGAGTTCAGTCCCCTGGACCTACCTATGTACAACCGATTCTGAAGGGTTGTATTCTAACACTCATGTGCCTGTCATGGCATGCATGCCCCCACACACATACACTCAAATAGATAAAAAGTAAATAAATGTAAAAGAAGAGATTCAAATAGGAGTATCACTTTCAAATAAGTAGGCTACTGGTACTGTGAACAAATATACACTATTTTACAAAAATTAGACGAATGAAAAATACTTAATTATATGTATATTTCTGCTCTTGATTAAGGTATTGTTGTGTGCAGCTCATTTAAAAATGTAAGGTATAATTAAGAAATATGTTAGTAGTCATCTATAATAATCAAGTTTGCAGTCATGTTGGATTTTCTAGATGCACAGAGATGTATTTCAGGTGGATATGCATTTTTCAAACCTTTCAAAGACTACAGATTTTGGCATTTAAAATGTTTTAAGAATGTATGACTTTTCATGACAATGAGACACATCTGCTCCTGGCAGCACCAATTACTTCAAGAGGAAGATGGGCATCAAAGAGGCTCCTTATGGAGTTGGTTAGCCAACTGCTCTTGCCTGGACTGCTTAACTGGACATGCAGGACCCACAGAGAAATGACTGCTGAACTTGCCTAAAGGTGAGACCGTCCTCCAAGGTTCCTGCTTCATGAAAGAGTCTGCGAGACATTCTGCAGGACACAGAAGAAAGTGACTGATAAACTGCCAATATAAGCGGAACTGTCTTTGAGACTTCCTGCTTTGTGGAAAAGTCTGTCAGATACTATGGGCCTCTAGAATGAAGAATGATGCCCCAACGGTACAGAAGAACTTAGGGTGACTATACAGGCAGTGAGATGTCTCTGTCAATTCTAGAGTTTCAGAAGTTCCTTACAATGCACTTCCTATTAACCTAGGTAATTATTATATCCTTCTGGAGTCTTTGATGAAATTGGAGAATTTATATAGTTTTTCTTAGTTATGATAATATGTAATTTTACTATGTTAAAGTTTAAATCTTTTATATTTAAACAGAAAAAAGGAAGTGATATGGGATTCCCTTCTGTATGCTGTGAATATTATTAACAAAAGAACTGCTTTGGACCTATAGCAGAGCTATAGTGGAACAGAGCTAGGTGGGGAAAACTATACTGAATGCTGGGAGAAAGGAAGCAGAGTCAGAGATAAGCCATGTAGCTATGTCAGAGATGGATGCTGGAACTTTAGCCAGTAAGCCACAGCCAGATGGTAATACACAGATTACTAGAAATGGGTTAAATTAATATGTAAGAGTTAGCTAATAAAAAACTAGAGCTAATGGGCCAAGCAGTGATTTAATTACAAAAAAGAAAAATATTTAAACTGTTTGACACACACATACATATATAAAACAACCAATAACAATGTATTTACTTGTATTTTCCCCATGAAATTTAGAGAAAAGTATCTAATACATTTAAATACCTGCTATTTTTCATTACAAAATTAAAATCTGTCAGGAAAGAAAAAGGCATTTAGAGAATTTTTAGTAAACGGCTTTTGACCTCCCTGTAAGTTAGTTTCTTCCAATGACATGTCTCAATATCAATTATGGTCCTTTGGAAGGGAATTTGTAAGAACTGTAGTGATGAGAAAAATGTGACAATTACTTCTAAGTTTCACTGCTCCCTTGTCGTTCCTAAGTGTCTTTGTAGTGAAGACAATTAGATTTACTAACCCCATGGAGAAGAGTGAACACCACTTGTCACAACAAACTGGGCTGAATGTTCCTGTTAATCTGGTGTTTTAATAAAAACTATTTTTTTTTTTTTACTGAATTTCAATCATAAGAGCACTCTACAAAACCATCACCGAGACCCTTGGTTTTTCTTATTAAAATTTCTCAACAATGCCAAGGACATAGCTCATCCATGATTCAGATCTGTTTATATGCCTTCTGTAGGAGGAGAAGCTTGTTCGTCCTGGCCACACAGAACCAAAAGTAATCACACAGAAACTGCATGAATTATAAATCACTGCTTGGCTATCTTCGGCAGTAGCTCCATAGCGTCCCCTCACTTTGCCCTTCTTTCTCCCAGCATTCAGTCCAGTCCTCCCTGCCTACCTCAGCTCTGCCCTATCAACAGGCTAAGGCAGTTTTTTTTTTATTTATTAATGGTAATCACAACACACTGAGGGGACTCCCACATCAGCCTTGTGTATGATTTTTATGTAGTCAGTAACTTTAATCATTATTTTCAATAACATTTAGAAATACTTCCTTTCTTGTTTCCTTTAAATTAGACATTTCCTAACCAATTTCCCTCATTCCCTTGCTCAGATTTCATTTTTGTAACTTGTTTTTGTTTTTAAAATGCACATCTTAATATATTCAAATTCTACATAATGCTCAGTCATTTCATGGCTGCTGTAAAAGAGAAAGAATGCAAACTGGAAAAAGTTTGTGTTTCAGGGAAAGCCACACACTCAACACTTCCCCTCCCCCAAACTACAGACACATTATATATCCACCATGCATCCAGACACCAACCACTGCTGCTCTGACACAGAGGCTGTGAGTCCCCGAAAGCAAACTAACTTTGGTCACCACTTGAAGATTAATGATCCCTGCCCCCCACTCCATATGACTTTTCACTTGAAAACAAAAGAACAGAGAAACACTAGTAATCTTAGTTCATCTACCATCAGAGGGAAGGATAGCTGGAAACTCAAAGTTGGAGTCCAGATTTCCAGTTCAGTGCAAATGATGTCCTCTTGAAAGTGTTAAATGTATTTTAAACTTTTATTTTTGATAGTATTAAATCTTTTATAGTCTACAGTACAAATCCATTTTCCATCAATAATTACTATTTATGGGCCATCAATGTTTATTTGATGAAATCTGATAATATGAGAAGAAAGGTGATCACATTTATCAATTTTAACTGGAGAGAAGAATGCATGGATGCTTAAATAATGGAACTTTCTTGGTCTACACCTGTTAAAGGCAATGGATTTCAATATTTTCATGCTATGTATGAATATACACCTTTCATTATGATTACTGAATAACTGATTGATAGTCCCTCTGACAACACAGTTGGCTTTTATTAATAAGTCAGCAGTTTTAAACACAAAAAGAATTTACTGTATTTAATTTAAAGAAATGCAAATATAGATAAAGCAGGGGCCCTGACTTCTAGCAGAGGACCATCGGTGGGGTGAGTTTCCTTCGGGCCGTGGCAGGGTCCCGGTGAGGAGGAGCTTGGGTGTTCCCCGACCCCATAGACGCCCAGGTCGCCCTGCAGTGCTGGCTACCCCCTCCAGCCTGCCATCCTAGCTCCCATCCAGGTACGAATTCCTATATTTCTCCCTTCCCCCTGGGGCCATAAAATTTCCCCAGCTCAGCTGCCTTGCAAGCTGGGCCTTGGCTGTAGGGGCAGCTCGGCTCCAGGCAGTTCCTGGGTCCTAAAGGCCTCCCTGAGGACAGGTGGTCCAGGTGCCAGCTCAGCCACATTCCTGAGCAGCAGGGGCCCTGACTTGTAGCAGAGGGCCTTCTGTGGGGTGAGCTGGCTTCGGGCCGTGGCAGGGTCCCAGCGAGGAGGAGCTTGGGCGTTCCCCGACCCCATAGACGCCCAGGTCGCCCTGCAGTGCTGGCTACCCCCTCCCGCCTGCCATCCCGGCTCCCATCCAGCAGGGGCCCTGACTTCTAGCAGAGGACCATCGGTGGGGTGAGTTTCCTTCGGGCCGTGGCAGGGTCCCGGTGAGGAGGAGCTTGGGCGTTCCCCGAACCCACAGTCGCCCAGGTCGCCCTGCAGTGCTGGCTACCCCCTCCCGCCTGCCATCCCAGCTCCCATCCAGGTACGAATTCCTATATTTCTCCCTTCCCCCTGGGGCCATAAAATTTTCCCCAGCTCAGCTGCCTTGCAAGCTGAGCCTGCATTGTAAGCGCATCCAGGAAAGAGGGAGTGCCTGTGCTTCAATAGCCTGCCTGAGGAAAGGTGGGCATTCTGTCAGTGAAGTCCCTGCCCAAGAAGGGAACCTGACCCGGTAACAGAAGTTCCAATAGAGAACATTTGAAGTAAGAGATGGGCAGACGCCAAGGCAAGACCTCATCCAACAATCTGAAAAACAACATGAAAACACCAGATCCCAACGACCCTACAACAGAAGGGCTTGAACACCTTAACCCAGAAGAAGTGGAAAAAAGTGCCATTATGAAAGCAATAGAGTCCCTTAAACAGGATATGAATAACTCCCTTAAAGAAATGAATGAGAAGTATAACAAAAAGTTTGAAGAAATGAGTATAGAAATTGATGAGAAATATAACAAAAAGTTTGAAGAACTAAGTAAATCCGTGAATGAGACCCTGAGAAACCAAGAAAAAACAATCAAACAAGTAAAGGAAACAGTGCAAGAATTGAAAACTGAAATGGAGGCAATGAAGAAAATACAAACGGAGAACCGGCTGGATATGGAAAACCTAGGTAAACGAACGGAGACTACAGAATCAAGCATAACCAATAGAATACAAGAGATAGAAGAACGAATCTCGGAATCTGAAGATACCATAGAGAAAATAAATGCTCTGGTCAAAGAAAACGGCAAATCCAACAAATTCTCTTCACAAAACATTCAGGAAATCTGGGACACAATAAAAAAACCAAATCTAAGAATAATAGGGATTGAAGAAGGAGAAGAACTGCAGATCAAAGGCCCAGAAAATATATTCAACAAAATTATAGAAGAAAACTTTCCCAACCTAAAGAACGATATTCCTATGAAGGTTCAAGAAGCATACAGAACACCGAATAGACTGGATCAGAAAAAAACATCCCCTCGCCATATAATAATCAAAACACAAAACATACATATTAAAGAAAAAATTTTAAGAGCTGCAAAGGAAAAAGGTCAAGTAACTTATAAAGGTAAACCTATCAGGCTTACACCGGATTTCTCTATGGAAACCATGAAAGCCAGAAGATCCTGGATAGAGGTACTGCAGAAACTAAGAGACCATGGATGCAAACCCAGGCTACTATACCCAGCCAAACTATTGTTCACTATCAACGGAGAAAACAAAATATTTCAGGATAAAAAGAAATTTAAACAATACGTAGCTACTAATCCAGCCTTACAGAGAATATTAGAAGGAAAATCACTACCGAAGGAATCCAACATTCACAACACGGCCTACAATAACTCGAACATCTAGCGACCATTCACAAGCACAAATCAAAGAAGAAAAACACATACACTCTACTACCTAAAAAAAAAAAATGACCGGAGTCAACAACCACTGGTCATTAATATCACTTAATATCAATGGACTCAATTCACCTATAAAGAGGCACAGACTTAGAGATTGGATACGAAAACAGGATCCAACATTCTGCTGTTTACAAGAAACACACCTCAACCACAAAGACAGACACCTACTCAGAGTAAAGGGTTGGGAAAAGGTTTTCCAAGCAAATGGACCTAAGAAACAAGCGGGCGTGGCCATTCTAATATCTAACAAAATCGACTTCAAACTAAAATCAATCAGAAGAAATGGAGATGGACATTTCATACTCGTAACTGGAACAATTCATCAGGAGGAAGTCTCAATCCTGAATATCTATGCTCCTAATATAAAGGCACCCACATATGTAAAAGAAACTCTTCTAGAACTCAAGGCGGTCATCAAACCACACACACTAATAGTAGGAGACTTCAACACTCCTCTCTCACCAATGGACAGGTCAATCAGACAGAAACCAAACAGAGAATTGAGAGATCTATTGGAGGTATTGAATCAAATGGACTTAACAGACATCTATAGAACACTCCACCCAAATAGGAAAGAATACACCTTTTTCTCTGCAGCTCATGGAACCTTCTCGAAAATTGACCACATACTTGGTAACAAAGCAAACTTCCACAGATACAAAAAAATATTAGTAACTACCTGTGTCTTGTCAGATCACCATGGACTAAAATTAGAATTCAACAACAATGCTTTCCCCAGGAAGCCAACAAACTCATAGAAACTGAACAGTCAACTACTAAATCACCCCTGGGTCAAGGAAGAAATAAAGAAAGAAATTAAACTCTTCCTTGAATTTAATGAAAACAAAGACACAACATACTCAAACCTATGGGACACTATGAAAGCAGTGCTAAGAGGAAAGTTCATAGCACTAAGTGCCCAATTAAAGAAAGCTGAGAAAGCACACATTGGAGACTTAACAGCACACTTGAAAGATCTAGAAAAAAAAGAAGCTGATTCACCCAGGAGGTCTAGAAGACTGGAAATAATCAAACTGAGGGCTGAAATCAACAAAATAGAAACAGAGAAAACAATCCAAAGAATCAATGAATCAAAAAGCTGGTTCTTGGAGAAAATCAACAAGATTGACAAACCCCTATCCAAATTAATCAAACGGCAGAGAGAGAACATGCAAATTAATAAGATCAGAAATGAAAAGGGGGACATAACCACAGACACAGAGGAAATTCAGAGAATCATTAGAACTTACTATGAAAGTTTATATGCCACAAAGTTGGAAAATGTAAAAGAAATGGACCTTTTTTTTAGATAAGTACCATATACCAAAGTTTAACCAAGAACAGGTGAACAATCTAAATAGACCTGTTAGTCGCGAAGAATTAGAAGCTGTTATCAAAAATCTCCCTACCAAAAAAAGTCCAGGACCAGATGGTTTCAATGCAGAATTCTACCAGAACTTCCAGGAAGAGCTAATACCTATACTCCTTAACGTATTCCACAATATAGAAACAGAAGAGTCATTGCCTAACTCCTTTTATGAAGCTACAGTTACCCTAATACCAAAACCACACAAAGACACAACCAAGAAAGAGAATTACAGGCCAATCTCACTCATGAACATCGACGCAAAAATTCTCAATAAAATACTGGCAAACCGAATCCAAGAGCACATTAGAAATATTATGCATTATGATCAAGTAGGCTTCATTCCAGAGATGCAGGGCTGGTTCAACATACGCAAATCTATCAATGTAATCCATCATATAAATAAACTGAAAGAAAAAAACCATATGATCATCTCACTAGATGCTGAAAAAGCATTTGACAAAATTCAACACCCATTTATGATAAAGGTGTTGGAGAGACTGGGGATACAAGGATCATACCTAAATATAATAAAAGCAATATACAGCAAGCCGACAGCTAACATCAAACTGAATGGAGAGAAACTCAAAGCCTTTCCTCTAAAATCAGGAACGCGACAAGGCTGTCCACTCTCTCCATACCTCTTCAATATAGTGCTTGAAGTTCTAGCAATAGCAATAAGACAACATAAGGAGATCAAGGGGATTCGTATTGGAAAGGATGAAGTTAAACTTTCGTTATTTGCTGACGATATGATAGTTTACATAAGTGACCCCAAAAACTCTACCAAAGAACTCCTACAGCTGATAAACACCTTTAGTAACGTGGCAGGATACAAGATCAACTCCAAAAAATCAGTGGCCCTCCTATACACAAAGGATAAAGAAGCAGAGAGGGAAATCAGAGAAGCATCACCTTTCATGATAGCCACAAATAGCATAAAATATCTTGGGGTTACTCTAACCAAGGAAGTGAAAGACCTATTTGACAAGAACTTTAAGTCTTTGAAGAAAGAAATTGAGGAGGATACCAGAAAATGGAAAGACCTCCCCTGCTCTTGGATTGGGAGAATCAACATAGTAAAAATGGCAATTCTACCAAAAGCAATCTATAGATTCAATGCAATCCCCATCAAAATCCCATCAAACTTCTTCACAGACCTTGAGAGAACAATAATCAAGTTTATATGGCAAAACAAAAAACCCAGGATAGCCAAAACAATCTTATACAATAAAAGAACTTCTGGAGGCATTACCATCCCTGACTTCAAACTCTATTATAGAGCTACAGTATTGAAAACAGCTTGGTATTGGCATAAGAACAGAGAAGTCGACCTATGGAATCGAATAGAAGACCCAGATATTAACCCACAAACTTATAAACACCTAATTTTCGACAAGGGAGCTAAAGGTATACAATGGAAGAAGGAAAGCATCTTTAACAAATGGTGCTGGCATAACTGGATGTCAACCTGTAAAAAAATGAAAGTAGATCCATATCTATCACCATGCACAAAAATCAAGTCCAAATGGATTAAAGACATCAACATTAATCCGTCCACTTTGAACCTGATAGAAGAGAAAGTGGGAAGTAGTCTACAAGATATAGGCACAGGAGGCCTCTTCCTAAGTAGGACCCCAGCAGCACAGACAATAAGAGAAACAATGAATAAATGGGATCTACTGAAACTGAGAAGCTTCTGTAAAGCAAAGGACACTGTCAGTAGGACAAAAAGGCTGCCTTCTGACTGGGAGAAGATCTTCACCAACCCCTCATCAGACAAAGGTCTGATCTCCAAAATATACAAAGAACTCAAGAAACTAGGCACTAAAACTCTAATTAACCCAATTAAAAAATGGGGTACTGAACTTAACAGAGAATTCACAACAGATGAACTTCGAATGGCCAGAAGACACTTAAGGTCATGCTCAACCTCCTTAGCGATCAGGGAAATGCAAATCAAAACCACTTTGAGATACCATCTTTCACCTGTCAGAATAGCTAAAGTCAAAAACACCAACGATAGCCTATGCTGGAGAGGATGTGGGGTGAGGGAGACACTCATCCATTGTTGGTGGGAATGCAAACTCGTGCAGCCACTGTGGAAATCAGTGTGGCGGTTTCTCAGGAAACTGGGAGTCAACCTCCCTCAGGACCCAGCAATTCCACTCTTGGGAATATACCCTAAAGATTCCCTAACATACTACAAAAGCATTTGTTCTACTATGTTCATAGCAGCACTATTTGTAATAGCCAGAACCTGGAAACAGCCTAGGTGCCCCTCAATAGAAGAATGGTTAAAAAAGGTGTGGAACATATACACATTAGAGTTTTACTCAGCGGTAAAAAACAATGACATCTTGAATTTTGCATGCAAATGGATGGAAATAGAAAACGCTTTACTGAGTGAGGTAAGACAGACCCAAAAAGAGGAACACGGTATGTATTCACTCATAAGTGGATTCTAACCATAATTAAAGGTCTTTGAGCCTATTATTCGTGATCCTAGAGAAGCTAAATAAGAAGATGAACCTGATGAACATTATTTAGCTATCCAGCAGGAGGTAGGAAATAGACAAGAGTCCCAGGTAACCTCGGGTGCATGGGGGGGTGGGAGGGTTGATGGAAGGGGAGAGGGTTAGAGAGAAGGGAGTAGGGGAGGAATGGGGAAAGCTCGGTGGCCGGGGATGGGGGGGGGGAGGAAGGATGAATATGGGATCAGGGAAGAATATATTTCAACTAAGGGAGTCATTTTAGGGTTTACAGGAGACTTGATTATATATGGGATCCCAGGTCCAAGGAGAGATCCCCCAGATTGTTCTCTGGACAGAGGAGAGGGTGCCTGAATCGGCCATGGCCCATAACCATACTGATGTATATTTTGCTTATCACCATAGATCCTTTTCTGGCGAAGGACGGCGATACAGTCGGAGACCCACATTGGAGCATCGGACTGAGCCCCCCGAGGTCCAAATGAGGAGCAGAAGGAGGAAGAACATGAAAAACGAAATCAGTACTGCGAGGGATGCTATCATCCACTGATACAAGGGAACGGATCTAATGAGAGTTTACCAAGGCCAGTTGGACTGGGACTGAACGAGGAGGTGATCTAACCAGATTCTCGGAATTTGGCCGGATTCTCTGACTGTGGCTGGCCTGAAGTCTTTCTAAAAAGCCATTGACTATGATACTGGGACCTATTTCCTCTGCATATACTGGATTTTGGGGATCCAGTCTGTTTGGACACTCACCTTGCTGGACCTGGAGATAGGGGGAGGGAACTGGAACTTCCCACAGGGCAGGAAACCCTGACTGCCCTAAGGGACGAAGAGGGAGGAGGAGAGGGAGTAGGGGGAGTGGGAGGGTGTTGGGAAGAGGGGCGGAAATGGAAACTTTTATAATTTAATAAAATTTACTTAAAAAAAATGCAAATATAGTTATATCTTTTATAGTAAAGCATTATATTTTTAAGAAAAATCATTCATATCTAGGATTAAGAGTTGTGGTTCAAACTTTTAGAAACAGGCTGATAAAATTGCATTATATCTACACTAGAAAAAGCAACAATGTGTTTAAATATATCACACCATAAACAGTTTATAAGAGAAAAAAATTCCCAAAGAGACCATAATCTACAAAAGATAATCACTTCTATTTGTAAATCTCTAACATTTTATTCAAATAATTTCAAAGAATTTTCTTCCTAACAATTCATACAACTTCATATCTTAATAAACAAAAAGGATACAGTTCATGTTGCTCGTGTTCTCATAAACTAGGGTTAGGAGTTAACATACAGCTCCTATAAGTTCTGTAAGATCAGGACCAGAATTTACTATAAGAGTAATCTGTCTAATGATTATCGATATTAAAAAAGTCTTATAAAACACTTCTCTGAAAGTCTTCCTTCATCAGTATGCTGAAGAAAGCATGCTTATAATCAATGTAACTTTTTTTGATTTAGTTCCTGATATTTTCTCTAATACAGGCTTAGAAAGTAACAAAATACATTTCCCTACTGCAATTCATTTTAAAATACAAGTTGAATTTTCTGATAACATAATCTAATTTACATGCATTAGTTAACTACTCCATGTTGAGTTCTAACATAACCAGGTACTTGTCAGTAAGGCTGTAAGGGACCTTTCTAACTCAATCCACATTTGATATAAAAACAATAATCATTTTGAGTTTTGAAAGGTCTATCTCAGCAGGAGATGCAACTGGCATGGAAGCTCCTAAGAGAAACAAGAGACTGGAAGAAACGCTACTGAATAAAGGCTGGAGGCTCATGCCAGGTTTCTGCTGGCTTAGGAGCGACAACGACAGCTCTTACAAGTTCATCAGAGGCAGGAGTCTCTACTCATTTTCCTATAACAGCATCAAGAAAGAGCAAGCACATTCTTGTAGTATTTATGTATATGCCCTAGCATTAACACATTTACATTTGTCTCAGAATGATCACTATGAATTCAAAAGCCCATCCACTGCCTATTTATTCTAAAAATAGAACTGCCAAAGTAATACTCATCGAATGTACTATCAGAAATTAAAGTACGATCAGGCTCAGTATTTCAATGTAAAAAGTAGGGTACACTTTCTAAAGCTTCCAGGAACACACAGAACTAATTTTTATTCTATAGCACTTCAAAACACACACATACACACACACACACACACACACACACACACGAAAACACACACATTTAATTCTAGCTTACCTTCCCAGTTGGTCAGCCTTCCTTCCTTCTAGTGTCACAGCTCCTCCTAAGAAGTATACCACTTTGGGCTCTGTTAGCCTTTTGTTGAACTTAGAACAATAATTCATTTTCCATTGTTATATCCTAGAAGTGAATTTTTTTTCCTGGTCATTTTTGTAGGAAACTATGTCTACAGAACTTCTACTTCATTCTCTACAGTGGCACTAACATTAAGAACACAGGAACATTCCAAAGGTCTGTCTAAGAACCGCAATAAACTGCACTGAGGAGGAAAGCTGACTGACTTTTATTCACATCCTGGAAGGGGCTATGGTGGGACTGCCCGCTTGGTCTGGAGGACGCAGGACAGACTGGTATTGCTCAGCTTTTGTCTTTACCTGCAACTTTGAAAAGTCTCCAATAAAAAGTTAACTCAGGACTTCTAAGTGCTTAGAATTTTTTCCTCTTTGACCTCTAAGATAGATTGAAGACAACAATTAGGTTTTCTAAACTACAAAACAAGAAATAATACAAATAATACTGGAATCTTGAAGTGTAGTAATTCGGCACAGAACACAGTACCCTGTACTGTGAAACAATGCCTTCTTAAAGGAAGACATCTTGGAGGTACATCACATTATGGCTTGTGGGACACAAAACAGCTTGTTGTGCAATACCGATAGTTCAATCAAATAAATATTCTTCAGTGAATATCTAACTTATGGAACTCCCGAATAGTACAAATCCTAACTCATAATATTATTCATATCCTTTAGTCATAAAATTACTGTCCACTTTAGCATCTTCCTTTTTGCTTCAGCAGCAGCTCATTATTAGCAAATGAAATAGTAGAAAGAAAGTTTATGAAGCATCATAGAAAGTGAGAGTTTAGCTTAATTCTTTCAGGACAAGGACACCTGATATGATATTACTTCCTTTTGACATATAAGAAAACCAAAACGGAAAAAAAAGTTCTTGCAACAAAAACTAACCAGATTTACCCTGTGCCTGAGTCAAAGTCTATGCTCAAGTTTGTGTGAGTTTATGGAGCAGTATTCTCCCAAGGTGCCTTCATAATGAGATTCAGTGACTATTCCTGGTTCCTTTCTCTTTTCCATCTTCTCCTCTTTGCTTCTTTTTTGTCTTCCTCTCTGACAGGGTCACACTGTAGCTTAGTCTGGATACAAACTCACTGTCATTCCCCTAACTCAGCCTCCCCAGTGACTATTTGTGCTTGCTGATACTTTGGAGGATTAATAACAAAAACAAATTTTTATGTTATTTCTTATAGGACATATAAAATTATTTTAAAATCTTAGAGAAGTTTGATTTTTATTAGAGTGAAAAGACTAAGACATTGAGCGTCTGTCTCTTGCTGAAAGATCAGTTTGTGAAATGAAGCATAATGCTTCTTTAACACATTAGTTGCTGCTGGGGCAGCAATTACATTACAAAACATCAAGATTCTTTTCCCCATCTATGACACAATGTAACTTCCTTTCACCAGTGAAGGAATTACAATCTCTTAAGTAGGTAATAGTCACACTCTGTCTTTTAAGTTATAAACCATTAGAAAAAAAACCTGAAACACTAATCTGTAAATTCATACTGCATACTAAAATTTCAGATAACCTCAGACCTATTATTCCACAGCAATTTCATTGTAAATTTTAATTATATTATTTAATAAAACTTTATATGTTTTATTATATATAACAAAATGTTTTCACTGACAGAAGACTGGTTAAGCGAACAGAAGCATACTTCATATATGCACTGCTAAACTACAACAGATTAAAGAACTGAATTGTTAAATTGTAACTAATGTAGCATTTAAAAACAAAAGATTATTAAATATAATTTAAAATTCTAGAAAGGTTTATTTTAGAAACACAGACAAACAAATGCATCTTAGACATTAGCATATAAAGGAGAAACAAATTTTTCAAGCATACAGATACACATTTTAATGAATATCCTTATCATGATTTAAAAACCTATAGCACTTAGAGGAAAGAACATTTTGATATGAAAAAATATTTTATTTTCTACAAAGCAATATAAATAAATATTTTCAAAACAAAGAATTTTAACGATTAATAAAAGCATTTTATACCCAACAACACTACTTCCTTTTATTGTTGTATCTTTTCTGAGTTAAATTCCCAACCTGGAAAGGGAGCCCGTATCTAGTTCTGCATATGTTTTTTAAGTGCTATGAAAATCTGCTATAAGTCTGTCAGTGACTAAATCAAATTTGTCCATAAGCTATGACTATTATACTAATTGACAGAGCAAGTTGTATGTTTAGAATCTGACTCACACTTTCCGGCATCATGACACCTCTGTGACTGACCGACACATCATTTCCAGGGTCACCAATAAGGCCTCAGTATGTACTCCAGGACGCACACTTAGACTCCCAGGCAGTTCCTTAAGAACATCTGGGAGCTTCTTTAATGCCTTTATGTTTCTAGCATAAAGATCCAGTAACCAGTCAGTATGTCCACTGGTGGCTTCTGTGTCACTATTACATGCCATGAGCAACTCACTTAGATGAGCCAACCCTTTGAAAGCTAGGGTGAATTCTGAAGATAAATCAAATATTGAACAAAAACTAAGCAACATCCTACTAAGTAAAAATGAACCAAATTCAAGCTGCTGGTGATAAAAATGTTTCTGTGTCTGAGCATGAAAGTTGTCCACTGTATCGTCTATATTGGTAATGGCAAATAGTTCTTCCCTGTCTTTTGGTGACAGCACATAATCCAAGGGCAACTCCCCCTTAGAGTTTCTCTGTTGTAAAAGCTCTGGGCCTGTGAAAAACAAAATATAAAATGTTAACAGTAAAACATTTTTATTTTGGCAGGTTAACAGCTGTTTTTTTCCCTTTTAGCCACAAAGCTTACAGGGGTCTGTTTTTTACCATAGTTGCTACTAATTAGCTGCCTACAGACCGTAACTGTCTATACAGACTAATAAAGGTGAGTTTACAAACTTAAAATTGCAGTCAGTTGTCTAATGAAGACTGCTTAAAAGCCCATCCTCTAGTTGGAGAAGTAGTATAGAAGATGAATGAGAGTTTGAAACACCTGACTGCGCACAGTAAGAGCAAGAATTTCAGTATTCATAGACGGAATTCACAAAATGCCTTAGTGTAAGTTCAGAAAAAGGAAAAAAAGTCTCCTTTGAATTACTGATAAACCACTGGCAGTGTGGAAACTATAAATACCCTATGCAGACATAGTACATTTTTCATTTTATTCTTGCTAATGTTTACTGCTTTAAAGGTAAGGGCTTCACAGAGACTTCCATGTTAATTTTTCTAAATCAAACTCAATAGTTGATCTATCTATAAAAACAAAAACAAAAAACCTGCCAATAGTCATAGTAGGTACTTACAGAGCACTGAGACGCTAAGGGCTGAAAGTTATTCCCTAAATAATAAAGTGTGTAAGGAATGTAGAGCAATGACACGGCACTCAGTCATGTGACCAAGTACAGGTACTGTACTGGACTGGACCCGTCAGCACATCTTTAAGCCTTTACTCACAGAACTGTTAACCTGGGATATGAAGGTGCAGTAAGAGACCAAAGAGGAAATTCCTATCATTATCAAATGGATCAAAAAAGAGAATAGATTGTTAAGTGTTAAGACACTTAATGATGACTATGACCACACATACGATGGCTTAAATGATTGATGTACAATTGTAGAGAAAAGAATTCCAAATGAAAATTGTATTATCTATCTTTGTTAGCATCTCAAAACAAAAATAAAATATTCTAACTTTTTCCTGTTAGGAAAAAATTACGATGACTACCTGAAGCAAACAGTTTTAGCAGTATTAATATTATTGCTCTCAGGACTGAAAATCTTGAAATTAATAGCTTAGCATAGTGGCAATGTCAAACCCAGACTATGACTGGATTAGTAAAAAAAAGAACAAAACAAACAAACAAACAAACAAGTACTTTAGCCAAGTATAAGCAGATTTTCTCTCCTAACTTACTACTCTTTGTTAGCAAAATTCACATTGGTTGTCCTAACACTATAGAATACTGATAAGCTGGATTTCATACAGTAATAACTCTCATATCACATCATTTGATACAGAAACAAGTATTTGCTAGAATGTCAGATTAAATCTGTGAGTAGAAAAACGTAATACTTAATAGAAAAAGCATTAGGTTTAGAAAACAGTATTCTAAAAAGAAGGTAGAAGAACTACGTCAATTATGAAATAGTGTTGGTAAAGCAGACACACTTAGGCCTTTAGGGGGCAGGAGAAGACTATAAATAACCAAGTCTCTCAAGTCATCATGCATCCCTTCTTAGATGTACACAGCATCACTCCCCGCCACAAAACCCCCCTCAAACCCCAATCCAAAAGCAAGCAAACAAACAAAAACCCACATAAACAATATGCCTTTTGATTTTTCACAGAACAAAATGCTTTATATACAACAGAAACACATTAAATTCTAAGTTAAAATTAGCACAATACAAACCAATTTACACAAAGGTTTGTATTTTTCTCATTACAAGTTAGTTAATCAGTTCTTTTTGAAAAAACACATTTGATTGAATATTTTGCAGCAATATGTGTAATAGCTCATATGCAGAAATGTCGCTAAAACGAAAGTTGCTGAAGGTAAAAATTGAAAGACTCAGGAAAAGCAGTAAATGCATCCGACGCTTAAGTTAGCCTCTTCACACAATCCTTGCATTCCTTTACTATCATCTTTGAAAATCCAACTTTAACTTAGGTGACTGCAAATATAAATGGAAAATATTCATAGCTATCTTTTCCATAATCTATAAAGGAATGCCTTATAAAGACAACATTGGTTTAGAGAGTTATACATATACGTGTAATAAAACAAGGATGGATGGAAAACCAAAGTAGTAACAAGAAGCACTGAATCCAAAGCTTTAAAAAATAATTAGTTCACAAAGACATCATATATGTTAAGTAAAAGAAATATTTAACATCAACATGTTCAACTGAAAAAAATCATATATTATTATATATAAACCTCAATAGTTAGAACAGTACATATATATTATAAAATGATTCTTATACCAGCTAATAAAGGGTGGTTATATTTTGAGACTTTCTATCTTTAATTATTCACTAATATGAAATAAAAGCACCTTTTCTTACATATTTTTAAGTATAAAGTGTTATCTACCTTTAAGCGATTTATCGAAAGCCTAGATAATCTATCAAAATCACTTCGCACAAGTACACTCACCCCCATGCTGTAGAAGCAGCTTGCCAATTTCCACATGTCCGTTTGACAGTGCATCATGCAAAGGAGTCACCCCGTCCACTTGAGTGAGCAGATCTACCTCTGGACAACGTTGCAAAATTTCCTGAACACACACTGTGTTGCCATAGTTACAGGCTTCATGCAAAGGCGTCCAGCCAGCATTGTCTAAATTAGAAATCAAGGCAAGTTTTCAAACAGCACTAGTAATACTGCTGGTGGCAAAGTACTGATATTCTGTAACTCCCATACTATTACTCTGTAGAGGTTCATATAGGAAAAGACAGCTTTGGTGAAAATGAACACAGTGTAATCAAATTTCTACTTAAAAACTGAGGGTAAATAAAAAGCAACTTCAAAATACTAATGTTGAAATATGATTAGAAAATTACTACTAAAATATTTTATATTATTAGTTCTAAATTATTATATAATGAATTATTTTGGTTTGGCTAGTAACAATATTTTAAAAATATCTTCTGCAAATTTACTTAAATAATTTTTCTTAATGTGACATAAAGTATTTGTATCAAAAATTTTAAGACATTGAATAAGAGTACAAAGACCTAGGGGAACTTACCTTTAACATTGATGTCTATTCCTGGCAAAGAGAGAAGAATAATCAATTTCTCCACTTGGTTTTTTATGCAGGCTCTATGCAGAGCTGTTTCCCCTGCCATAAAAAATTAATAGATTATTCCAGAGAAGACAAGATATCAACTAAAGAAAATAATCAAAGGCCGTGACTAGAAGATGTGGACTTATGCCAGACAATTACTTATTGAGTTTTCCTCTGACGGGTTTAAACATCTCTTGAATTAAAAAAAAGAAAAAGAAAAAAGAAAAAAAAAAGGCACGGGGGTGGGGGTGGGGGAAACCCCAGCAATTCAGAGCTTCTGTTCTGTCAGAATTCAGCAATGAAATTCTACAGCTAAAGCTTTAACACAGGCATTGTCTCTCCACAGTTCAAGGTTTAAAGCTTGAATCCTGCCATAAAACCCCAAATGATAGAAACACCAAAAACACTTGGTTTTGCAGCAATAAAAGTTTTAAAGCGCAATTGTCCTCTCTTAAATTTATTCATGAACCTCTGTTAAATGTATGGCTCTTTCTTATACAGCATTTATAGCTTAATTCAAATGAATGTTCCTGGCTAAGCACGAGTGCTCCACATACTCAAGTATAATTCAGAACTTCAGATCCATTAACAGATGGTTTGCTGCTTCTCAATAGGCTGTCTGGCTTGGCTACAGCAGCACAGAGGGAGAAATGGAAGAATCTTAATATAAACACCACACACACACACGCACGCACACACACACACACACACGCTCTCCCTCACACACACACGCACACACACTCTCTCTCTCACACACACGCACGCACACGCACGCACACACACTCTCTCTCTCTCTCTCTCACACACACACACACACACGCACACTCCTTACGTACCACTGAAAACTGAACAACACTAGCACACAGAATGACACAGTTCTTGCTGCGCAGAAGGCAGTAAGTAGCTGCTGGTCAAAATGATCTTTTCATAATCTCTCTGAACAGTAAAATTTAAGTCATAGTTTGATATTAAGAACAATGGTAAATACTTGTCAGTGACTGCACAGGAAACAGAATGAAATATGGACATGCTGTGTTCCTGCTATAAAATACAGAGCAGCATGTTTCTATAGTGCTCAGTTTACAGATTATCTCTGCAACTTCTACCGAGAATTTCTTCTATAAGAAAAGAAGTCTCTTCAAGTTTTTCTCTATTTCTCAATTTTCTTCCTCTCCCAAATCCTTCTGTTCAGACTAGTCATTCATATTCATTTTACGTTTTGAAACAATAAAACAAAGAAAATACTGATCTTTGAAGTGAATATCTGAGTTTTAATCAAATACTCTTCATATATTGTGGGCTGTTATAAACTATTATACTGAAACATTGTAAAAGCTTTGATGTCACCATTTTCCTAAGTTGATACATACGAAATAGTTTGTAAATAAGAACAATTTGTAAATCTAGCAACTTAGTTTATCCAAGTAGGATGCCTTGTAGGTAATATATCTTCAGGTTATGAGATATCTAAGTAAAAGAGGCACTAGAGTAAATTATTGCAGCACTGTTCTTGAAATTCTATCCATTAGGTACTTAGGTTCCAGTACAGTTAGAACCAAAAGCCAAACACATTTCAGTCTGGGCTCAGTGCCTAGAAGAAAAGAGCCCATATGCTTAACACAGCTATGTAACATAGCCTACTCCTCACTCTTTGTTCACAAAATGTGTATGACTGAAAAGAGATGAGGAGGAATTATACTTTCAAATTGAAGACACTGATCCTAAGCAGTACAGGTTGATATGGAACACCAAAGTAAGGAGGGCAAACTGAATGAGCTCAAGGAAGGCTACACACCAATAAGCATCTGGCAAGTGGGGAAGAAAGCAAGGGGCACTCTATTAACCAGGTGCGAAACAATCACTTCCTGTGTATAAATGAGAGTTCAAGAAAATAACACGCTCTCTACAAAAGTATTTCCTGTATCTACATTTAGCCCAATATATTTAAGTTCAAACATTTATTTGTCACAGCAAATGAGTGAAATTTGCAAGTACTGATTACAACCAGGCAAAGTTCTTAGTGTAAGTAATTCAGATACTTGGGATACCTTTTAGATTAGTTTTGTGAAAATTCATCTTTGTAACCAAAGAGGGGCAATTCTCCTTGGAACATGACAATTCTCCTTCTGACTTCTTTTTCAATTTTTTCAATGATGAGGAACATTTAGCACGGTTCAACTCTCTGAAAAGAAAGAAAACCAAGGAAAGCTTGCTTTTCAGTAAGGCATGCCAGCATACATAAGATAGTATTCTTCCTCCTTTAGAATGTACTCTTCTTTTAACTTAAACCACTCACTCATTCAATCATATTGCTCTCCAATTTTTAAAACGATGACAGCTATATAGGAACAAATTTTTATGCATTAATTTTCACTTAATTTTCTACACCTCCAACTGCTCACTAAAAAGGTAATGAGTATAGAATGTTGGGCAAAGAAGAAACCAAGTAAATCACATTTGTAGAGAATATAAAGCTGAACACTAAATAAGAGTGCAGGTCTTCAGAATTCCCCATTCAAGAAATCTTTCATTTGGAAAAAACAGTATAACATCTCACATGACCACACATTTAAAACCTCATTTATATTACAAAAATATGCTGTACTTCATGTTTCAGAAAAACATTTATATGAAACAGAGACTTGATTAATAGTTTCATTCCTTTTGGGAAGCACTTGGTAAGTAGGAGGGAAGTAAAAGGAAGTGCTGATCCTATCTATTCATAGGTCTAAAATTGAGTATTCTCCCAATCAATATACTGCAGACAATAACCCAGATAACCTAAAGTTTAAGAAAGTTTAGAGAAAAGGTCACATTCCACAACAAAGTATAGCTGTAGCAACAGCACTACTTACAGAAATTCTGGCTGACCTTCAACGTGTTTTGGCTTTGCACCATTCAGCATGAGTAGTGCTCTCTGAGGCTCTAGGCAAGGCCGCTGGCTGATTTTTTTTGGCATCTGCATTTTTCCAGCCCCATGTATGTCCATTTTTCCCAAAACAGGCAAATAGGAGTCTATCTGTTACAAAATAACATAATATCATTACCATAACTACAAAGAGTAGTAAAAAATTACTTGGTCATAAGTCTCATTTTATTTCTTGATTTTACAACTACATTGTCACATTATCTTCTCTAAACATGACTGAATATTAAAATCGTCAGTTCTGAGTAATTATCTATCGAATTATTTTGTCAATATCTTGAAGCTGAGGATACCTTTAGAAAATAATTATATTTTCTAGTTCAATATTAATATTCATTTAGGAAAGTTCTTTTGATTAAGTTACATATCCAACTTACAATGATTTACATTGTTTTTGTACTTGCAGACAATTTTCTCAATGGTTTTCTTCAGCAGAAAGGTAAGTCCAGAATAAATGGAATAAGGAAAGAAAATACCTTTCAAGCAGGTCCTGTTGCAAAGCATTTTGCCTAGCATTTCAATAAAGAAAGGGACTTGTCATTGGCTGAAGAAGTTTTTAGAGCATTATATGGCCAAGACAAGAGAGAATGGAAGCAAGTGAGGCATATATGTATTTATGTATGTATGTATGTATACATAAATAGGATACATTTTTGCAAGTTTTCCTTTTTAAATGTCAAACACAAAAAAATTTTTGGGTGTAATTTCAAAGTATTATTATTATGGCAAATATCAGGAAATACTTTTTTCTACTTATTCCCCATCAAAACTTTCACTCACCAATCTATTTCTGAAAAGATGTATTATTATTATTTATTTGTGTGTGTGTATTTGAGGTGCCTGCATGTGTGCCTGAGATCAGAAGGTCCATACATGCTATGAACTGGATCTGGGTACTTTGGGAGAACACTGAGGCATCTCTCCAGCCCATTTATGAGAAATAACTAAGAATCGAAACTGAACTCATGAACTCACTTCTTAGGAAAAAGAGGAACCTGAATAGGGCAGTGCTTACTATTTTCTGAAGAGAGAGTGGCTCAGTGCAAGCGCTGGCAGGGCCCTGGAAGCACAACTTTTTAAAGATTGCTTCTGCAACAAACATTTGAAGCCAGGAAGATGAAAAAGAACAAATGAAGATCTCTAGTTCTTGGGAAGAAAAATCTGTAAAAACAATTAAATAGAGCTATTGTTACATCTTATACATTTTCTCCATATTTTTGCAGAAGATTGTACTCAATTGAGTGATATATCATTAGCCAGCAAGCTTTAGTTATAATTTTTAACCACTATGGATGGTTGTACACACATACACACACACACGCACACACACACTTTGTATTATATCAAACACATACACACATATAATCCTCCTTGTTTTTCAGGAGAAATTTCTTTTATGGTACAAATGCTAGCACTTGAAAAACAAACATTATCTCTTTAATTAAAAGTCTTAACATCACATATACGAGAATCAAATATACTAGTGAATTTCTTATAATCACATCACTCAGGAAGCTAAAATAGGGGGACCCCTGTGAATTCAAATTAGCCTAATCTACATAGTTTCAGGCCAGCCTTAGTGAGACTCTGTCTAAAAACCAAATCAAACAAAAACAAAACCATATATGTAGAATAGATTATATGATTACACAATTATACCTATATGTAAGACTTTATCTTTCAGTTTCTAAATAACATTAACAATCTCAACTTGAATCCTTTTTGGAAAACTAGTTCTTAGTTTTAATTAACTTATTTAATTAAAAAAAATGAACTGACTAAACTTACTTTTGACACAAAATTTCATTTTACAGCCCAGGCTGGCCTTATTCACAACGACTCAGCCTCTCTCTGAGGGCAGAGATGTGCCATGGCTAACAAGAGAGTGTTTATTTTTATTTATTTATTCACTCATTCATTTATTTTTAAATTAATGTGGCCCTTTGAATTCTCTATGTAGCTGAGAATCAGCCTTTACTATTTATTCTTTTGCCTCCACTTCTCAAATGTTAGGATTATAGGCGGGCATCAAGAGCACTTAGTTTTATTTAAAAAGTGCACATGCAGCAAGGCGGTGGTGATGCACGCCTTTAATCCCAGCACTCGGGAGGCAGAGGCAGGCAGACCTCTGTGAGTTTGAGGCCAGCCTGGTCTACAAAGCTAGTTCCTGGACAGTCACCAAAGCTACAGAGAAACCTTGTCTCAAACAAACAAACAAACAAAAAACAAACAAACTAAAAAAAAACCCAAAAACGCACATGCAATTAATTTGTAACATTCCGTCTTGAGCTGATAGGAAGAAGTTTCCTCTGATAACACTCACTGAAGAGCTAAAGGACACATACAAGATAAAGACGAAAAGTATAAAACAATATGTGAAGATGTCATTAAAATTTTTACCCACTCTACAATGAGGTAATTTTAATTTATGAAAAACAACAAACCCTACCAATATCCTTAAATCTTTCTATCCAAAACTTCAAGTGTTAGTAAGACAAAAATGTATTACAGACAGAATAATTGATTGAGATAAACTAAGGAAACTGATTTCCATGTCATCTACTTAATGATACAAATTTCTATTAAACTTTCTGTATAAATAGGAGCATAAATAACACACTAGAATGACAAAGAATGAGAGGAACAATAGGATACTAAAGAGCTAAAGTTAAACAATAAAACACAGTGTAAAAAGTTGCCATACATAGAAAAAAGTACTAAAAGATAGAAGTGTATGCTGCTTCAGCCACCAGTTTAACAAGGTCCTTCTGTATGGCCATGGGACTGTTGGAATAACACATTCTTTCTCATCAAAACCAAAAGAAATTGGTTTAACGAAAAGACTAGCGAAGGAACAGGAGCAAAGTGTTACTGGAACATTGCCATTATCATTTGCTTTTTGTGTAAGGTTGTTTTCTCACTACATATACCTTCTGAGGCCTAAAGAACAGGCAAGGAATATTTATCCAATATTTTACTTAAATGAAGAATCTAATCCCCATCTGAAGTTTCTAAAGAATTCTAATTAGGATAAAAATGAAATTCAAATGGTTAAGCATAGATAAAGAAAGTTCTGTCTGAAGTGTTGTGAAAAAACAATACCATAGCTTTGATGTGAGACTGATGGACATGAAATCTAAAGAAAAGAACAAAGGGTTCCACATGTCTCCCTAAATACATACTGCCTTAGTTCTCATAAAACAACTGTAAAGTTCAGCACTTATACTAAATGAAAATGATACAATAGCCAAATTTACCGTCTTATCAACAAGTCAGAAATCACAGAGGAGAATCACTGAACTGATGCAAAAAAACAAACAAACCCACAAAACAAAACAGAAGGCAGGAATATCCACAGAGAAATCACAGCAGTAACAACAAAAGAAATGGCAAACCATGATTTTCAAACTTCCTCATAAAAATTTGAACAAAAAAGGACTACTAAAACACATGGGAAAGTCTGGTGTTCTAAAACCTCCATAACAAATGACCACTTCAATTTTATTTTGAATACAGAAAGGTTGCTTCTCTCTTAAGATTAAACTGTTTACTTATTCCTGTCTCTTGACAAATCTTAAACACTAAGTTCTCTTTAGCAAAAACATAGGAAGATACTAATTTGGATTATTTTCAGAAGCATATTTCAAAACATTTTAAAAGGTTTACCCATTCCATAATTTGAAACCTATGGAATCAATTCGACATATACGTGTGTTCAATTTTTCTTTGCAACTTCTTATTCAGACTGTTGTGTACATGCACGCACACACACACCACGGCATGTCTGTAGAGGCCAAAGGATTACTTTGTTCTACCATGTAGATCTTAAGAATGAAACTCAAGTTACCCAGCCTGGCAACAAATGGCTTTGCCTATGGAGCTGGTGTGCACACTGAGAAAAGTACACACAGGTAAGGAAATTAACTTCAAATAGTGGCATAATTTCAAGTTCATCTAGAATTTTAAATTGGTCACATTTTTAATGATAGTTCCCACAGTATTGTGCTAATTTTTAGCTCAAATCAGTTATCAGTCATAGGTTCCAATCTGTCATTCAAGAACAGAGTAATTTTCACAGTAAGGCACAGCAAACGCCTTACTATGGAATGAAAAGACATCCAGAATACGAACAAAACAATGAAGCAGTTGCATACATACAGATCTCCATTAATGCAAGTGTTATTACTTGATGCATTTGGCTAAAGTATAAGTTAGATTTCATTAAAGGCAACTATTACATATTAGAACCAACACATAAAACTATAATGACAATCCTTAATGCTAAAGCTAATTCTTTCATGGATCCTAAAACTTAAGGAGTTTCATTATTGAATGGAAACAAGGAATTGTTAGCAATTCCCTGGCATTCTAGAAAATTATGCCAAAAGTGAGATTTTTAAAAAGCACTTACTTACCTAATAGAAATGATTGGAAAGAAATGATAAAAGATCTAATGTAAGATTGAATTTGACTTAAGAAACGTAAAAAAGCCACTCAACGAATGGTATCTATTCTTAAAAAGGAATGATAATCACCTATAAGATCAATGAAAGAGAAACTCCTGATCCTGAAAGAGATCAGGAAGGAGATAAAATGACAAAAATCTTCTAACTTTGATAGAATAAAGAAACTTCTTTACAGAAGGTATCTGAGTAAATTATGAATTCAGTTATTATAACCTGTATTCCTATTACAGAATATTTTTAAAGAGTCAACATCACTAAGAGAGATCAAAAAATTCTTTCACATACCAAGATGTATTGCAGTATGTGTGCAAAATTGTTTACCTGGCAGTTCAAACCATAGGCAACTTGGCATGTAAGAAAACATGGTCTTGAATTTGGGGCCACCATAGCTTACGTAGTTGAAAAATTAGAAATTTAAGGGTACAGATTGAAGAAAGAAGAGGGTGAGGAGTAACCACTTGTTCTGAAGTCAGTTATGCAGTCAGGTCATGTAAGGTTTTAGGGAAGTCTTCTCATTCTGAAGACCCAAAAGTTGGCTATGATATTTCCTGAGATGACTGACATGACCTGATAATTATTAAAGACATCCTATCTTAGCTTTCTATTATGAATTATTATCAGTCATTCATTCATTTGTCAACTATACCAATGTGTACTAGTGTTTTCATTGGGTAATTGTTTGGTTCAGGAGGCTATTCCTGATATCTGTAGCCTCCTTAACTTCTGTCCATTAGGTGCCACTTTGCATCTTCTTACTCATTTTTGACCATCTACTTTTCCTAGGAACAAAATCTTCCCCTTTTCCCTCACTCTTAGTTCAAACTAAAAAATGACTAGATAACCTGCAAACAGGCTAGTGCTTAGAGAAAACTGATTTTCCCTTTATCAGCAGCCATTTACAACCAGTAGCTCTTCACCTATAGGACCTTGTGGATTCCCACACTGGCATGTCCTGTGTTGTCACTGTGCAGGTCTTTGTGTGTGGGATTACAGGCTCGGGACAACACACCATCATAATTAAACGGCAAGAAACAGATTTTAAGTGTGAAAATTACAATCATCTATAATTTTTAATTTTATCACTAAAAACCATTAACATCTTTTATATATAATGCATATATATCCAAACAATAATGTATTTACTGGTGATATTTTCTACACTATCATCTAAATATTCACATTTTATGAAACTATCAGGAATACTTAGAAAAAGCATGCAATGTTTAGAACAATAGAATAGAAAGTTTCATATGCTTATGAAAAAGATCATCTACTCCAATCAAGCTTGCTTTTGTGAAGATGCTAGAATGGTTTAACATATACAAGATAATAACTGTAATAAATCACAAATAGATTTGGCAGAAAAAGTCAAATGAACATTTCAATAGTTGAAGAAAAGGCTTTTGTAAAAAAAAAAAATCCAAGATACTGAAGTAAAAAATTAGTTAAGTTCAGTTAATATCTCAGGGAGTAACCAACAGTCATCTAAATGGTTGTAAGGCAAGTTGAATAGGAGAGAAGTCACACCTGGTAACTGTTACCTTAGCTAACTACCTGTGCTTGGTGAGGCAATGGAACCTGGGAGAAACTTACATTTACAACGTTCCCTGACTAGTGTATTCAAAATGTCTATTTTTACATCCACAGGTAAGTATAGCTTCTACCTTCATCAAAGAACTTTTCTTCTCCCTAACAAAGAGATCACCACAGAAATCTATATTTGGTTAAAATGGAGAAAACGTGTCAAGGAGCTCATTCCCAATTAATACATTTACAACATAACTACAGCAAAGGCTCAGAGAATACCATAGAAAAGGGTGCAGAAAGACTCTAATAGCCTAAGGCGCAGTAGTATCTCCTACAACACATATACACGCACACACACACCCTTTATATATGACAGGGAACTGCACCCACAAAACCTTAACCATATGTCCTCTAAACAAGATCTGCACAATGAGAACATCAGATGACATCCCCATGTGTATGGAAGAGGTTCCACCCCTAGGAAAAGAAATATAAGTAATTAATGGCTGCTAAGAGAGTCTTCTCTCTGGATGAGCTCTGATTTAATCCCAAGTGGTCAAATACACGTGTAAATCTATAAATACACACACATATGCATGAAATAATAGTGGAGAAAAAAAAGGGCATGAAATTGGATGAGGAGGCACAGGAGTTTATGGGACTGAATGGTACAAATTCAGTACTCAATGAAATTCTCAAAAACTAATAACATAAATGTTTAATGGCTGGAGAGATGGCTCAGTGGTTAACAGCATTGGCTGCCCTTTCAGAGGACCCAGGTTCAATTCCCAGCACCCACATGGCAGCTCACAACAGTCTGTAACTCCACTTCTATGGACACCCTCACATTTAAATAAAAGGAAATAAATTATATAATTTTTATAAAATGTTGTTTGGAATAAGTTCAATTATGCATAAATTTTAGGTAAAAAGAAGATAGAAGCTCTCTACCTGGAAGCATTAAAGAAAGAATTCTATTCCTTTTAAAATTGTCTCTATAGATACACATCTGTGTACTCTTTGAAAGAAAACTTCATATGAACATACATGAAAGAACAGACTTTTAGAAGGAAACTCAAGACTGATTTTCAGAAGGAGTGATTCATATTACACCCTAACGAAAACACTTACCATCACAGGAAAGGGAGATGTAGCTTCCTAAATCAGCAGACATGTGTCGGATCACATTTCTACCCATATGAATACCAAGGAAGATCCAATAATCTATTGCTGCTCCAAGAATTCCCGTCAGTAAGTAAGCTAGTTCATGCTTGAAGACCTAGCATTACGATGGAAAAATATTATCAAAACATTAAAAATATAAGACTTTTCTAATGTTTCCTTTTACTATTTCTTGAGAGATCAGCTACTAAATATACAGGGTATACTAGTAACAAAAGAATACTAGCAAGCTGTCTTTCTTCGTCTATCCTATGCCACTCTCTCACTACACACACTACAGTTTTGGAAATCCATTCTATGAAATGACTAGGACTCTTAAGTGTTTTCAGAAATTTTTTTGGAGCTTCGAACTACCTACAAATAGAAAATGATATTGAGAATAGCAAGCAAGTCTAAATATAGAACTCACTTGTTCATACATATCTCATGTACATATCCCAGAAATAATTTTGCGGTATTTTTGATCTAGTAACCTTTTCTTTGAGAGCTGTTCTATAAGATCAGTTATGGACTGTTCTGAATGTGGAGTCATGATGGCGAACAACTTCTACATTTGGGGGCATTTAGGACTCTGGATTAAGGATGGTCAATGTAGCTTTTAACAACAGCTTATAGCAACAAAAAGTCCTACCCAAAGCTATCAGGATTTAGTCAAGCACAATTTCTATTCAAAATCATGAGGAATTCCAGGCTTCTGTGAATATTACTTAATAGGAATATGTCATATTTATACATAAAAACACAGATTTGCTATTTTTACAAATCAAATGCAGACCTATTTGCATTTCTAAAATACTTTAATTCCTATTATTGTGTATGCATATTGTGTGTCCATATAGTGTGTGCGCACGCTCCATGGTATACATGTTGGTGTCAGCTGACAACCTTTTGTAGTCAGGTGTCTTCTTCCACCATGGACTCCAGGGACTGAACTCAGGTACTCAGGCTTGTGTGGCAAGTACCTTTGCCCACTGAGCCAGCATAGCAAAGAACTTGAGAAATTCAATGAATAAAATCACTGACAAATCTGTTACAAAGAAACAGACTAAGCCAACTTCTATTTAATTATAATAAAAATGAACAAAATTGGAGATATAGAGACCAGTTTTGAAAGAATATTTTTTCATATTCTCACTTTTATAAGTGACACTTAAATATTAAATACTTATAATACTTTAATATAATATTTAATAAATATTAAATACTTAAATACTTTTATAAGTGACACTAAATATTAAATACTTATAAGAATTATGTCAAGGCATTTAAAACCTTGTATGCTTTAATTCAGCGTTTATTAAACACATTTCTCTAATCTAGAAAAGTCAATATGAACTATGAAGATAAAGATGTGAGAAAATCGTATTTTAATAACATTCTAATATAGACATTTTTCCAAAATGAGATTAAAACTAGGTATTTTATTCTTGTTTGTTTCCTATATGTTCCATGTATGAAAATATCACTAAGTAACAGTTGGGTAAGGCATATAAACATGTTTTTTTTAAAAAATAACCAAAGGTCTATCTGAATAGATTACAACTGCTGTGTTTAGTCATCACATCATGACTAATGAGAAAAATGTCTAGGCATTTTGAACCCTTGTAAACAAATTTCTTGTAAGTATACACTATATTTTATTAGGAAAGCATTGCTTAGCTTACAGAGACACCAACCCAGCCACAAAACCTTTGACCTACAATCTGTCTTGCCTGCAAGATGTGTTGGGGAAATGGTGGTGCAGGATTTGTGGGAGTGGCCAATCAATGTCTGATTTTGACATGAGGTCTACTCCAAAAGAGGGAACCCATTCCCCATACTGCTTGCGTGGTTAGGAACCAAACAGTGGACAGTCCAGAGACCTAGGGTAGAACCAAAGACGACTGGTCTAAAAAAACAAAAAAATCAAAATGATTCCTTGTAGGTGGAGGCTACACCAATTCCTAAAAATATTCAGTTATATGTTGATGCCTTATTCAGTCATCAAAAGGTTTCCTTCCACAGCAGATGTGAGTGGATGTGAGAGCCAAGCCAGGCATGTGGAAAGAGAGTCTAAACTGGACGACTCCACTGGGTCCTTCCTCTTGGAGCTCAGAGAATCCTGCAGAAGAGGGGATGGAGGACACCAGAACACAGCTCACGGAATCAACTAAGCTGGACTCTCACACGGGTCTTCACTAGGTCCTCTACATATATGCTGTGTCTGTTAGTTTGGTGTTCTTGTAGAACTCCTAATTGTGAGATCATGTGGGTCTGACTCTTTTGCCTGCTCTAGGGACTCTTTCCTCTTGTTGGTTTGCCTTGTCCAAGCTCAGTGTGAGGGCTTTTGTCTTGTCCTAATGTATTTTGTTTTGTCATGTTTGGGTGATAAGAGTCAGAGGGGAAGTGGATCTGGGGGAGAGCACTGGGAGGAGTGGAGGGAGGTGAAAACTGTGGTTGGGATGTAATGTAGAAGAGAAGAATCTATTTCAATAAAATAAAAGTAGATTGAACCAGAGAAGTATAATTCCATTTTTGAAATTATACACATGTACTAAAGAAATTACAGCAAGGAAGATTGATGTTTATAAACATGTAGAGATGACTTTGGAACACCAAAGAAATAAATGGTACAGAATATACCTAATTAGAAGTAGACAAGATTGCCAGGCAAACTTGGGTGCACGGGGGGTGGGAGGGTGGAAGTAAGGGGAGATGATTAGGGAGAGGGGAGAGGGAGAGGATTGGGGATGGCTTGGGGGGATGGGGGGGAGGGAGGAAGGATAGTTATGGGAGCAGGGAAGTTTATATCTCAACTAAGGGAGCCATTTTCGAGTTTGCAAGAGACTTGATTCTGGAGGGGTTCCCAGGTCCAAGGAGAGGTCCCCAGATTGTTCCCTGGGCAGCAGAGGAGAGGGTGCCTGAACTGGCCTTGGTCCATAACCATACTGATGAATATTCTGCATGTCACCATAGAACCTTCATCTGGCGATGGATGGAGATAGAGACAGAGACATATATTGGAACACTGGACTTAACTCCCTAGGTCCAAATGAGAAGCAGAGGGAGGGAGAACGTGAGCAAGAAAGGCAGGATCAGAGGGAACCTTCATCTGACAATAGATGGAGATAGATAGAGAGACCCACATTGGAGCACTGGACTGAGCCCCCAAGGTCCAAATGAAGAGCAGAAGGAGGGAGAACATGAAAAAGGAAGTCAGGACCGCAAAGGGTGCGTTCACCCACTGATACAAGGGGACTGATCGAATGAGAGCTCACCAAGGCCAGCTGAACTGGGACTGAATGAGCATGTGATCAGACCAGATTCTCTGAATGTGGCTGACATGGGGGCTGACTGAGAAGACATTGTCAATGGCACTGGGTCTTGTTTCGTCTGCATGTTCTGGCTTTTTGGGATCCTGGTCTGTTTGGATGCTCACCTTCCTGGACCTGGAGGGAGGGGGGAGGAACTTGGACTTCCCACAGGGTAGGAAACCCTGACTGCTCTTGGGACTGGAGAGGGAGGAGGAGAGGAAGTGGGGGTAGCAGGAGGGTATTGGGAGGAGGGGAAGAAGTGGAAATTCTTATAAATAAATAAATAAGAAAAAAACACAACAAAACAATTGTAGAATAGATGTTCTGTTTCTGCTTTGCTATTCAAATACACAGAAACAAATGGTCAAGCAGCACATACATCTGTGCTATCAAACAGTGACACAGAATGAAACCCCAGAGTCAACATCAATAGCAGGCGTGAAGATGTGGTGTAATATACCATGGGGAAGCACACTGAACTCTGGCAGCATTAAACATTATGTCTAAGAGAAAGCTCCTGAAGCATAGGCTGAAGGGATTTTATACTGCACGGCTAGTTAACATTAAAACATGTAAGGCACTTCTGATATAATTTGGGGTTACAAGAGGTGGTTTGATCCTATCAGGTCAGAATCCACGCATGCAAACACTGCTACTTCGTCCAACCTGGACTCAAAGCTTGCTTCAATATCACAGTTGAAGCTATGTGGCACAGGCAGCTTGCAGTTAGACTGACTGTAACAGCAGCAGAAATGTAACTTTGTATGACCCGAGAGACTAGGGAGTAGTGCCAAGCTCTTGAAACTTTGCAGGAAAACAATTCTGTGCATTGTAAAGCTGATATGCACGTGTGTGTGACCCTAAACATATTAAGTTAGTTCTTTCATATCATTGAAGTTAGCAAAAGAATATGAAATTGATCATGTCCATAGACATTATCTAAAAATAAGTCTCAAGTAGAATAATTCAGGATCACGCAAACCCCCAGATTCTAAGACTGTTGAGTAGAAAATGTCTATGAAGATAAGCTTCATATAAAATCACAGTCTAGCACTCTATCAATAACAAAAATAGCAACCATTTAGGACTTTCCCTTAATTTTATGTAAATCAATATATACCTATATCTAAAACCTCAATTTAAAATAAATATTTCTCTTATATTTTTTATTTGTATGAGGGTTTTGCCTGCATGTATGCCTGCATGTATGTAACTGAACAAAATATGTGCCTGGTGCCCATGGTGGTCAGAAGAGGACACTGATCCCAACCGAGACTGGAGTGTTTCTGAGCCCATGGGGCTGCTGTGAACTGAAATGAATCCTTAGCAAAAGTAACAAGTGCTTTAAACTGATGACATAACCATCCAGCCCTAAAATTAGAATTTCTTAAGGTATAATTTACCTCCACATTGATGTAACTAAGTAGTATAGACATGGGTAAAAGGTCTCGTGCACTGACTTTGAGGAATAACTTCTGTATCTATTTTACTGTGTGTCAGTTAAACATGACACATAGTATTGTCAGAGAACAACTTCCAAGAGTTGGTTCTATTTCCACCATGTGGATCCTGGAGATGGACCTCAGGTCATAAGGCTTGGTGGTGACTCCAGTGCTATTGTTTTTGTTTTTTGGGAGGGGGAATGGTAAATATGCACGCTTTGAAAATTGTTAAGAAAATGGCAAGTAAACCATCAAAGAGAAATAAAGCCTGTTTGGAATACTGAAGAGCGTGCCAAAGCTAAAAGAAGAACATGAATTACTCAAAGAACTAGCAAAGAAACAAAGACATGATTTATATTACATACGCACCCACATTAGAAAAACTTTCTAACATGTAAAACTCTATTACTACACATTCTGTCAATATGACTCTTCATCAATTATTATAAGCAATCCCCTATCATCACAATCTACTAAAAGTTGACTATTCTGTAATTCAGAACAAACTATCAGTCTGGCCTCTGGCTCCATCTGACTACTATCACTATCAGTGAGAAGTATTCTGCTGGAAAAAATTAAACAGAATCCACGCAGGATGCCACTTCCGGTTTATATAATGGCATTAGAAATATGATGTTTGAGGTAATAAACCTGGCCTCTAGGTAAGGATTGCCCTAACTGGCTATGAAGCTGTCAGTAAGTCACTTAAACTCTTTAAATTCAATTTTTTATCTTTAAATACAAATGGTATCCATTTCAAATTGCAACAAGTGAGAGTAAGCACCAAAACTTAAGACAATGTGCACATCCTCCATAACCTCTGCTCTTTGCCAAGGAAAGCCCAGAGCTTTCTCAGATTAATGACAACGAAATTCACTGCCATTCTGTCACTCAGCAATACTTGTTGATTGACATTATGACAAAACAATATTAGCATAAACTGAGGACTTCTGTTTAGTTAATGACTTGAATGCTTCAACTCAGCAAATCAAGAAATAAATGCTTTACAGTACAGAAAATGATGTCTGGTAACATGCATGGAATTCTTCAAAATAGAAAGTACCAAAAAATTTTTAATTAAGTATAAGAATGATTTATAACAGAAAAGTATTACAATAAAAAGTAAGTTAGTGAGTTACAAGAAATTTAAATGTTACAAATACTAATTTTCAAATTTTAAAACCAGTTTTCCTATTAGAACTGATGCTACAATTTGCTGCAGATTGCTTCTCAAATATGGTGCTTTTATTTATAAATTTGAAGAAAAACCTTAGAATTAAATATGTATAAATCTGTTTCTATTTACTTATATATTTCATGAGTAACTTTTTATCCATAGTTGGCTGGCTCTTTAGTAAAACTGTAAAAACATTAGTTTCTTTTTTTTTAGTTTTAGATGAGCAATATCACTTATGCAAACAAACAAATAAAAGGGGGTTATATAAGGAATGTTTAGTATTCTAAGTGATTATATTGAGTAATAAGAAAAAGAGAAACAGTAATTTATAATAATAAGCTTAAGATTATACATACTACACTGAACTGTCAGTAAGATACAATTACTTGGTTGAGTATTTTAAATTTCTATGCATTTGGATGGTCACACTTTCATTAAAATCAGAAAGTGGGATGACTTTCTGGGTAAAGGCCTTTGCTACCAAGCCTAACAATCTGCGTTTGTCCCCAGCTATCTACGACATAGAAAGAGAAAACTGACTTCTGCAAATTATCCTCTGGCCTCTGTGATGCTGTGGCATGTGTGTACCCACAATATGTACATTATATAAATAAAATGAAGATAATTAATAAATAGCTACATTCGCACAATAGGATTACTTGGTGACCAAAAAGTCTAGCTATATCTAGGAGCAATTTTACTTTTGTAAATTGATTGTTTTAGACAGGGTATTGGGAACTTTGTCCTTGGGGCATAAGATGGAATCTGCCATCTTGAAATCAGAGCAGCTGTGATTACCTGCACAAGACCCTCACAAAACGGTATGCATTACCATTATCTCACAGAGGAGAGGAAAGGCTCCAAAAGGCAATACCAGACGGCTGGATCCCTGCTCCTCCCCAGTATTTATACATAGGTAATAGCTGTGTGAGTGATGTGTAGGGAAGCTTTTCTTCCAGGTTATAGTAGTCTGTAAGCTTCCTCTGCTCCAAAAGGTAATTCCTCATTTATGTTCCTGTTTATAATCAAAATTAAACTCAATGGTTCATCAAGGTAGACTTATGTGAAATAGTTACTTTGATATGTAGTTGGGTAAACAAGTATTTGTTTGATATCTCCCCAGGAAACCTAACACAGCACAGGGTCTTATATAGGCCAGGCTGACTTGTCACATAGCTGAGGACAACCTAAACTCCTGATCTTCCTGTTTCTACCTCCTAAATACACGTCAGATATATGCAATTAAGTCTGGCTTAAGATTTTTCTCTTATTTTAAAATTTCAGTGCTTGTGTTAAAGGAAGCCTTTGAAATTCTGATTCAATTTTTGAAAACTAAAAATTGCTGTGGGACAATGATTTTGTACCCTGTAAAGTAAAATGCTGACTGGCCAGTAGCCAGGCAGGAAGTATAGGAAGGGCAACCAGGCAGGAAGTAGAGGCAAGTAGAGGTGACGAGAGCAGGAGAATTCTGGGAAGAGGAAAGGCTCAGTCTGCAGTCATAACCCAGAAGCAGAGGAAGCAAGATAAGAATGCTTTGCTGATAAAAGGTATTAAGCTATGTGGCTGACACAGACAAGAATTATGGGTTAATGTAGGATGTAGCAGTTGATAACAAGCCTAAGCTAACAGGCCAACCAGTTTATGATTAATGTAGACCTCTGTTTATTTATTTCTTTGGGACGGAACAGCTGTTGGATCGGGTGGGAGAGAAACTTCTGTCAACAAAAAATGTCAGCTGAAATACATACAATATTGTTTGAAATATATGGTAATTAAAAGAAATGTTATGTCAAGATATCCAAAAGTTTGGTAAAAGGGAAGGAAGACTTAAAAACTACCTCCCTTTGTCCTGAACAGTTTTGGAGATTCTATCAGAGGGGAATAGAGGCATACAACTGTGGTTTCTGTAATTACTGGAAACTGGTGAGAAAGGTCAGAGCCAAAGGCTTAATTCACAGTAGGGCAAGACCTACAGGTCCCATTCTAAGACTGAGAAGGAATGAAAGAGCATTGCAAACATGTGAGTCTTATTCATCTGGGCTGGGTGGAGCCTATGATATCCACGCTGGGCTCAGGTTGGTCCTTACTGAGGCCCATGACAGAAGTAAAAAATGTATTTTGGTTTTTGACAAACTGTTTCTACAAATAGTTATTAAAGTGGAAATTAAAACAGGTCATAAATAATAACTAGTACAGGAAGAAAATAAAAGACTTAGAAGGAAAAACACATACACAGGAGACCAGTGAAATAGTAACAGAGGAAGAACCAATAGAACCTCACACATGGAAATAAGCAGAACTGGCACAGATCACAAAATAACTATTACTGCAATGTTCAAAGGAAGAAAGTGAAACTTCTGTAGTGTTTGTAGAAGCCACAAAATACAAAACAAACAAAAAAGTCACAGCAGGAGATATAAAAGAGCTACAAGCAGAAAGTAAAAAAATTAAAAATACAGTCAAAATGTTTAGCAACATACTTGACATAGCTGAAAAGAATTAGTAAACTGAAAATTGATGAAATACTATATTAGTAATTTTACAAATATAAAAAAGTACAATAGCCCCATCTATAAAAATGTATGACATGTACTGTAAGTTTAACAAACAGCAATAAACAGATCGCAGGAAATATTAAAAAGAAAATGGAGAGTACATGGGATTTCATTCTTTAAAAAAGAATTGCCAAGCTGGGCATTGGTGGGGCATGCCTTTAATCTCAGCACTCGGGAGGGAGGCAGAGGCAGGCGGATTTCTGCGAGTTCGAGGCCAGCCTGGTCTATAAGAGCTAGTTCCAGGACAAGCACCAAGGCAGCATAAAAACCCCAAAACACACACACACACACACACACACACACAATGGCTTTATGCCGGTTTGTCACCCACATCCTCTGCCCTAACACACTACGGCTTACTGCCCCCAGAGACTGCACTGCCTAACTGCTAGCTGTGACGTCATAACCACCAGGTAGGAATGCATGTCAATATGAAAGATAGGACGGCACTAAAAAATTAATAAAACCTACAGAGGAGATGAAGCTTGACCTAGTAGGTGACCAAGAATACCATAAACTATAGCAAA
Organism: Myodes glareolus; assembly: GCF_982192425.1. Classification (NCBI taxonomy): domain Eukaryota; kingdom Metazoa; phylum Chordata; class Mammalia; order Rodentia; family Cricetidae; genus Myodes; species Myodes glareolus. The sequence continues at coordinate 5,610,695 of NC_142040.1, forward strand.
AACACATTCTTGCAACCTAATTTCCTTTAGGGACAAAAAGAAATCATCAGTAAATTCCAGAAAGCAGAAAAACACAGCATTTCACTATAAATTACATCAGAGATTATAAGATTAAGGACAGCCAAACAAACAAAACTCATTCACAATAACACGACACCATCCATATCTCTTGAGGGTTAGCGGTACTGCTTGGTAGTAAGACTCCTTGGTTACCAAGAAAAGAAGATCCTGGGTTCGTTTCTTAGTACAATGTATAAAAGGAGAACGCAAACTTAACAAAAGAAAATACTATTCAAAAAATAATCATACCCTAAATTAAAGTATTAAATATATGAAAAGAAGGTCTAGTTGTACTCCAAAAGTAATTCCTACTAAATACAAGTATTAGAAACAAAGAAAAAAAGAAAAAGATCCAAATATTAAAGGAGATGAGATAATAAAAAATTAAAAAGGGTGAAACTAATGACGTAATAACCAAAGGCAGACTATTCTGAAAGGCAAAAGGCATTAACTGCAATGCACTCAAATATTACGTTTTCTTTTTTATACCCTCATACAATTTTACCACACAAAATACTCTTCAATTTCCCTGCTCTACCCATGGTAGATAACAGTATTATAATGGTATCACTCTGGTGTGGGAGTTCCTTTCCTCTGTGTTACTTTTACTGGTTAATGAATAAAGAAACTGGCAAGGCCTGATAGGGTAGAACAGAGCTATGTGGGAAAAAACTAAATGGAATGCTGGGAGAAAGGAGGCAGAATCAGAGAGACGCCATGGAGCTGCCAGAGTCAGACATGCTGAAACTTTGCCAGTAAGCCACTGTCACGTGGTGATACACCGATTAGTAGAAATGGGTTAAATTAATATGTAAGAGATTAGCCAAAAAGAAGCTAGAGCTAATGGGCCAAGCAGTGATTTAATTAATACAGTCTCTGTGTGATTATTTCGGGGCTGGGAACGAACAAGTGTCTGTGGAAACCTGTCCTCCCTGATCCTTGAGGCCAAAATACTGGATGCAAATAATGTTTACACTAACCAGCTAAGCTTCCTGCTAGTTCTGTCCTTGGTTCTGCTACAGCCTGGTACATTAGCCTGAGGGATCTATTTTACTTTAAAATGGTAATTTCTCAACCTGCCTCAAAGAAGCTCAGGCGCCAAGGCCCATCTAACCTGTCTGACATTGCCTTAAACCCTCGACCACCTGCCTGGGGAAAAACTCCCACAGAGGCCAGTTTCCCCAGCCCCCTCCGGGTGGGAGGAGTTTTCCTTTACTGGGGCCAAAGGTATTTTAACCCTGGATTTAGTTGAATAAAGGGGCATTCTCTTCTTGAGGATGACTGGAACTCTGTATCTGTGTGTGTGCGTCTCGTGTTTTAACCCCTAGGACAATATGGAACTCGTGGGATGTGGGTGGCGTGGAAGGACGACCCCTACAAGTGTCCTCCCTGCAACATCATTCCTTGTCAGGTTATCTAGCCTGATTTGGCTGATTATACAATTACACAGTACACTAAAGGAGGAGATCATTTAATTGTTGACTAAGACTTAGAGAAGCATGCTCCTCCTGTCCTCATAAGTATTGTCTAACTGCTAGCTATGGCATCATAACTACCAGGTAGGAAGGCATGTCAATATAAAAAATAGATATTCTGCTACAACACACTAAATATGTGTTCATCTGGACAAGTACAACTACTGATATAAAATATCTAAATATTGTATTTTAAACATCTATCAACATTTCCTTCTTATGGACGAGCCTGCAAACCTTCCTCTATACATCCTAACCAACATGACACAATAAATGACTTGTAGGATTTAGAAGTAATAGAGAGGGACAATAGTCCAATTCAGCCAAGAAAATAGTGTGATAAAGGCGATCAGTGAGTTTTGAAGATAAAGAAATATGAAGTCTTTGCAAAATTGAACATTTTATTTTGTTTTTGTGGCTTAGTACTCCTACTCACAATATCATAAGAAAAATAGCTCTATTTCACAGGATGTAGTAGGGAATAAACAAGAGAAAAATCTATTAATACTATTTACAAGAGTAGCTACAATAGTTTAAGTGATGAGAATAATAATGACACCTATTTTTAAATTTTCATAACCTTTAATGAATAGATTCAAAATTTAAAGCCCACAGGTTGCCATTTAATAATTGGTTTCCATTTCTCACTCGGTTTATAGCTTTATTCATTAAAAAGACATATTTGCATTATGAATATAAACCTTACAGTGTATTTTCTGTTGCCTTTTTCTCCAGGTGTATCCCTGAGTTTTATTTTACTTTTTTAAAACTAAAAGTGGCTGGATAGTGTATCATTAATTCTCTCTCTCTCTTTTTAAGATTTATTTATTATGTTTACAGTGTTCTGTCTGTCTATATGCTTTCTGGCCAGAAGAGGGCACCAGATCTCATTACAGATGACTGTGAGCCACCATGTGGTTGCTGGGAATTGAACTCAGGACCTCTGGAAGAGCAGTCAGTGCTCTTAACCTCGGAGCCATCTCTCCAGCCCTCATTAATTTTCATTAACAATTTTTAACACATCTTTCAATTATATATTCTGAAAATAGATAATATACTATGTGTTGTGAATTGCAATGTCAGTAAAATCTACTCATGAAATTTGTTTCAGTAAGTTATCAACATCTAGTAAATTCTAAAAACAAGCAAAACTTTTTATTATGGTACTCTCCAAAACGGCATAGTTTAGTTTTTTAAACCATAATTTCCATAAAAATGGAATGTCTAGAATATATATTATATATACTTATACACATTTTATATATATAGATATACACACACATATATACACATATAAATATATATGAAAGGTCTAAAAATAAAACATTTAGAATGATAACTACAGACTTTACAATTCTGGACATGTAAATCTTCCTGGATAGTATGTCTCAATGAGAGACTAAGAAGAACCTGTCCTCTAAGCATTGCTACCATACACATAAACAAACTGCATAGCAAACAGTAACAAACTTGGGTTCAAATTTGTTCTAGGAGTTCAAACTATAAAAGGAAGAGAAAAACATAAGCTATTGCAAAGGACAATATCCCTCAGCATCTATCCCTGCGATTCCTTCTAGGACATACCAACCGCAGGTCTCAAATGTACAGATCCCCAATCAGTGGATGTTCAAGATTCTTACACAGTACTCTGATGCCTGCATGTGCATGATCCTCCCATTGTTTCAGATCGTGTATAGATCACCTATAACTAATACAATCTAAATGTGACATGATTACTATACCAGACTGCTGAAGTAATAATGATAAGACAGTCTGGACACGTTCAGTACGGAGGAAACTTTTTTGAATATTTCTATATGAACTGGGTGAACCCATATTTGTGAAACCTACAGATAAGGAGGGGAAAATGTGAATTTTCCATAGATCATATTCTTTTGTAAAGTAATCCAACTTACATCATTAGACTTGCATTTTTCCTTGTGAGAATAGATAGTCCACTCCAAAAGCATATTTACTGGTTTTGTCAAAAGTCCTGAAGTTTCACTTCCTGACCAAAAGATTTCAAGAAGAATTGCTTTTTCTGTTACCTTTAGAGTTTGAGAACTTGACCAGTCACACAACCTAATAAAAATAAGAACAAAAAGTAAATTATTATGCCAATGTAATCACAGCAGTTATTAGACCTATTTTGATAGAACAAGAATGTCACCAGTTTTTGAGAAAAGTTATAAATATAAAGATTACAACACAGCTATAATGAAGGACAAAATATTAAAAATAGTCTAATGGGCTGTGTATGTTATAGCCCCAGTGTTGGGAAAGTCGAGTCAAGCAGGTCTTTGGGCTCACTGGTCACTACTCTATTAGCTACAGGGCAATGAAAGACACTGTCTCAAAAAACAGTGTGGATGGATATTACTGAGGGCTGCTTCTCAGGTTGAGCCTTTCTTTGGTCTCTCACAACACACATGTGTGAATTGATACATATAAATGAATGTGCATGTAACAGAAAAAATGGTCTCAGTTCAATAAAAACTAGTGATGTATACAAGACATTTATGAATATTTATCACCTATAACTTATATATATATCCCTCAAACATATTCATTTAGAAAATGAAAAGAAAGAAAAACATGAACTGAAGAGAAAGGAAAAAAATGTAAGCAAATTGTCACTGCCACTGGGATGTATTTGAAAACGGGAACAAAACCATACAGAAACATAAAGTAGCAGACTTCTTAAAGAGAGATACATACGTAATTATAAACAACAGAACTATGGCAAAATATTTCTTGTGATTAGCACTTACTTTTGACTCAAATGCCGTACTTCACTTTCAAGTAAATGAAAGAAAAACTTGAGCAATGTAAGATGGACTACTTTAGAACCAATATTTTCTGATATTTGATGACAGAAACCTTCATTGAAGAGGCAAGACCTGAATAATAAGAACCCAACAATGTATTTCATGAAAAGAAAGTTACTGAATAAATTGTGGACAAAATATTTCTTTTTAAAGATTACTTTACAATTTTAACAAAACCTTTAACAATTTTAAAGCAAGCTCAATAAAATTTTCTTAATATTTTCTTCTTTTAAATTTCAATCACGTCAAATACAAATGATTTAGTTCTTTTTTCCTGTTGTTGGGTTGTATTACTGTCTGTTTTTCAAGACAGGATTTCTCTGTTTCACCCTGGCTGTCCTGGAACTCCTTCTGTAGACCTGGGTGGCCTTGAACTCACAGAAAATAACAATGTGTGCCACCATTTCTTGGCTAAGATTTAGTTCTTAACACAAATCTAGTTTCTCTGTTTCAGTATAGTATCTAGCAACTGTCAATACTTGTTTGTCCACTTCATTTCACTGGTTAGAACCAAGACACAGAAATTTCATCAAGTCCTTTTGATACACCATGATATCAGTCTATAATACTAAGCACAGTATACTTCTTACCCATGATTATTTTCATTTCAACTACATTAATAACAAGAGTAAATAGCTTCATCGTTAAGAGCTTTCAAAATTAAGTATTTCATTTTTATCTTGTCATAATCATGTATAATAGAACTTTAAATGGTGATTGCTGTGTGTTACTACACACTTGAACTTGGCTTGTACGTATGAGGGAAGAGTTTGTTAGCACAGTTCTATAGTGCACAATTCTATAGTGCACATATACATGATTGTTAAATCAACAACTTTGTAAATTTATATGTGGATGTTTCTGCCTGCATGTATGCCTATGCACTGTGCATATCTGGTAACAGCAGAGGTCAGAAGGTAAGGGTATCAGATCCCCTAAAATTTTAAGTATAGAGGGTTGTGAGCCACCATTTGAGTATTGGGAATAGAACCTGGGTTCTCAACAAGAGCAAAAAGTGTCTAAACCCCTGAGCCATCTCTCCATGCTGCAGTGTATTTTTACAGAGAAAGCAAGACCACTAATAAATTCTAAGACTTACAGAGACTGAAGTTAAGCAATGGTATTCATTATTTAACTCCAATTTTTCTTATCGAGAATATCAGCAATGTATCTGTTGCTTTTCATTTCTGTCTCCAGTTTCCTGGTCTTTGTGTGCTTGCTTATATGCATACATGTTTGTGTGCATGTGGAGACCAGAGGATGATATCAGGTATCTCCCTCAATGACTTGTCAACTTATTTTTTTAAAATAATAGTCCCCTCCCCCCAAGTCAGGGTTCCTCTATGCAGCCCTGGCTGTCCTGGAACTCTCTTTGAAGGCCAGGCTAGCCTTGAACTTAGAGACTCACCGGCCTCTGACTGCCAAGTACTGGGATTAAAGGCGTGAGCCACCATACCCAGAAAAATAGAAGTTATTAATGAACCCAGAATTCACGATGACAGCACGTCTCAGAGACAAACCTGCCTCTTCCCAACACTAGGATTACATGCATACTGTCACCACCCCAGTTTTTTAAAACAAAAGTTCAGGAACTGAACACAGGTTCTTATGCTCCTGGCAAGTACTTGCTGACTCGAGTGTTTATAACATACTTCATCCCAGCTATTCTGCAGCAAAGCCTGGTTATGTGTTCAAGAAACTTACAAAGATCTAAACTTTGCCTAGCTACCCAAGTGTCTTTTCGCTCTTATAAGAAGGACATTTGTGGATTCATAAGTGAAAAACTCTTTCCAATAAAGGAAGACACAAAAGTTATAGTAGAAATCATAAAATCATAATTAGTTTAGCTAGTGAAAAGAAAATAGGAAGTTTTGGAAACATCCAGAAAACAAAGAAAGGCCTAGGGAGATGACATATGTAATGATGGATCCGGAAAACAATACGTGTTGGTAAAAATTCAAATTTCTAATTATAGTAATATAAACCCATAAACTAGATATTGCATATCATGATTAATATTTCTGCTTTTTATGACTAAAATTTGATGTTTATATTCAGTAATTTTTCTTTCAAAAATATACAAATTCATAACTTTGGAAAAAATTTAAAATGTGGCATTATCCTATTTTGCATACTTAGTTGTTTTTTTTTTAAATGACAAACATAATCAATATAAAGTGTGTCCTTTTTATAAGTTTGGCAACAAAATACAAAACATAAGCATTCATATTTTTTCTAAAAATACAAATATACCTTATTAAAATCAGTTTATTAAAATAGTAAAAAACAATTAGACAAATGTATACATCCTCATATGCAAAATAACTTACCTGATAAGCACTTCTACCAGAGACCAGGCTCCTTTCCTACAGGTTGGGCACTGAAATAACTCTAAGTAGTATCTTAACATGGCTGGTGATTTCCAAGGAGGATGCAGATGAAGAAGAGCTGATAATATATGAAAGTATCGACCAGAAAATGTATCTATGTTATCCTATTATTTAAAAATAAACAAAATAAAATAGTGTAGCTAAAATAGTTCCGTCAGTTAATTTAGTTTAAATCTAGAACAGTAATTCTAGCCCAATCTTATGATTAGATACTACATCAGTTTGAAATACCAGGCAAGACTGTTGTATTCATACATCAGAAACATTAAGTATTAGGGGTAGCAGATATGGGATTTTCATATAGGATGATAGTGAGATTAAGAATCTCAAGGAACATTCTAAACAATGCCAAGGTGAAAACTCTTCATATACCAGTCTTACACGTATCCAACATTACCACAGCATAGTTTATCCCTGCCATGGCATTAAAATCAGCACCCTGCTGAACATGAAAGAAGACCATTTCTCCATAGATACAATTAACTGTTTCTACTAATTACATTCACTTAAGCTGTATACCATAAATAAAATGACTATTAATTACTAAAAGCATTTTAGCAATCTGATACCATAATCTGACATTTATGTCACTTTACAGTCACAAAAAAGGTAACATTTTTTTCTTTTTTTATTGAACAATGTTTTTTTATATAATATATTCTGACCATTTTTTAATAGGCTAAGTCATTCAGAGTAGTATGTAAATATTGTTAAAAACAGAAAAAGTGGTAACAAATGGGTACTGCACTTCCTAGTAAAATGAGATTTAAAGAAAAATTACAATAATATTCACTTTTAAGCATTCTTTAAAAAAAAATGATTCTTAGTGTCCTTACCTGCAGAACATTCTCTAGAAGGGCATGGAGAAGGCACACAGGGGGCACATACTGGGCTTGCAGGGAGGAAAGCTCTTCAATGGCTTCTTTAAAGAACTGTCCCTCTATGAGGCTTTCAATTAAGTTTAATATTCCTCTGGGGAGCTCTGCATTTTTGCCCTAAGGAAAAAGAAATTTTTGTCTGAAGGATGAAAAGTTCACCTCTGAGATTCAGATCTTGAATTAGTGAAGAGCTTCCATTTCTTCATCTGTAAAGAGGTGGCTCCTGTCCTTACGACAGGTCGCACAGCTTTTGAACTCTTTAAATCCCAAGCAAGTAATGTGTGTTTCATAAGTAGAAGGCTCTCAAAAAAACCACCCAACAACAACGAAGACTAGAACCTTTGCAAAAGTATCATTCGCTGATTCTTTCTTATTTTTCATTGCCTAAAGTGGCAAGATAAACTGTTCCTCATCAAGAAAGTCTTAGAGAGGAAGTGTTTGCTTTACAAATCTGAAGATGTCAGTTTTTAATGGACCCTTTCTGAAGAGCACATGGAATAAAATAATCCATTTTAAAAAATGAATGGTTGATAAATAACAGAAAAGATTTTGGAAGTATTGGATCAAGAATTTAACACCAAAGTAGTAATTATTAAAGTCAAGATATATAAAAAAGTATATATCCCAAAAGAATAATCCTTCCCCACCACATTTTTGATTACATTACCTTAAATCAAAATAACTAAAAATTATACTTCTTCTTCTTCTTTTTCTTTTTTTTTTTTACTCAAATCACCATCTAACTCCAAGCCCCTTACCTCTACATTGTATACAGGCTGTTTATCGATTCTAATGCAGTTGTATCGGACAGCCTACAAAATGACAACCATATAATTAAATTTAACAATTTAAGTTGAAAAATATGTTTCAGTTTACAAAGCACAAAACCTTGGCTAAACATTAAAAACAGATTCAGGAACACATTAATAGTTATAATTAATCTGATACTCATTCTGACTCAAATTAGTTAACTATCATGATTTTAGGGTCATAGTATTCTCATGAATAGACTAGTTCTATTGTCTTCTCAATTAAAATAACTTCAGGCCATTTTTAGTTTAAAGATCTGAAGTTGTCTACTCTCCTTATTACTTTAATAATTAAAAATGTAAATGCAGAGGACATTTTATATAAAAGTCCAAAGGGGAGAAAAAAATGAATTATGTTTTCTAAAAATCACACATAGAAACTTCTATTGTTTTAAACTACCTATACTTGAAAATTTTTAGAAAAGGTTATAATGAAAAGTATCTGCAACAAATATAAAAGATAACATCCTGATTCAAGAAAGTTCTACAAAGGTATTCATTAAGCAAGTCAATGGAAAACAATAAAAGATGGCAAAGCAATATACAAATTTTTAGAGAAGCTATAAGGTACATTGAATTTTGCTACTAAAAAGTTATAAATTCAAATGATAATTGACTAGAAATGTAAAGGTAGACTAAGAGGGTTCCTACTTTAAAAAGAAAAATGTAAACTACCTGTTCTTAAGCCCCTTTCTTAAGCTCATCAGAGACACAAAGCTGCAATGCAACCAGAAAGCCTGAAGTGTCAGACTTCAAGGACCTACCAACACATAGCATTCTCTAAATACTACCAAGTGTCTGGATTAAAACAAGCATAATTCAAACATACTTCCCAGTCACTTAACTAAAAAAAAGAGTTTTAGTGTAAAAAGCATTACCTGAGCTCTATATATGTCTCTGTATATCTGCTTTTTTAAGGCATTTTTTACTTCTGTGAGATGTATATCTGCCTTGACATCCTTGGTTTTTGATTCATTGGTATAATCATTAAGAGAATTCTTCATTTCTTTCTGCATACAAGTAAAGTACTTTAGATATTGTACTAAAGACAGCACTCAACACACACAAAACTACAAGACTATAGAAAACCCACTTCCATTTGTGGTTTTGTTATTTGCCTTTAAAGCCCACACAGTGATGTCAGGACACTGTGTGTGGCAGGCGAATGCTGGACCACTGAGCTACATCTTTAGTACCTTAAAAATTTTTCATTTGAACTCATCATAAAACCAAACTCTAAACACAAAATTAATTGATGTTCTTTATACTTCTTATATACATAGCCTGGAGGTAACTTTACTACACAACTTAGGTATACCTAGTCTGTTTTGCTTGGCCCATAACATAGAGGCATGGATTTTTGACTTTACATCAGAAGTTTTCATAATGTGTCACTAAGAAGCACTTGTTCTTAAGAATTTCAGGCTTTTGATTTTTGGATTTAAAATGTTCAATTTATATACACATGCTCTGACTTGGATTATAAAATAAAGTTACATTTTTAGAAAAAGGTTATCTTTTTATCATAAAAGGTTTGTTCCACCAGAGAAGAACAAAATTAGAAACAATATTAGTATTTAAAGAGATTATTGAATTACATACAGATGTAGTGGTGTTTTCCATTTTAAAAGGATTCAGCCACAAGGGTGCTCCCACCAAGAACCAAAGAACACCCAAACAAAAACCCCAATACCAGACATGAGAAACCTTCTTCTGAGTTGTTGGCCAGGGCTGTCCAGGGGACTTCCAAAACATACAGCATATTCCTATGGCCCTTCCCCAAACATACAGCCTACACCTATTGCCCTTGTTACCCTCCAAGAGGTGGATGATAAATCCAAGAGGTGGAAGTGTAAAGATACCATACACTTCAGAAATTCTATGCAAGCTTCAAAAGGATGGAAGCAACTAAGAGTCCTATCCAGCCATGAAGCCCATGAACTACATCAATAAACACATGGCACAATAATCTTAAGGAGGCAGAAGTGGCATGCATACCATGGCAGGAACCAACAACTTTCTAACTGGAGTTAAGAACCACTCAACAATAGGAAAATTGTGCATGGTACATGAAATCTACTTAGTGCTAATAAAGTCAGGGCTATTAGAGGAAAATCAACACTTTTAATTTACTAAATTAACATAATCCCTAAAAGCAATCTATATTTGTTCTCATACTCACAGACAGGGGGTAGTCTTCCTCCCACATCAAGGAAAGTTCTCTTAGCAACAGACAGGGACCATTACAGAAAACCATATGTAATCAATATGCAGAGTTGCAGAACCTAGTCCCAATGAATATACACTTACAGTACCTAAGGCTCCAGGAACTTGGAAGAAGAGAGGCCAGAAAGATTTTAAAAGAGTAAGAGGGTGAGGGAGCTTATGTGATTATCTGTCTCCGAATAATATCAGAAGCTATACCCATAAAGTTTCAGTAATATGACCATCTAAACATGAACTGAATAAGGAAGACACCAACGGACATGCCAAAGTGCATGGGGGAAAGCCCATAAAGCCTCAATCCTACAAAAAGAACATTAGGCAACTGAGGAAAGGCAGGAGTGGAAGAGGCATTTTTCCCGAGGCAAACACACACCTATTGGTTGTCCAGTGTCAACAGGTCAGCTCTAAAACCATATATGCAATAAGTAACATTATATGACTCAACATGTAAGTTAGAACACACACACACACACACACACATGAAAATACATGTATATACATGATTATTAGTGAACAATTAGTAAAAAAAGAGGTCATGAACTTGGAGGAGAATGCATAAGGGTATAGAGGGAAAAAAAGAAAAATGTTGTATTTATTTATATTACAATCTCAAATTTTTAAAAATATGTTAAAAAATTGCCTCTCTTTTCCTTTTTTATTATATTTTCTTTTCCTTTTTAATTATGAAAAACAATTTAATTTGAGAATCACAATTAGCCCAAATTTCCTTATATATTCATATAAAAAGTTTTACTATAGACTTATAATAACCATATTTTAATGTATATAATATAATAAATGTATATATAATATACATAAGTAAAATGTTATGTGGATGGAAGTTTCTGTCCTGCCCAGTCCTACAGTCATTAGTTCCAAATAAGCACGGAAGCTTATATTAATTATAAACTGTATGGTCTACTGTTATTATTATTAGTAACTACCTCTTACAGCTTAAATTAATCCATAATTATCAACTATGTTTAGTCATGTAGCTTGGTACCTTTTCTCAGTAAGGCATTCTCATCTTCCTCTGCTTCTGGATGACACTGCATCTCAGCCTTTCCTCTTCCCAGAATTCTCCTAGTCTGGTTGTCCCACCTAAATTTCCTATCTGGCTATTGGCCAATCAGTGTTTTCTTAAAACTATGAGTAATAAATCTTTACAGTGTAGAAGGGCATTATCCCACAGCAATGTTATATATAAAAGTAAAATGCAGTAAAAATTATATCAAATCAAGAGTTTTCCAAAGTACATAGAGTTAAAACAGCAAACATCTTTAATAATTACATTGCCTGATTATAAAGAAAGAAAACTTGAAAACATATATCCTATTACCCACCTTATCTCTGTAATGCATACGCTTTTTAAAAGTACTTCTAATTGTGTCATGTTCATCATCAGTTTTGCAATAACCTTCCCGTTTGCTCTTTTTCCTTAAAATGTAACTCCTTTGGATATTTTTAACTTTTTTCTTAGTTTCTCTCTGTATTTTGATCACAATTAAACAAAACAGAATATATATTAAATATTATAAAATCCAAATAAGCTAAAAAGCAGGGGGATTACAACATAAGTTTAACACAATTTGACAATAAAGCTCTGTGCACAGGAAAATCTCACCCACACACCGGTATACATTAGCAAAAATCATTTAGGAAAACAGCTGAGAATCATGAAGGACAGGTGACACACACTGCCCTATAACAGCATCTTCATTTCTAGAAATACATTCTCAGCTACAGTAATTTTTAAACATGTGTACCCAGAGTCACACAAGAGAATATTCACTGTTAAGAGTAGAACTGTTTGATAATCTCAAAACAACCAATCAAACACAAACAAACAAAACCCAAAAACTCATAAACAACAACAACAAAATGGATGAAGTTTAAAAATGCAACACAACTGAACAGAACATATGGGTGAGGAAAACGACCATAAATAGTGTACCTACATATGTTCATTAACAAGCAAGACTTAAATAAAAAAAGGGAAAATAAAATAAGTTCTAAAATAAGGGATACTTCCAGGTAAGATGGAAAAGATATAGTTAGGAAATGACAAGAGGTGGCTTAAACATCAATGAGACTGATTCTTTCCCTGATTAATGAGTTCATAAAGTGGCATTTTCTTCCTTTAGAAACACTGCAAAATGTCTTCTAACACTTCTGTACATGTACTTCACAAGACATTTCATGACTTACATTGTACTTAGTAATACTTTTGTGAAAATTTACCTGATTCTCATGTGTATGTCTTCTGAATGCATTTCTCTTTTTAACAGATTTCATATCTTTTCTGCAGTCCCTGAATTTTTTTTTGTGATGTTCACTTAGAACAAATCTATCAATAATACTTTCATCATGATTTTCCATTTTGTTCTGCATATTTATAAAATTAAGTAAACTCTGGGTTAATACAGCTTCAACACAACTACTGGAAGTCACATATAAAACTTCAGGAAAGCAGGTTTTATACAACACACATAAGATTAATTTTAAAATGTAAAACCAATTTTAATACATTCTAAGTTATGCCAAAAGGGCTAGAAAAAATATGCTTTGGTTTGCCACATTTTATAAATAGTAAGTTACCAAATATACTTAGTAAACATGCCTATTTAATTCAGAGTAAGGAGTATTACAATCCCTTTTCTTTGAGAGATGAGAAATTTCTATATTAATTTTATATACAACCTCCTAATTTTATTTTAATAATTTCCTTATCTTTTGCAAAAATTATCTCTTTATATATTTAATAAAATGAAATTTATTTTGATAACCTCATCATTTTAGACTCCTTACTGTATGTAAAAACTTCATACTTCATTTAGAGTGCATATTTCAGATACATCAATTCAAAAAGCCTTACTAAACATGCACACGTTAATAGAAAAAAGTCTTAAAGGCACACAAATGCCACTGCATTCAGGAGTAGGAGCAAAAACGCTAAGTATTTTAATCTTTAGTTAAACTTGTCATGTTATTTAAGAAATTACAAATTTTAAAAACTTCAAAACTGTTCCTAGCATGAATACAAATGTTTCAGTTTAGACTAATAGCTACTGAGTGAGTGATTTGATAAACTAACACAGAGACATATTGCACATAATGTGAAAGGAACATTAGCTTTGCTACAGGAGAACCAAGGAGGCTTTGCTGTTACTGCTGTTTTTAACTCATGCCTGTGAAACACCACACAACAGCTGCAGTCTTCCTGTTTTGTTTTTTTCTGGTATCTTGTTCTCCACGTTAATGCAAATTAATGTTTCAAACTCTGTTCTATTAATTCAACGTACATGTTTGACTTCAGACTGCTTATGCTCAGAGTGTTCACAGATGAGAAAGTTCTATAAGGCTCGTGCTACATCAAGCATACAGAGATTTTAAAAAGCATATGCTGAGAATATACCATATTTGAGGAACTCAATTCTTTAGGCACATATGCATTATTTCAAAGAGTCCTAAAACACAGATTTACACAAACTTCCCAATATATTCAATTCATGAGCTAAAAAGATAAGGTTGCTATCCCAGATTTCAGATCCTAAGGTTCATAATATTTTTACCAAGAAGGGGCTCTCTTTTACAATTCTTTAGGAAAATTAGAGCATGTTTAACTCACAAAATTTTACCTGGGTTCTATATATGCTCTCTCCATAAGATTTCATTTCAAAAAATCCTGTGTCTTTCTTAAAATCATTGCCTTTTTCTTGATTGCTGTATTTGGTCCAACCAGAACTGGTTTGAGAATCTTCATCATTCTGAATTTCCTTCTGCATGTAAACAAAATTTTAGGTCATTAACTAAGTATAATAGTGGTATTATGCATACTTATTCTATATATTTTATGGACTTCAACTTAATATATAATTGCATATACTTTCTGATTAAGGCCTCCTAAAAGAAGGGCTATAAAACACTGATAAAATTTTTCAAGGAACCAATAGTTAGAGCAAACTTTCTATATTATAGTGATCTCTGCATATCACACAAACACACATACACACACACATAAAAGAATGTTTTGTTTAGTAACTGTTATTCATCGAGGAATCAAAGAAAAAATATTTTATATAGTCATATAAATATTAAGATTACAACTCAGATATTAAAAATTGTCCTCTTAATATGGTATGTATTCACTCATAAGTGGATTCTAGCCATAATTAAAGGTCTTTGAGTCTATTATTTGTGATCCTAGAGAAGCTAAATAAGAAGGTGAACCTGAAGAAAATCATGTAGTTATCCTCCTGGAGATTGGAAGTAGACAAGAGTGCCAGGCAACCTCGGGTGCATGGTGGGGTGGGGGAGTTGTTGGAAGGGAGAGGGTTAGAGAGAAGGGAGTAGGGGAGGAATGGGGAAAGCTCGGGGGATTGGGGTGGGGGGAGGGAGGAAGGATGGATATGGGATCAGGGAAGTATATAGCTCAACTAAGGGAGTCATTTTAGGGTTTACAAGAGACTTGATTATAAAGGGGATCCCAGGTCCAAGGAGAGATACCCAGATTATTCTCTGGACAGAGGAGAGGGTGCCTGAACCGGCCTTGGCCCATAACCATACTGATGAATATTTTGCTTATCACCATAGAACCTTCATCTGGCGATGGATGGAGATTGAGACAGAGACCCACATTGGAACACTGGACTTAACTCCCTAGGTCCAAACGAGAAGCAGAAGGAAAGAGAACGTGATCAAAGAAGGCAAGACCAGAGGGAACATTCATCCGACGATGGATGGCGATACAGACGGAGACCCACATTGGAGCACCGGACTGAGCCCCCCAAGGTCCAAATAAGGAGCAGAAGGAGGAAGAACATGAAAAAGGAAATCAGGACCGCGAGGGGTGCAATCACCCACTGATACAAGGGGACTGATCTAATGAGAGTTCACCAAGGCCAGTTGGACTGGGATTGAACGAGCACGTGATCCAACCAGATTCTCTGAATGTGGCCGGATTCTCTGAATGTGGCTGGCCCGGAGTCTTCCTGAAAAGCCATTGACAATGACACTGGGACTTGTTTCCTCTGCATATACTGGATTTTTGGGATCCAGTCTGTTTGGATACTCACCTTCCTGGACCTGGAGGGAGGGGGGAGGAACTTGAACTTCCCACAGGGCAGGAAACCCTGACTGCTCTTAGGGATGGAGAGGGAGGAAGAGAGGGAGTGGGAGGATTGGGAGGGTGTTGGGAGGAGGGGCGGAAATGGAAACTTTTATAAATTAATAAACTTTTATAAATAAAAAATAAAAAAGTTGTCCTCTTATGGTCAGACTACCTTGTCTACTAACAATCCTACTTATAAGTCATGTAGTACAAAAACATTTTATAAAGTCCTATGCAAGTTAAAGCTACAATTCAGGACTGGTGAGAGCTCAGTCAGTAACCTATTTGCCACGTAATCAAGAAGGCCTGAATTCAATCCTTAGAATCCAGACAAATAAAATAGCCTTGTCTGCTGACACCCAACACTTGGAAGGTCGAGAAGGGTAGATCCCAGGGTTTGCACAGTTTACATGGCGAGCTCTAGAAACTCTGTCTCAAGAAACAAAAATCGAACAACATCAACAACAACAAAAACCCAGAAAATGAAAATAAAACAAAACTCATACAATAAACAACAACCAAAAAATAAGGTGGGTTGTTCTCAAAGAATGATATCCAAGGCTAACAGTTAGCCTCCTCAAGAGGTGATCTCTACACTCCAAAGTGTACCTGAGCACACCTACACATACCTACACACAGGTAAAATCTAGATCTAAAAATTGTCCAATTGTGGATAGACTGTTTACGTTTTCAGCCTTTCACTGACAAGATTTCTTATCTGCAAAATAATTCAGCACCTATGTTACAGAAGAGCAAAAAGATGATCGATCACTTTTAGCTTCTGCTATTGCATACAAAGTGTCTTGAAAAAACTTCTGAATTGTGCTCATGAACCATTGTCTATATCTTAAAAAATATCCATGTAATTATACATATAGAGCAGTAAGATAACAAGCTAAAAGTAAGGTGAGCTCACTTGCTCACTCTGTGCAAGTGTCCGCAGAGTCACAGTTACACAGAAGAGTGGAGGACTGTGATGAGACGACAGTCACAACGCAATCCAAACTGTCTGTCAAACTGCTTCTCCTACTCAGCAGGCAAGAGTCCCCCTTTAGGAGGCTGCAATTTTGTAGCCCCAGAATAACTTTGAAAGACTGAATTTCTTCATCAGCTCAGAGAGGTAAAGGTGGAAATTTGGAATAAGAACTTCTTTTCCTCCCTTTGAAAGAATCATTGTAAGTCCATAAACAACTGCTATTTGAAAGAGTTTGCAGCAAGAAAAATTTTTTTTTAACTCACATGATTGAAAGAAGATAAATCTCTAGGCCTGGGCAATTAAATGATTAAAATCAGGCCCAATTCCACAAAGATTTCAGGTGAACAGAATGGAAAGAAACATCTATTATCACTAGCAAAAAGACCAGAAACATAGTGTTTACTGTTATTCTTTCCAGGAACTACACAGGAGATCTACACATTAGGGTGCATTATACAAGTACTCTAAGTTATGGGATGTCAGGTGATTTATTTAATCCACTGTACCTTAATTTAATCAACTTGAAGTGGAAGGATATAATACCAACCACACAGAGATAGGTTTAAATGAGAAAGAGAGTGTGATTAGCACAGTGTCCACAATGACCACTGTCGGCACACAGCAGCAGTTCTGAGAATTCTCAAAACCATGGCAAGATTAAGAACTAGCTTTCACATACCAAGCAGCATACCTGGAATACGGCATAGAACAAATGACTTCTTGATGTCTCAGAACAGGTAAAGTAAACCTACGTAAAACTAGTGGATTTAACTTAGAAATTCTTTTTGTTCCCCGTTATTCTTATTTCTGTAAGTTTCCTTCAATTCAATTAAGAAAATTTCTGCATGTATATGATGCGTGTAAGCATGCATGCCTGTGTATGCACATGTGTGATGGGTAGAGGCTAGAGCACAAGTTCAGGTGTCATCTTCACCTTCCACTTTGTTTGAGACAGGATTTCTTATTGTATGTTAGGCTAGCTGGCCCATTAGCTTCCAGGGATAGCCTTGTCTTCATTGCCCATTTCACCACAGTAGTCTGGGATCACAGATGTGTACCACCATGTTGTGCTTTATGGGTCCTAGAGATCTGAACTCACTTCTCATACTTTGTCCATGGAGTTGTCTCCCCAGATCTCTTAGTTTCCTTAAGTTGACTGCAAGGAAGTTTAAGTATCCCAAAGTAACTTCTCCTTTCTATAACATCTTATATAGATAAACAATTAACACATATTAGTAATTATGCCTCTTTGTGTTCCCTTATTTTGCTTGTTTTTAGTAACCTGTATTCCACTAGAAAATGAGAATAATTCCATGTTCTTTTCCCATTACTAAATAGTAAAGCACCTCAAAGATGGATATCTGATGTTCCCTATTCACATCTCTAATGCACTGCACATCATCTTCCAGAGAAACCGACAAACCTTGACTAAATATTAACCTAATTCTGCCACTCAGCTTTCTAAAATGTCTAAGAACATTGAACACACGAGTTTTTGTGATTGTCATTTTTAACTCAGTCAATTTACACAGCAACTCTTCATAGATGATACTTTAAAGGAAGTATACTAGGTCCATAATGTGTTTCATGTCACAGATTGGAAAAAAAAGACACCTAACAAAGTTATTGTTCTCACCTTTCCTAGAAATATTCACAATGTGCTTTTCTCATTTAGACCAGTTATGTACTTCTGTCTGACCCAGAACTTAACAAAACAATGCATTTTAAAACTCGGTATATAAACTAGATGCTACCTGCTACTTTTGGTTGATATAATATTTGTTGTTCTTTAATACTTCAACAGCTAAATCTAAGGCAGCATGATTATTAAATAATATACTCTAATCATTCTTCACAGAAGATATATAATTCAGATATACTTAAAAATACAAGAATAACCTTTAGTCGCTGGTGGCGAGCACTAGGAAACTAAATGAAAACGACTCAGTACAGCAAGTATTGACTCTCGGAATGGCAATGAGGGAAAATGAAAGAACTAGTGTAAGACTGGTAAACACAGAAACTCAGGTATCAGCATAGGGGTCAGAATTTTGTTTTGTTTGTGGCACAGTCCTGCTATATAACCCAGTTTAGCCTGGGATTCATGATCCTTTTGCTTCAGCCTTTAAGACTTCTGGAATTTTAGGTGCTTACTTCTAGGGCTATGTTGTGTCCATTCTGTTGTCTATAAATAAGACTGTCTTCTTATCAGGCTAGATTGAGAAGGAAATATTTTAATTCTCATACTTCTCACTATTCCAATGATCTGATCACATGCTCATTCCCAGATCAATCACTGTCAAGGACAATGACATTTCCCACCGTTCAAAGAGATACACACCATGAACTAAATTCAATTTTTCAAGATTACAGTGCTACTGCTCACCAGGAAAAGGTGAGTATGGAAAAGACATATTATGTGTACTCAGAAGATTCAAAAGGCTTCCATAATTTCTACTACTCTAACGAATATGAAGTAAGAATTCATGTTCAGGCTCTGTGCAAGATGATCGGTATATAATTATGGAAAACACAAAGTCAAAAGTAGACTACCATTAAGTAATTAAAAATATATTCTAGCTGCACAAAGAAAAGACTTGATGTTAGTATGAGGTTAGAAAAAAAAGAGAAGCCATCTGAATATATGTGAATATATGAAATATATGTGAGATATGTGAAATAGAATTGATATGACTTAGTAATGACTGGATATAAGAAATCAGTAAGGAAAGTTTTGAAAAGTGATCCTAGGTCACTGGCATTATCTACAAGCTAACAGGTATCATTTCATGCTGAAATGAGATATAATGGAAGGAGTGTGACTGTTCATAGGTGAAGGTTATTTATGAACATCCTGAGCTTTCTCTAACCCTATGAATGAGTCATAAATTCTTCACTTATCTATCAGGAGTTTCACCGGGAGTTTGAAGCCTGCTTGGGTGGGGGGACCACTTGAGACCTGGAATTTACATGACAAAGAAGGAAGAAGGGGGAAGAGGACAGGAAATTATTTCTAAATTTTAAAAATAATTCTTTCCTTTCCAAAAGAGACAGAAATCTCAAATTTGCATGTTATGCATTCTCTGCTAATTTACTATAGTGTATGGTAACATATTTAAAATTATTTTTAGCATATCCCACTAAAGCATTTATGGCATAAGTAGAGACTGAAAATAAAATAAGTTTAAACTTAAGCTTCTGTCAAATCTATACCCACATTCTTGACTATTTAATAAATTGAGAATGCCTTAAAATTATCCCATATTCATGTTTTTAATTATTGCACTTTCAAAATTCAGAATTCAGTTTTAATATAAACAATCAGACCTCCATTTCTGCATGTGCAGACTTAAACCTGACTGGTCCTGAATATGTCCATGCCTGTAGCAATCTAGAGACAATTTAATGTACACAGGAAGGTACACAGATGACATATAAACCCTGTGCTATTTCATACAAAGGGCTGTAGAGCTGAGCACCTGTAACTCTGGTATCCAAGGGTATTCTAGAACCTATCCTCTGGAACTGACAGGAATGACTCTTGATACTTTATGAAAACAAATGCTTTAAAAGTCTAATACTTATTTTACTTACCTCTAAAAGAAAATCCCCTAAATACTGAATTGGATAAAACGGAGCCTTAAAGTTCTTCTGCTCTCGCTCAGCACTGATTCTGGCATTACTGGCAATCACATGAGTTATCCCACTTGGAGAACTTTTTGGTAAAATGACATTTGCCTTTCCAGCCTCCAAAACTCTAAATAAAAGTGTAGATGATGGGAAAAAAGCATTAGAAGTCGAATGAATTCATTCAGTCAATTATCAATAACTTCCTTAGGGATATGAATACAATTTCCTAAAAAGAGGTTATTCCCTTGGGTCACTAAGGGACCATGGAGAGTTAACAATTGTAATAATTTCTTAAAACCTAAATTCTCGAGAACAAATGTTTAAGAATCTTACTATTTTTTCTGTTTCTTCATATGGGACGTTTTATGAACCAGGAATATTGAAGCAACTAACATGTACAAGTCACAGCAATAAGCCAAAATAACAATGAATAAAATTTTAGGGAAACAGCTACTGTGGAAGCCAAAATACACCTCCAAGGAAATCACTGTGAACCATAATAAATAAAAAATAAATAAATAAACAAAACCAGCTGCCGAGACCATTAACATTTCTAGTCTTTGGCTAGGCCTTATGGCACATAACTAGAATCACAGATTTGGAGAGGCAAGGCAGGAGAATCTTAAATTTACAGCCCACTCTCTCCCCCCTACTCCTGGATAAAATGAATAAATTCTAAGCCAATTTGGGATATAAGTGAGATCCTTTCTCACCAAACCAAACAAAAACAAACAAAAATCAAAACAGATTAAAAAAAAAGCTTAAACTTATAAGAAGAAGCAGTTTTACATTAAAGATTCCGAAGACATTACACAGAGACAAACTCATTCAAATATGAATTACTGTTTTGGTTTCTGTTTAAGGTCTAGAAAGCAAGAAAAGGCAAATAATCTATAGAATCACAACTTTTCTTGAATCTATAACAAAAACCTTTTATTTTTGCAATAAATATTTTTTTAACTTTTTTGCAAAATTTTTGCAAAAGGGAAAAAAAAAGAACATGACAATGAGCTAAGTTTTAAGAAACTTAATGGCAAAGTCCAGCTAATGTGACAACGGGAGTCTGTCACTAGAAAAGTGTCTTCACCTGTATGTTAGGAGAGAAGAGAAACTTCCTAGTTGTGGGCTAGTAATTACTGGCTGCCACTAAAATATTGGCAGAAATAAAATCACATTTTTTTTATATATACAAAGCAAATACATGTGGACTACTGGAGAATGATAAAGCTTAGCCCTTAGTCAGAAGGGAAAAATGCTGCCTTTTAATGAAGAGTAGCAGGAAAATCTATTTGCCTCTAAAGAACTGGTAAAAGAGCCATTGTTTTCAAAACCAAAGAGAAGGGAGGAGGAAGCAAAGCCACTTGGTTCAGGATCTCATCCAAACAGAGATGTAGTGTTTCAGGGAGACCTGAAAGTGTCTCTTGCTACTGACATGAGGCAGAATCTGACTATCACGTGAGGAATGGAAGGAGGATGACGCTCAGCGTGCAAATGCTTTGAGGTTTCAACAACAGGAGTCAGCCGTTTGGACAATGCTTAACACTGAAGCCTATGCAGCTCAGAACTGACTTACAAAGGAGTAATAACATAGTAATAACATAGAAGAAAAGCATGACAGGAGTCTTTCTATGATGTGATGTGTCTGCGTGATTTCGTAGAGGTAAGAATATTCAGAAAAAACATCACTGCACCAAGGTCTCAAAAAAAGAAAAGAAAAATCCACAAAGAAATTAGAGTCTGTTGCTGTAGCATGTTGAAGTTTATTGTATACAGCATTAACAAAACATACACCCAGCCCAAAAGTGAAGAGATTATCATACATGAGTGCACACACACGATGGAAAGATACTATTCACCCGGGTTTCTGCACACAATGACTGGTATAAAACAAAGATCAGGTCACTCTCAGCCCTGTAGCTGCCTGCTTGCAAATGCCCTTTGCCCATCCTATCTTCACTCCCTGGGGACTCCACCTCTTCTTGGTTCAAACATAGCTTAGCTCTTTCTTGTGGACAGTCTCAGGAATCACTTTCTGTCAGGGAATCAAAGTTGCCACACAGGATAGGACTCAAGTGGCTTTCACATTCTTTTCTGTCCTCTATTATGGTCTCTTTGGTCTCACCTGCAGTCCTGAAGCAGCAAGTGGAAGAAGGTACCCTTCCCACCCCACTTCAAGTCACTGGAGACACAACTTGAATTGATATAGGATATCAATTCAGCTCTACAAATGGTACTAGAAGAAAAACAAATCTGAAGTAATTAAGCACATTTTAAAAAAACATAAGGAATAAATAATCCAAGATTATCAAGTCAAAAGAGGGAGAAACCCCATACCATAACAACAAAACAACAGCACTCAATGAGCAGTGATCAGTGATGACTCTCAACATCAATGGTCTCAATTCCCCAATAAAAAGCACAGACTAACAAAGTGGACTGGAAAACAGAACCCATCTTTCTGATGCATTCAAGAAACATACTTAACCATCATAGAGCGACATCACCTCAGGGTAAAAGGATAGAAAAAGAAATCCCAAGCAAATTGATCCAAGAACCAAGCACGTAGTCATTTTAATATCTGACAAAATAGAATTCAAATCAAATTAATTAGAAGAGAAGTGGAAGGATACTACATACTCATTAAATGAAATCCATCAAGATGATATTGCAATTCTAAACGTCTATGCACCAACCCCATGAAAGAAGCACAAAAAAAGCTAAGATCACATGCTGACTGTGACAGTACTCTAGTCTCCTCAGCAGAGAGTTCCAGACAAAAATCAACCACAGACAAGCTGGAGCTATATAACACCATAAAAATGGACCTAACAGATATTCACACAGCATTTCAATGAAACACAAAAGAATATCATAGAACTTTCTCCAAAACTGACCACATACTTTGACAGAAAGCAAGCCTCAATAGAAACAAGAAAATTGAAATAACCCTGTTGAAACTGAACTCACTACTGAATGAAAAGTGAGTCAAGACAGAATTCAAGAAGGAAATTTAAAACTTCCTAAAACACAATTAAAATGAAAATAATTAAACTATGGAACAAAGTAAATTAAACTATGGAACACAGTAAAGGCAATTCTAAAAGGCAAGTTCATAGCATTATGTGCCTGTATAAAAAATGGAGAGATCTCACATTAGCAACTTAATGCCACACCTGAATGCTCTAGAACAACAACAAGAAATAGCACCCAAAAAGAGTAGATGGCTAGAAATAATCAAAACTCAGGGCTGAAACCAACGAAATTGAAACAAACTACAGAACAAAAGTAAACAACAACAACAACAACAAATACAAAGAACCAACAGTTGGTTCTTTGAGAAAAATCAGAAAGACTGACAAAACCTTTGCCCAATTAACTAAAAGACAGAGATAAATGAAATTAATAAAATTAAAGATAAAGGATGGCATTATAAATCTGTATTCCATCAAACTGTAAACCTGAAAAGAAACACATACATTTCTTGAGAACATGTCTTATCACAGTTAAATAAAGATCAGATAAGCAATTTAAACAGAATCATAATCATCAGTGAAACAGGAGTAATTAAACTTTTCCCAACCAAACAAAGACAGGTTCAGATGAATTCAGTACAGAATTCTAAAAGACAATCATGGAAAACTTAAAGTAATATTCCCCAATTTATTCCTCAAACTAGAAACTGAAGGGACATTTCATATTTCTTTTTATGAGACAACTATTACTCGATACCTAAATTACACAAATACCCATCCCCCTAAAATGACATACCAATATCCCCTATGAACATAAATGCAAAAATTCTCAATAAAACACTTGCAAAACTGAATCCAAGAAAACATCAAAAAAATTATCTGCCATGATCAAGTTGGATTCAACCCAAATATGGCTCAACATACATAAATTGATAAATTTAATCTATCACAAACAGACTTAAAGATAAACCCAAATGATCATCTCATTAGATTCAGAAAAGGCCTTTAAGAAAACTATCATTCTTCATGATAAAAGTCCTAGAATTATAGGAATACATGAGACACACCTCAACATAATAGACAAATCTATAGAAACACAGCCAACATCAATCTAAATGGGAAAAAAACCTCAAAGCATGTCCACTAAAATCAGGAACAAGATAAGGCTGTATCTTAGCTAGAGCAATAAGACAATTGAAGGAAATCAAGATGATACAAACAGGAAAGGAAAAAGTCAGTTTCTTCATTTTCAGAAGATACTGTTGTATACATAAAAAACTCTGAAAGTTCCACCAGGAACTCTACAGCTGAGAACACTTTCAGAAAAGTAGCAACATACAAAACTAACACACAAAAATCAGTACCCTTTCTATATACAAATGACAGACTAAGAAATCAGAGATATGTACCTTTCACAATGATATTCAAAATATTAACTAATTAATTTTTAAAGATGGGTGTATTTCAGTGCATATAAATGACATGTTGGTAAAACAGTTAAGGTTCTAGCCCTGGTTTTACAAAACAATTTTCAACTAAAATCTTGGTAGAACTCTGAAACACAGCTTGCTTCAATACTGAGAGGATTTAAGAGGTGACTGAACAGCCACATGGCAGCGTACCCCACTCTCTAGGACATCCCCAGTGGGACAAAACCCCGAGCCATTTCACCAACTCCCTCAGCTTTTCTAGTCAGCCAGCAGGGAGATTCCTATGGCTAGGAACCCCCAAACACAAACCCATTCAGTTGCTATCCAAACTACTACACACACCCTGCTCACAAACCCACCTATCCTCCTGCAACCTCTGTGGAACTCTGAAACACAGCTTGCTCCAATACTGAGGGGACATAGGAGGGACTAAGAGCTTGCTACAACACTGAGAGGATTAAGAGAGAGCACAAAAAGAGCAAACCAGGAGAGAAGATAAAGAGAGCAGGCAGATAGAGACCTCAGAGGCTTTCTGAGACAGACATTGACAGTACAGAGCATACCAAGAAAAACTCCCAAATACTCAGACAGCCACAGCAAGGATTGGAACAAGATGCAAAGACATTGCTGGCATCATGTGAAAGAAGAGGTGGGTAGGCACCAATGCAATAATTCCTCCAACAATCTAAAGAGCAACATGGTAACACCAAAACCCACTGGTCATACAACAGGAAGATTTGATTATCCTAACCCAGAGAAGTGGAAGAAAACGATTTTAAACCTAACTTTATGAGAATGAAGGAGACCTTTAAAGGGGAAATGAAAAATTCCCTTAAAGAAATGGAGAAGAAAAACAAAAAATTGGAAGAAATAAATCCCTCAAAGAAACCTAAGAAAGCAAAAACAAATAAACAAACAAAAACCCAATCAAACAGGTGAAGGAAAGAATTCTAGACTTGAAGACCAAAAGAGAGGTAATAAAACACAAACAGCAGAAAAAATTTTGGATATGAAAATCTGGGTAAACGAACAGGAACTACAGAGACAAATATAACCAACAGAATACAAGAAAGAATCTCAGGTGCTGAAGATACCATAGAGGAAACAGACTCATTGGTCAAAAAACAAAACAAAACAAAACAAACCATAAAATCTAACAAATTCTTAACACATAACAGCCAAGAAATCTGGGACACCATGAAAAGACCAAACCTAGGAATAATAGGGATAGAAAAAAAAAAAAAGAACTCCAGTTCAAAGGCACACAAAAAATATATTCAACAAAATCATAGAAGAAAACTTTCCCAACCTAAAGAAGGACATTCCTATGAAGGTACAAGAAGCTTATAGAACATCCAATAGACTGGATCAAAACAAACAAACAAACAAACAAAAAATCCCCTCACCATATAATAATCAAAACACAAAATATACAGAATAAAGAGAGAATATTAAGAGTTGAAAATGAAAAGGTCAAGTAACATATAAAAGTAAACCTATCAGAATTACACCCGACTTCTCAATGGAAACCATGAAAGCCAGAAGGTTCTGGATAGATGTGCTGCAGACACTAAGAGACCATGGATGCATGCCCAGACTACTATACCCAGCAAAGCTGGCATTCACCATCGATGGAGAAAACAAGATATTCCAGGACAAAAACAGATTTAAACAATACGTAGCCACAAATCTAGCCTTACAGAAAATACTAGAAGGAAAACCACAAACCAAGGAAGCCAACAACACCCATAATAACACAAGCATCTAACAACTCTCCACCAGCACAACTTAAAGAAGGGAAACACACAAACACTACCACCAGGAAAAATAACCACAGATGCAAGGCCAGACTACTATACTCAGCAAAACTTTCATTCACCATCGATGGAGAAAACAAGATATTCCATGACAAAAACAGATTTAAACAATACATATCCACAAACCTAGCTTTACAGAAAGTACTAGAAAATCTCAACCCAAGGAAGCTAACTGCACCCACAAAAACAGGCATCTGATAACCATCCCCCCAGCATAACCCAAAGAAGGGAAATCCACAAACACTATTACGGAAAAATAACAGGAATTAACAACTACTGTTCATTAATATCACTTAATATCAATAAACTCAATTCATCTATAAAAAGACACAGGCTAAGTGAATGGATACGAAGACAGGATCCAGCCTTCTACTGTTTACAAGAAATACACCTCAACCTCAAAGACAGACATTAACAGAGTAAAGGATTGGGAAAAGGTTTTCCAATCAAATGGACCTAAGAAACAAGTGGGTGTGGCTATACTAATATCTAACAAAATTGATTTCAAACTAAAATCAATTATAAGAGATGGAGAAGGACACTTGATACTCATAACAAGATCAATTCATCAAGATACAGTCTCAATCCTGTGTTGTAAGGGAGAAGGACTACTTGTTTGTTCTGGCCACATGGCTAGCTTACACCTGAAATAATCACACAGAAACTTTATTAATTAAAATATTGCTTGGCCCATTAGCCCTAACTTCTTATTGGCTCTTACATCTCAGTTTAACCCATTTCCATTAATCTGTGTATGGCCACGTGGCAGTGGCTTACCCGGAAAGATTCAGCCCATCTGTCTCTGGCGGCTCAATGGTGTCTCTCTCACTCTGCTTTCTTCCTCCCAGAATTCAGTTCTGTCTTCCCCGCCTACCTAAGTTTTGCCCCTTTCGGGCCAAGGCAGTTTCTTTATTCATTAACCAATACAAGCAATACATAGAAAGAAGGACCTCCTACATGAATCCTGAACATCTATGCCCCTAACACAAGAACACCTACATATGTAAAATAAACATTACTAAAACTTAAATCCCACATCAAACCCCACACACTAATAGGAGATATCAACACTTCACTCTTGCCAATTGGCAGGTCAAACAGACAGAAACTTAACAGAGAAATAAGAGAACTAACAGATGTCATGAATCAAATGGACTTATCAGACATCTATAGAATATTCTACCCAAATACAAAATAATATACCTTCTTCTCAGCACCTCATGGAACCTACTCTAAAACTGATCACATACTTGGTAACAAAGCAAATCTCCACAGATACAAAAAAATTGGAGTAACCCCCTACGACTTAATGGATCATCAAGGATTAAAGTTAGAACTTAACAACAATACTACTCTCAGAAAGCCTACAAACTCATGGAAATTGAACCAGGAACTACAGAACCACCCCTGAGTCAAGGAAGAAATAAATGAAGAAATAAAATTTGACACCCTTGAATTAAAAAAAAAAAATGAAGGCACAACACACGTCCAAACCTATGGGACACCATGAAAGCAGTGCTAAGAGGAAAATTCATAGTACAAAGAACCCACATAAAGAAAATGGAGAAAATTCACATTAGAGACTTAACAGCACACCTGAAAGCTCTAGAACAAAAAGAAGAAAGAATCAGGAGGAGTAGAAGACAGAAAAGAATCAAATTGTGGGCTGAAATCAACAAAATAGAAACAAAATAATACAAAGAACCAATGAAACAAAGAGCTGGTTCTTTGAGAAAATCAATAAGACAGTCAAACCCTTTCCCACACTCATCAAAAGGCAGAGAGAGAACATTCAAATTAACAAAATCAGAAATGAAAGCGGGACATAACAACTGACATTGAGGAAATTCAGAGAATCATTATGTCATACTACAAAAACCTGTACTCCACAAAATTAGAAAACATAAAAGAAATGGACAATTTTTAAGATAGATACCATATACCCAAATTAAATCAAGACCAGGTGATCAATTTAAATAGACCTATAAATTACAATGAAATAGAAGCTGTCATCAAAAACCTCTCAACCAAAAAAAGCCCAGGACTGGATGGTTTCAGTGCAGAATTCTAGCAGAACTTCCAAGAAGAGGTAATACCTATACTCCTCAAAGTGTTCCACATAATAGAAACAGAAGAAACATTGCCAAAATCTTTTTATGAGGCTACTGTTACCCTGATACCAAAACCACACAAAGACTCAACCAAGAACGAGAATTACAACCAGTCACACTCATGAACATGGATGCAAAAATACTCAATAAAATACTGGCAAGCTGAATCCAAGAACACATAAAAAAAAAAAAAATCCACCATGATCAAGTCGGCTTCATCCCAGAGATGCAGGGCTGGTTCCACATACAAAAATTTATCAATGTAATCCATCATATGAATAAACTGAAAGAAAAAATCATATAATCATTTCATTAGATGCTGAAAAAGCATTTGACAAAATTCAACACCCCTTCATGATAAATGCTTTGGAGAGTTCAGGGATACAAGGAACATAGATATCTAAATATAATAAAAGCAATATACAGCAAGCCGACAGCCAGCATCAAATTAAATGCAGAGAAACTCTAAGTGATTCCACTAAAATCAGGAACAAGACAAGGCTTTTCCCTTTTTCCATATCTCTTCAAAATAGTTCTTGACGTTTTGGCAAAAGCAATAAGACAACAGAAGGAGATCAAGTAGATTCAAATTGGAAAAGAAGCAAAACTTTCATTATTTGCAGATGATATGATAGTGTATATAAGTGACCCCAAAAACTCTACCAGAGAACTCCTACAGCAGATAAATACTTTCAGTAATGTGGCAGGATACAAGATCAACTCAAAAAAATCAGTTGCCCTCCTATACACAAAGAATAGAGAAGCAGAGAGGGAAATCAGAGAAACATCATCCTTCACAAAACCACAAAAAACATAAAATATCTTGAGGTTACACTAACCAAAGAAGTGAAAGACCGATTTGACAAGAACTTTAAGTCTTTGAAGAAAGAAATCGAAGAAGATACCAGAAAATGGAAGGATCTCCCATGCTCTTGGATAGGTAGGATCAACATATTAAAAATGGCAATTCTACCAAAAGCAATCTATAGATTCAATGCAATCCCCATCAAAATCCCAATTCTTCACAGACTTTGAGAGAACAATAATCAACTTCATATGGAAAAACAAAAACAAAAAAACCAGGATAGCCCAAACAATCCTGTACTATTAAGGAACTTCCGGAGGCATCACCATCCTTGATATCAAGCTCTATTACAGAGCTACAGTAAAGAAAACAGCTTGGTATTGGCATAAAAACAGAGTGGTTGACAAAAGAAATAGAATGGAAGACCTGGATATTAATCCACATACCTATGAACACCTAATTTTTGATAAAGAAGCTAAAAATATACAATGGAAAAAAGAAAGTATCTTAAATACATAATTGAATGCCAACATGTAGAAGAACGAAAATAGATCCATATCTATCCCCATGCACAAAACTCATATCCAAATGGATTAAAGACCTCTATATAAATCTGATGACAGTAAACTGGATAGGAGATAAAGTGGGAATTAGTTTTCAATGCATAGGCACAGGAGATCATTTCCTAAATAAAACCCCAGTAACACAGACACTGAAAGCAACTATAAATAAATGGGACCTCTGAAAGCTTCTGTAAAGCAAAGGACACAATCAATAAGACAAAAAGGCAGCCTAGTGGACGGGAAAAAAAATCTTCACCAACCCCACATCAGCAAAGGATTGATCTCCAAAATATATTAGACATTAAAATTCTAAATAACCATATTAAAAAATGGGGGTACTGAACTGAACAGAGAATTCTCAACAGAATAAGTTCAAATGGCCAAAAGACACTTAAGGTCATACTCAACCTCCTTAGCTATCAGGGAAATGCAAATCAAAACAACTCCGAGATACCATCTTATACCTGTCAGAATGGCTAAGATCAAAAACACTAATGACAGCTTATGTTGGAGGGGATGTGGAGTAAGGAGAACACTCATCCATTGCTGGTGGGAATGTAAACTGGTACAACCACTTTGTAAATCAGTATGGCAGTTTCTCAGAAAATTGGGAATCAACTTACCTCAGGATCCAGCAATACCACTCTTGGGAATATACCCAAAAGATGCCCTATCATACTACAAAAGCATTTGTTCAACTATGTTTATAGCAGCCTTATTTGTAATAGCCAGAACCTGGAAACAACCTAGATGCTCCTCAACCAAAGAATAGATAAAGAAAATGTGGCACATTTACACCTTAGAGTACTACTCAACAGAAAAAAAATAATGACATATTGAATTTGAATGCAAATGGATGGAAGTAGAAAACAATATCCTGAATGAGGTAACTCAGACTCAAAAATATGCATATGGCATGGACTCACACATTACTGGATTCTAGCCACAAACAAAGGACATTGAGCCTATAGTTCATGATCCAAGAGAAGCTAAGTAATAAGATGAACCCAAAGAAAAATATATAAAGAACCACCAGGAAATTGGAAATGGACAGGATTGACTGACAGGGTTGGGAGTATGTGGGTGTGGGAAGACGGGGAGGGTATGAGAAGAGGAGAGAAGGGAAGAGGAGCAGAGAGGAGAATTTGAGGGAATGGGATGGTTGACATGATGGAAGGACAGAGATGAGAGCAAGGAGAGAGATATCTTGAATGAGGGAGCCATTACAGGGTTAGCAGAAATATGGCTGTAGATAAATTCCCATCAATCCAAAAGGATGATCCCACCTAGGACCCTGGGCAATAGAGGAGAGCGGGACCGATCTTGACTTGCCCTGTAGTCAGAATGATGAATATCTCAAATATCACCAGAGAGCCTTCATCCAGCTACTGATGGAGGCAGAAGTAGAGACCCACATTGGTGCACTAGACTGAGCTCCCAAAGTCCAGCTGAAGAGTGATAGGAATAAAAATATGAGCAAGGAAGTCAAGATCATGGTTCACACTCTGAAACAGTTTGCATGAGCTAATGGGAGCTCACCAACTCCAGCTGGATTGTGAAGGAACAACCACAGGACTAAACTAGTTCCTCTGAATGGGATTGACAGTTGCTTGGCTGGCCAAGACTGAGGGGTCACGGGCAGTGGCACCAGGATTTATCCCTACTGCATGCACTGGCTTTTTAGGATCCTATTCTCTTTGGATGGATACCTTGTTCAGCCTAGATACAGTAGGGAGGGCCTTGGACCTTCCACAAGGCAATGTGCCTTACCCTCTCTGAGGATTAGATGGGGGTGAGGTGGGAGAGTGTGTGGAGGAAATGAGAAAAGGGAAGAGAATGGGAATTTGGATTGGCATTTTTTAAAAATAATCTAATAAACACAAAGAAACCCTAAGAGATTCTGACTGAAAAAACAAAACAAAACAAAACAAAATCAGTTTTCCAAACATACTTTAGCCAATGAAAAGTCCCCTGGGTTCAGTGAGAGATCCTGCCTGTCTAAAAAACTAAGGTGAAAAATAAGGAGAAAAGATCAGAGCGCTTTCATCTGCAAATGCATGCATGCATGGGCACACTGGTACACTTACTTTGACAAACAAAAATTCCTCGTATTTAAAAAGACAAAATGAGGTGGGCATGGGGGTGCATGCTATTAACCTCAGCACTCAGAAGCAGGCAGATCTACAGTCTGATCTACAGAGTAAGCTCTAGGACAGTGAGAGCTACACAGAGAAACCCTGTCTTGGAAACAAACAAACAAACAAACAAAGAAAAGGGAAATAAAGAAATCATAATGGAAATAGCAGGAGGCACAAAGACAGTATTATATAAATACCATGCCCATGTAAGACTCTCTGAAAATAAACTAGCAAAAGTGTAAGAATGCTTTAATATTTTTGAATACTACCTTCTTTTTATTTTTTCTATTTTTCTTGAGTTAAATAAAGGAAATAACATGGGAACTAAACTGGAGACCACCAGAATAATCAAAGTCCTTTTATAAAACCAAATTTGTTCTATTAGGAAACTTATACATTTGTACACAATGCCTCATTTGAGGGATAAAGCCCTAGACACATGACACATGAGGAACACTTAATGGACTTAGTGGGTTATATATATAAGTGTATGTGTGTGTGTGTGTACAAGTAACAATAATGAAAGACTGGTCATTAAAGACGGGAGGGGCACAGGAGGAGTTGGATGGAGGATGGGAAGGTGGGAGTGATCTAGATGCAGTGTTCATGCATGTTCTCAAAAAAGAGGAATCAAAAATAAATGTCCCAGTTGTAAAAAGTATATCATATCTCATTCTTACTAACAACTGACTATAAATATTAAAAGGTATTCATAGAAACATGACCTCATTCACGGCTTCAAATGTATAAAACCCCATCGTACCTTACAAGAGACTCACTTCGCTTATCTGCCCTCACAAGGAGGACAACTTTCCATCTGTGGAAGGCTCCTGGAGCCCCAGTTCGTTTCAGCTCTTCACGCCATCTTTTAGGTGCAGATTGCATTTGAGGTGAATAATGCGAGTCTTTCTCAATTTTATATCCCCATTCATAAGTTGTTTCATCAAGCCATCTGCCACTTTTGGCACTATGAATTATGTAGTCCTTCGTTAATACCCATTTTCCTAGAAAGCAAATGAACTGTCACAAAAAAATTTTAGTTCTGCTAAGTGGTAAACAATAAAGATCACATAGCAACTAAAAGTCATCTTTTTTATACATGAGATTCTCATGATAGACTGATAATATTATTTTTAAAAACAAATTTCAAGAGGCTTTCAATATCACTGAACATTTTACATATTTCTGTGATACACACCCATAATTCTAAATGCTATTAAATAAAATATAAATCTAAAGTTTTAAAGTAAAAGGCAATATTATTTGAACTATTATTACTAATTGCATTCATTTTCTGGGTTAGGTTTATTTCCTACTATGCTAAACTTTTTAAATAACATTCACAGTATTGCTATCCTATATCAAATTGATTATGTTAGTGAATTTTATAGGAAACATCATATTCTGCTTCTTCTGTGGGCACCAGCGGTCATTTAAACAGCAGAAATAATGTATAGGTTTGTTTGTAAAGGACAGTGATAAATGTAAATGCTTCTCTGGCAAATGAATGTAAAAATGATGTGGCATCCATGACTTACTAAGAAACAATTAATCAGTCACTATAGAAAAAGCTGCTTGTGTATCAGTGGTAAAAAAAGGTAAGAAGAAAAGGCCAAATCTTAACTTGGGTAAACAGAGTTGACTATCTAGGAAGAATAAAGTAGGATGATACTGCTTCCCAGTAAAGCAGAGGAACAGCTTGAAGAAGGAGCCATGCTTACTTATTAGAGATGGTGGGAAACAAGGGAGCCTGCAGCACTGAGGTTTCCACTAAAGCTTTAAGTTTGCACATTTTGTCCTAATCTTTTTGTTAAGACACACATTTTTCTTAAACAAAACATTTAAACTAAATCTGTGACAAAGTAAATATTTTTTCCCATTTAATATATATTTAATGTGTCAGAAAACTTTAATTAGAATAAAGCAATATTCAAACAAATATCTTTTAAAAAAATCTAAAAATAACACATGTATATTGATGTAATAAGTATAATATATTTCCAGAGACTTGGGGTTTTTCTGTTAACATGAAACTTCTTTCAAGATGGAGAAAGGAGGTTTACTTACCTGCTGCACAAGCTGCTAAGAATTTCTCACTCTTGCACAGGCGCTCAGCTATAAGATGTGTACAATTTTTATATTTCTGGAGGGAAAAACCCACATGAAACAGTATCACTACAATGAGCTTTTCTTAATAAAATTTTTACTTTTATAATGTATGTCAAGGGACATTTTTATTTCAGTTTTTAATTCTATGTTTTGAACTCTACGTTGAATATTTTAGTATGTTTCTTTACTCACCTCACTCTTAATAAAAGTGCAGTCTAGCTTTAAAAGCAATTTGACTAGTGCTTCCTTTTCTTCCATCTTAAATCCTGTCATTTGGATGACATGCTTTGTGGCGCCATCTTCCATCTAACATATACACACATACAGAAGAGAGCAGGTGGTAAACACTATGCATAAGGGTGACTTATTTTTCTTAATTATGAGTACTAAAACCATGAAACATGTTACGAATTAAACACGTAAAGCTTAATTGTAATGAATGATGTTAAATTTACTTACTACAATAAACGCCAGTTTCAAATTATTTTCTCCAAACTTAAAGGGGACTTTTGTTGTTGTTTGGATGTTGAAAGCCTATAGTACTGTATTACTTGCCACTAAAACACACTGTTGAAATGATTCTTTACAAAATGATGGGGCCCAGATAAGTATGACCACATGTCTGTTTTTAGCATGAGTTTTTGTGAAAGCTTTTCAAACAAGTATACTTGTGAAAAATCAAGCTATCAGTTGCATGTGGTTTTCAAAAAATAGGCAAAAATAATGAATATATACAGGTTACCAAAGTTATGACAGGACTCATAGTTCCACAACATTCGCATTAAATAACTGAAGAGATGGGTACAACGCATTCAACTTCTGTTTACAACTTACATTTTTTAATTACTTCCTCTCTTCTCACTCCCCAGAAAGAGTACGTATTAATCACATCACATATATCTCTGGTGTAGATTTTATCACAAGGTAAACAAAAAACTACATGGTTTTAATCTAACTTTATTTTCATGGGACTTCAACTCACATAAATATAGTCCACAAAATACTTTGTCTTTAAGGTGTTACCTAATACATAGATTTTTCTAATTAGAATATACTTTAGCTTGTTCAAATGAAGTTAATACTATAGACAGTTATTTGAGAAAATTCTGTTATGCTCCGATGACAGCAGAGACAAGTGGATTAGGATCTAATACCACAGGCAGAGCAATAGCAGTTGCTATTCCCAACATTCAAACAAACAATGGCCTCTCAGAAAAATCACAGAAATCTTTAAGCATTGGGCATAGTGTGTATACTTAGTATAGATGTAATCCTGCATTTAATCAATATATATTAAAAAATAAATAAAAAGACAAAGAAAAAAGAAAACTCCAGAAACCTAAAGTCAAAATAAAACAATCCTTTAGAAATATAGGTATTTGAACACAGGATTAAGTGAATAAAGTCATATAGAAATTTTATTTTCAAGAACTAAAATAAGGCTATATGAGTTCTATGCCAGCAAGATATTCATGTAAACTATCTGGGGGGGGGGGAAATTCTTGAATTTGAACCAACATGGAAAGGTTTTTTTTTTCTTCTCAGCATTATTCCATAATTACAATAAAGGACACAGAATATACTATATTAGGGGTTTTAAGTTCTTGAGAGATGATTTAAGGTATGGAAGAGAATATGTGATTTAGATGGTCAAATGTTGGTACCTGAAGGGGAGTCCTAGAATCAAAACTTTGTAACACCTCTGGACAACTGTACACACACACAACACTCACACACACTCCCTCTTCCCTCCAGGTCAAAAGTCATTCTGGAGGAAGCCTGAGAGCTTCATTACAAACCATTTACATTTAAAGCATCACACAGGTCAGGAGAGAACCTTCTCTCTTCATGCTTAAAACTCCTAAGAGAAAAAAAGTTAGGTAGGGTAAAGCAACTGTAGCTCCCTTTTCTACTCTTCATCATAGAAGGAGGAGCTCCTTTAGATACCTAAATGCTAGGCTTTTCTCAGCACATCTGAATACCTGTGAAGACAGCTCACATTAATGCTTCCTGACACATCTTAAGTCGCTGACTGCAGTCCTGCACTGCAGGGGCAGATCAATTCCCAGGTCATAAAGAGCATAGCGGAGCTGCATATCAAAGCCATCTCTCTCAACTCAATTTTTACTCAGTAAAAGAAGCTGATATCATGACGTCAATAAATCTGTCTTCAGTATTTGCCAACTGATTCCAAAAGAGGCAACAAGTATACAGTATCAGCCCTGTAACAAACTGAAACTCAGATACAAAACACAAAGTATGTTCTTTCAAATGAAGCAAATGCTTTAATGTAAGTTACAGAGCTGTGGTCTGGCAAGGACAGTTATAAAATGTACTCTAATGTGTATTGCATCTCATGAATGAAAGAGATCTATAAAATACTATAAAATCTATAAAAGATACAAGTAGGTCCCCCCAAAAGGATCTTTGTGCTATATATTTTGAAAACTACTTTCAAGGTTAACATAGTTAGCTTTTCAGTGGCAATACCAAATAATACAGACCGGCATATAGACAAATATAGAAAGACTATGCTGTACTGCAAGTAAAAATCATTGTTTGATTCCAAAAACATCTAAATGCACACAGCAAAGACACATTTATTTGTATTATACAGCATATGCCTATAACTAGGGGAGAAAGCTTCTCTCACTAACTCAAAGGAATTTTTAAAAAACCTCTTCAATAATTTTGTTTAGTAAATGATATGTCTTTTTAGAAATAACCAAGTAAAATTCAATGCATCTCTAATTATTGTCTTGGTTTGTAATCAGTGTTTTTATAGGTCTCAAAAGTCAGTTATGAGAAGAAGTCAGTTCAATGTTTTCAAAATTGTACTTTTACTTATGTATTGAAGAGTTTTCAAAGCTAGTTAGGAGGTCATTTCAAGAAATATTATGAAAAGGAGAGGGATCAGAGCATTTCTTAAAACTCGCAGTCTTACCTATGGAATATACAATGCTAATATGAATATACACTAAAAAACAGCTACTAACTGAGTAGGGAACGGGTGAAGCTTTGTAGTAGAGCACCTGATTATCGTGAAGAGAACACTGGGATCAACCCCCATGCCTTTCTGCCCCAATAATCAAAATAAAGTTAAAAAAAATTGCTGTAACACTATAACCAATAAGTTGCCTTTAAGGATTGTATTATATGAAAATTACATGTTCAGTAAAAAATTCAGAGAAAAACATTTACCATACTGTTCGTTTCATGTCAATAATTGTTACCTTAAATTCTGAAGTAACATTTTAATATATTTTGTTTTGAGGTATAAATTGTTAAATTATTTAAACTTATCGAAATAAATATATACAATGCAGTTTTCATCTTAAATCTATCATTGTAATATACATTTTGAAGGCAATAATCATATATTAAGCAGCATTTTCTGCTAAAACAATGTCTCATGATAAGATGAAATTAGGACCAATTGTATACAACAGCAGAAAGCACAAAAGCACTTTTAGAGCAATTTCCTTACTTTGAAAATGCTTTCTAAGAAATTGAAACTACTCATATAAAAGAGGAAGAGAAGAGACCTAAGTGATAAAACAGAATATCCTGGTTCAAACAGTATGAACACATCCATGTCTAAAACCACATCAGAATGCAAGACATTTATTCACAAGTTCATCAGAACAGGAGGAGTGTTCATTAACTTCCACAGAGTTGTAAACCCCGGACATGCACACAACTATCAGTTTTAAGAACGCCAAGACTAAATTAATTGCCTTTTGTAATTATATTACCAAGCAGAAACAAAGGCAACATTTCTGAACATCATATTCCATGAAAAAAAAAAGGTCTCATGACATTCAATATATCTGACTATATGGGACAATATATACACAAACACGGTAAAACAGACATGGTTGTCTTTTATACATAAAGTAGTAGCTTGATGGTTTTTCCATACCCTGGAAGTTAAAGACAACAGTAAACAGCAGCCTGATGCACCAATAAGTTAAAAGAGAACACTACAGAAATGTCCTTAAGGCATATCAATAAGCCAGGCCACTTAGAGTTAAATTTTATACAGATGATAAGCTCTGAAATATAGAGAACTAAGAGCTTACTTCTTGAAATCTTCTAGTACCAGAAAACAACAAACATTCCATACCATAGTTAACAATGGAAAATTTCCTATCTTCTCAGATACAGTGGGGTAAAGAAGGAGGACATATGAACCTTTAAGTACCACACAGATGGCATCTTCACATAAAAGAGGAGAGATGGTTTACTTTTATTAATCGATTATCTTTTTAGTAAAATTACACCAATACATTCCTAGTTATAAGTTTTGTAGTAATACTTTAAAAACTTAGTAATTTAAAATGTACTCACCCTGAACCACATAAAATCCAAAACTCAGGAGACAGTGCCTGTGAACAGGCTGCCCTTTATACATAGCAAGCAACTGTCACTTGTTTGTCACTATTTTGGCCTGGTGCAAAAATATCTCTCACCAAGGCCTACCCTTGATGCCTGAAATTCTTTGACAGTTGGTGTCAGTCAGCCAGAAGCACCAGGACACCTACATTTCTCATTACTGTGACTGCGTATATTTTATCCTAAGTTTTTAAATAGAATCTCTGAATTCTTTACAACATACCAGCGCTAGTGTACATCTTCATTCCCAGCTCTAAAGAGGCATAGGCAAGTGGATCTCTGTTTCAAGTCAGCCTGGCTGGTCTACACTATGAGTTCCAGGCCAGCAAG
The DNA here is from genome assembly GCF_982192425.1 of Myodes glareolus. NCBI lineage: Eukaryota > Metazoa > Chordata > Mammalia > Rodentia > Cricetidae > Myodes > Myodes glareolus. The sequence continues at coordinate 5,649,747 of NC_142040.1, forward strand.
AGATACAATGAGACCCTGTTTCAAAAATAAGGAAACAAAAAAGAAAAGCAAGGTGGAATACAGGTAATAGAATAAAGGTCTGTGGCTGAGAAAGGACAATGACTACAAGTCAAAGGTCAGCAAGGACATACAGAGTGCATACAGGACAGGACAGAAAAGTGGGGTGGGGGGAGGGACAACAGGCAGGATAAATAGTTGGCTAAAAAATTACTCTAGAAAGGAGAAGCCAGGATGCTTGACCAAGTTCTTAAAGGGAAGAAAGGTAACTCCTCTACTCTGCATTATGATGTTTTATAAACAGCCATAGATGAGTATAAGAACTACATTGTTACTGCTAAAATAATCTTTACCAATTTTTGCTTTTTTTAATTTCAATCAACATTTTGAGTATAGACAATTTCAAAAGTACTACAAAGTCTATACAGTGATTAAACTCATCTCTAATTTCCTTGTCTTATAAAGCTACTGTATTAATGTGATATGTATATGAAAAACAAGTACCAACAACATTTGGAAATGTACTTCCCTAATTTTTATGATTAGCTTTCCATGCTAATATTCTTGTTGGTAAATAAAATAATAAACCACATGTTGAAAATTAGCAGTTTCTTCATTTTCATTATAAAGAAAACTATTTTGATTTGAAACCTTCTTTAACTGGCGAGCATTTGAAATTTCTTTTTTTCTGAAAAGCACATACAAGTCTCCAGTACAGTTGACTTTACTGTTTTGAATTCAAAACTTGAAAGATTCAACTGAGCAATTAAATTGAAACTAAAAAGTAAAATGAAACGGAACATGGCCAAAGCACCAGATCTCTTTCTGCTTTACAATGTTGCAATACATTCACTCATGTCTTAGTACTCAACCTATGTGAAGAAACTCTGTAGTTCTGAATGCTTTCATTTCAAGTGCTTCCCTCTGGACACAGGAAAAAACAGACCCTTGGTCTAATGTTACTGAGCAGGTCTTTGGAATTTGTTTTAAAAGATGTTATTGTTAGTCCCAAGGAGATGGCTCAGCAGGTAAAGGTACTTGCCACTAAACCTAAAGACCTGAGTTTGATCCCAAGACCCACATGGAAGGTCTTAAATACATGTGCATCCACAAAATAAACATGGAAAAAAATGGTCTTACTTCTTGTTACTTACTTCTTTCAATGACACGATATATTAATTATTTAACAGAGGTCTGGAGGGATTGGGGATGTAGCTTAATGCTACAGTGTCTACCTAGCATATGTAAGACCCTAGGTTCAATCTACAAGCAACACAAAAAAAGAGACAAATTGAAAAGAAAACCGCAGGTCTCTAGCGATAGATGTGAGAAATGTTCTTGCTTCTTGGAAAAGAAGCAATTATTAATTCCTTTATTAAATAATTTGGTAACAGAGAATTAATAAAAAGTGAATGTGGCAAGAAAGAAATAAAAAGGAAACTGAAGGAAAATGTGGAACTATCCCATAAATCCAACACTGTACATGGTATAGGCTGAGCTAGGCCTTTTAATTGAGGGTTAAAGGAGTTCTTAGAAAGCATACTGTGGCCCAGGAGATAAGCACTGAGTGGATCCCTAGCACCAGGACACAGATTGAAAATTCACCTTAAGGAGTCACATTTTTGTAAGAACAGAGACACCAAGATTTAAAGATGAGCCTGTTCTGTGAAAAGGTTATGTATGTTCCACAACGCCAACCAGGCTGAAATTTCAGGTTAAATCTACTTTCTTAAACACATTACAATTTTATAGATCAATCTATATTCCATCAGAACTGCAGGAAGGCGTGAGAAAGAATCTACTACATAGGTAAGAGGACATTTAGAGCAACAAATGCAAAGATGTAAACAGTTACTAATCATTTTCAGAAAGATACTAATGTCTAAAATATGTATATATTTCTAGGGATATTCTAAAGAATACTATTATTTTTCTGTTGGCAAAACAGATTCTACTATTCTCTCAAAACAGATTTGTAGTCAATTATTGGAATTTTTCATACAGATTTTCTCAATAATATCAAAATAGTTTCAATTTCAAAATAATTTCGCTGGAATCAATTAAAAGAACAACAGGTGATTTTTCACTATAGTTTTTTGTTCTTTAGAAAGGTTCGTCAGCTTTTTTAGGCTTTATTATTTCAACCTTACAGAGAACTGACTTTATTATTTTCCTGTTTATTAAACAGTGGAAAGAAAAGACTTGTAGAATAATATATTCAAGATACATAATGAAAATACTATCTAATTAGTAAGACTATACTAATGGTTTCCTACAAAAAAATCAAAGAGGCATCCATGGAAAACGGAACTCATGGAACAAAATCTTCATTAACTTTGATTATGAAAAGGAATCATATTGACAACTACTTCACACGCTATCATGATCTAAGCTTTCTGCTTTACATAAGCAAAAATATTCTAAACTATATATTTGACCATCATCTAAGTCAATAAAACATGAGAAAAGCTGGATTTAGAAAACAGGTTAAATAGGTTAGTTACTTATTGAAGACTCTCTTAAAATAAGATAGATCTAAATAGTTGAGAATTTTTAACACCCTAGTACGTGAAAAAGAAATTATTAACTTACAAATACTAAAATTTCCTCTCACACAAATCTACAAGCAAATCATCAGCTATGGTCTTAATATCTAGACTAAATGACAAAATCCCATTCACAGAGCTTCCAAGGTAAGATCTGGGTCATGACAGGGCACACAGTCCGTAAGATGTGGTGTCTGTTACATATATACTGTAAATCCAGTTCATTCCCAATGTCTCAATAGGCCTTGTTTCCTCTGTAAAGGACAGTCATTTGTCATAAAAGTGCTTGGGGACTTTAAAGTCAAGTTCCATCTACCACAGGTCCCAAATCCTGATTTGGAGTATTAAGGCAAATCATGGTTTGTCAATATTTAGTCAGGCTTTGTTAGTGAAATACGTTCCTGAATAATCACTTAAGCTCGTACAGGAAGCAGACAGGCTCCTCAGGAACACAGACCCTCCCTTTAGGAGAGGTTCGTGTGTTTCTATTAAAAGCCTACAGTAGCCGCAGAGATACAAACTCATTTTCCTTTCGGTGTGAAAAACTCAATGCTACCAGAGAGAAAGAATGTCCCGATTTTCCTCCCAAAGGAGGGCAGGCCCTGGGAATCCCTGCCACTGTCACTGAAGCTAAGGTTGGGAGGGGACGAGGCTGCCTAGCCGGTTCTATGGAAACCGGAGACGCGGGCGGCCTAGCGCTGGGCCCCGACGGCAGGCAGCGGCCGAGAGCACGGCGCAGGGGCGACCTGGGCCACAGGGCCAGGCAGGGCCGGCCACGGTGTGGGGCCCCAGCCACCCCGACTTCACCGTGAAGGAACCAAGGCTGTGGAAAGCGCGAGCGCCAGGCGCCGCGGCGGCCCAGCGAGGACGGCGGGACTGTCCAGGCGCGGCCTGGGGACGCGGTAAATGGCGTCTTCCGGGCGGAGGCGCTTTACCTTCCCGGCCGACCGGAGTTCTGGGCGGTTTTCTTCGGGCGGTGGTGGCGGTGGCGGAGGGGGTGGCGGTGGCAGCGGGAGTGGTGACGACTAGGACAGCAGCACTCCCTGCTCCATTAATCTGGGTTCTAGGAAATAATTTCCCGCCGCGCGCTCGGCGGCCCCGGAAATAGTTTATCACTTCCGGGTGGTTGTCAGTGACGCTCTCGAGCGGTCGCCAGGGCGGTCTGAGCTGTGAACCTCCGGGCCAGCGCGCCTGGCTCCCACGGGATGCGCGACTTCGGTGGAGACTGGTAAGTGACTTCCTCTCGTCTGTTCAGCCTGGTGTTTCTGGCCAGCCCCTACCTGCAGCAGCATGTTGGTAGGACCGAGAACTGAGCAGGCAAGGATTGAACCAGTAAGTCCCAAGTCCTTTCCCGAGGCTGGAGAAGGCCCTGGGACCCTGCTTACTGTCTTAACTGGCATTATTTGTTTCCAACGTGGATGTGGATCTTGGCTCCCCAAGTGTTCCAGGGCAGTGCAGAAGACAACTGGGTTCTGTGCCAGTGATTGAGCAGCATTCCTACCGTCTCCTTTTTGTAGGATTTGGTCACCGTGGTTTCTCGGAGAAAACTTCATGATGTTCCTTCTACTGAATACTGTTGAAATAGTTTTGGGGTGCACTAGGAGGGCACGCAGGCAACTGAAGAGTACATCTTTTACATATTTTCGGAATGGAGCATGGAAGTCATTCCTGACTTATAATTAATTGAGCTTTTCTCCTTTGGTTTCAAGTAAAGAATGGCTTCTATTTTTGTTAATTACTATGAACTAATGAGATGATATCATGCTTACACTTGTATGCATCAGCTTTAGATACATGTGTTCCATTTTGGAAACCACTGACCCGGAATTAGGTTTGCTTTCAGGAAGGAATGCTCTGACTTTACTCCAAACTCTCTCACTAAGAACTTTGAATGTAGCTCAGATTTCCCCAGAGAAATTGCTTCTGACAAAGGTATGCATTTTATTTTGGACCTCAGAGGTGTAACTTTTACACATGAATTGTCATGGCTAGGATTTGAATCTGGTTTCTTGACTCTGAATTTGATTGTTTTATTGTGTTTGCCTGACTTGGTGGCATGTGCTGGAAATTTCAGTACTGGGGAAATTGGAGTAGGAAGATTAGGAATTTAAGGTCATCCTAGGTCACTTATTAGACTCTCGAGACAATTCTGAGCTGTATCTGATCCTGTCTCAAAACCAAAACAAAACAAAACAATGAGCAACAAAAAAGATTGAGATATGGAATAGTTTTTGCTGTTTCTTTAGAATTCTGGACTTTGTTTCCCAGCACCCACATCAGGTGGCTCATAATGGCTGTGTAACTCCAACTCCAGGTCTTCTTCCAGCCTCTGCTGGTACCTGCATGTATTTGTGCATTCACACACACGTAAAGGAAAATAAGTCATTCAAAAAAAACTTAGTTCAAAAAATCACTCATTTAAGTTTTAGCTACAATAGTATATTACATTAGAAGTCAATCAGTGTACATAGCAAACCTTGGAGCTAACAAGATATAAATAAAGGTAATTTTCACATGAATAAGATAAATACCCATCATTGACCAATTTTATCATATTACCCCAAAGGTATAGTAGTTGCAACAAAAACAAGAGATGTAGAGGTTAATAGCAATTCAGTCACTCTTAAGTCTTGAGTACCAGCTAACTCTAAAGGCAGCTATTTAAACCATACATTTGTATATATTTATGTACCAGTATCAACACATATGATTGCTTACCATCTCTTACCATCTCCCATAGGAGATATAGTCTTAAATCTTCATGGTACTAGAGTATTATCCTTCTCTTACAGATGATAAAGCTGGGGCAAGATTAACTTTGTATGTGGTCCTAGTTCACATACAGTTATTAAGAACCATACCTATGATTTAAACCAATGCATTTCCAAAGACTGTATTCATAACCAAATTGCCATGTTTTTATGTTTTAACCCTGGTTTGGCTCTAATATGTTTATGTTTTATTAAGTACAGAGAATGATGTATGATATCTGTACTTTCAGATTTGAACGAATACGTTTATTAAGTATTTATCAACCCAAAGTTGATAAATAACAAGAGATGTAGCAAAATACCATCATCAATTGCTCAAAACTTCTAGGCCAAATTGACTGTGAAACCCCTTTAAGGCAATCAGATTGAGTTCCTGATCAAGAGAGTCCCCTACTTGTTGTGGAATATTAGTTAACAATGTGTTACATTTGTTTATGCTATGGAGTATGACCATTTTCTCTTGAATCTTTTGATGAGATAAAGTAGATTTTCACCATATCTATGATTTCAGCTAAGCATCTCTTATCGTGTGTTTGTGTTTGTGTGTATGCATGTATATGTAGACTTACAAGATCTTTATAATTGCTAACCTTCATTATCTTCTAGAGAATTTGTGATTTTAAAAAAGGATCAGATCAAGACTATGATTTGACTGCTCACACACACACCATACTGCTAACACAAATAACAAAGTCACTGCTCACACACTCAACATACTGCTAACACACAATAACATACTCACTGCTCACACACTCAACATACTGCTAATACACAATAACATACTCACTGCTCACACACTCAACATACTGCTAATACACAATAACATACTCACTGCTCACACACAACATACTGCTAACACAAATAACATACTCACTGCTCACACACTCAACATACTGCTAACACACAATAACATACTCACTGCTCACACACTCAACATACTGCTAATACACAATAACATACTCACTGCTCACACACTCAACATACTGCTAACACAAAATGAGATACTTTTACTGCTCACACACACAACATACTGCTAACACACAATAACATACTCACTGCTCACACACTCAACATACTGCTAACACACATTAATATACTCACTGCACACACACACACACACACACACAATATCCCAAGAATAATGTTCAAGTAGGTATTTTACTATATGGTTTATAAAAGCTAACACCAAAGCAAGATACAGATTTGTTTAAATACAGAGAGATCAGGTGGTAGACCTTAGTGCATCCTTAGGAATACATCTTTCATAAAAAAAAGATGTCATAACAGTAGATGCTAAATAGGTATTTGTCACATGAATTAAACAAGGCAATATAAAATAGTTGATTTCAGAGAGAAACTAAATATAGACTTCAGCTCATTGAATCATTATCTGAAAAAGCTACCTAAGTTCTCTGAGTACACTTTCTTCATCTATCATATGATAATAAAATGGCACTCATATACATAAAATGAATAAATCTTAAAAAAATAAAGTTGGTGTTTTAAAATGGGACAAGTAAGTGAAGTCATATGGATTAGAATTTAAAGCCTTGGGTTTCTTTTGTCCTGTTTGCTTATTCATAAGCTAGGGATGGCAATGATGCCTTCATAGTACCTTTGTGGAGAGCCAGTGAAATAATGCAGAATTTAATGTTGCATTGTGCTGTAGCACGTTGTTCAAATTTCCCTAGAAGTGAGTGTCAAAAGGTATTATGTATGCAAAAGGCTTTTAGAAACACCCAGGATGAAAGAGAATAGGGGTAAGATGTGGATGAGGTAGGCTTGAAATGTCAGGCTAGTGCAGGTGTGACAACATAGTTTTAAAAGAGGAAGAAAGGAGAAGAGAATAACAGTATCAAACTGTTACCCTTTTCTGAGGAATCTTCCACAGAGGACCTGTAGTCACTTATGCATGGAGCTGTGGGTTTGATTCCAAAAGCTACATGAACCAGTAATACATACTTCCCAGAACTTGATAGCTAAATGGAGACAGAAGGATCAGAAGTTCAAGGTTATCTTTGGCTACCCTATCTCAAATAAGTAAATAAATTAATTGATAATTTTAGAAAGTCTTTGAGCCGGGCGGTGGTGGCACACACCTTTAATCTCAGCACTCGGGAGGCAGAGGCAGGCGGATCTCTGTGAGTTTGAGGCCAGCCTGGTCCACAAGAGCTAGTTCCAGGACAGGCTCTAAAACTACAGTGAAACCTGTCTCAAAAAACAAGCAAAACAAAAAATATTTTAGGAAGTCTTTGGAAAGTAAGTCCTCATACCAAAGTTATCTCTGAAAGGGATTTCATGTTGCCCCCATACTATACAATGTTAGTACAAGTGTAACCAACTTTGGCTAACATGCTTTAATTTATTACTCTGAATTTCAACTCATGAATTTCATGGCCCTTTCCACCCTCACAGAAAGTACAACCCTAATTCACAGACACTGATGCTAACTCTTATGCCATGTCTTCTTACACTAACTCCTATATTTTATAATACAATTTTGTTAGCTGTAAAGAACAGTTGAAGACCCAAAAGATACGTTCCAAAGAGCCATTTAAAAATGTGAATGTGTACTGCTTTTGGAATTCAGTAGTGAAATAAAAACTGTGATCTAAATTTCTGCATTCAAGTAGTCAAGAAATGAGATGTTAACCAGGAGTGCTGCTCAAACCTGTAATCTCAGGTCTTGGAGGATGAAGCAGGAAGGAATCACAAGTTTAAAGTCACCCATGTTATGTGGTATGGAGAGACTCTGTTCTTCTTCCAGTTACAATACAATTAAAATTTTGATAGAAAAAAAATCAATTTCCATCATCCAAATAATATTAACATGCACACTTTAAATATTATCTGGCTGCTCTTGTACCCTGAATAGTTTGCTAAAATACAAAAATTATTCTAGTTTTATAGCCTCTGTCTTTGTGTTGGAGGCAATTATGGAGCTGCAGCAGTACAGGACTTTTAAAATAGCAATCTATACCTATCAATTCAGTGAATAGGGGACTCTAGTTTCAGTTGAGTGTATTTTCAGAACTTAAAGTGTGTTACCATGAATCATGGTTGAATTGACAGCAAGTGATTTAGATGAACCTCTTTATCTGCAGAAGGAAATGAAGACTAAAGAGATTCAGCCTGTCCAGTTTTCTGGAACTGAAATTCAGTGCCAGGTCTTAAAGATGAAAATGTAGACTTATTTTGGTTTACATCATGCTTTCCAGAAAAGACATCTTGTTTGTTTGTTTTTCTACCTGGCACACACCGGTTTGTGGATATGACGAGTGTTCTTTTGTGTTTTTCACCGTTTGCTAAGATTTCCTGAAAAACATTCTTCCCTATGGCTGTCCGTTGGATGTCCAAGATCATGTATGTAGATCTTTCTAGCTGTCAGCAGCTTTCACCTGAGTCTTCCCAGTTTGCTCTCAACGAGGCACAGCTGTCTAGCAGTAAGACTGGAGTTCACTTAACGCAAAGCAATGAGCTAGCTTTAAGAAGATTTCCTAGGCTTGTTATAATGAGGTCTAAATTTTCAGTAAATTTATTTTATATTTATTATGTAATTATTATATCATGTTATGACATTTCTTTACCTATTTTCCTTGCTGTATTTTTAACCTTAGCTAATCATATGTTTTCACTTAAAATATAACGATTGTTTAATCACAGGATGATACATTTCTTTAAATTTTATAGAGAGGTCATCCTTTCTTTTTCTAATGTATATTCATTCATGTTTGCCCTCAGACATGTTCATGGGGGATGAAATTATTCCTTAAAAGTAAGCTAACCTTAAAAGTCTTCTGCTCATTTTGAAATAGTTCAGAAGCTGGCTGGTTGTACAGAGGCACGATGAGGCTCAGTTCCTGTAATGCTTTTGTGCCGTGGTCTCCTTGGGGGTTTAGTATTTATCTATTAGTATCATCTGATCCTGTCTTTCTAGGCCTTTATCATTTGTTTAACCTAGCAATTTCAGATGTTGGTTTGGGCATCACTTCCACTCTTAAATATTACTGAAAACCTTCAGAGAATAGTTTTTTTTATTATTGTTGTTTTGTGTTAGTTGTGTAGATGTATCTGGGGGGGGGACTCTGTGTATGTGTGTGTGCCGTCCAGTGAAACTTTTTGGGTGTGGCTTCACACATATAGGACCAGAGGTCAATGCTAGGTGATTTTCTCTCTGTTTCTCTCTGACGCCTCACCCTCCTTCTCCCCAGATAGACTTCTCTCAGTGAATCTGGAGCTTACTGATTTACCATTAAGGATCTGCTTATTTCTGTGTCCCCAGCATTGTGGTCACAGAAGTGTGCCATCATCATTCACCTGGGCATCTAAACTCAGGTCCTCACACTTTTGTAGCAGGCTCTTCACTATCTGATCTGCTCCCCCAGCCCTCTTGTGCTTTGAGACAAGGTCTTTGTAATAGATTAAATAAAAATGCTGCAGGGTCCCTGTCAGCTACAGTAGCAGAAATGCTGCAGGTTACCGAGTGGCGGCAGTGGGCAGCTGGTCCCAAGAGCAGTCCTAGGCAGGGACTGGCACAGGTCCCTGATCGGCGGCTGGTCCTGGGCAGGGAACCACACTGTGGGTGAGAGATGGAGACATGGATAGGCATGTCATGCAGAGTGAGATTGGATATTTATTTAATGGGTTATGGAGGGGAAGAAGAAGGGGAGAAGAGCAGAAAGGCACACACACACATACATACAGAGAGAGAGAGAGAGAGAATAGAGAGAAGGGAGAGACGGGAGCTGCCTCTTCTAGAGGTGATATAGATATGAATAATTTGCATTGGTATGAAATTTAAGGTCAATTTTGTTATATGTATATGTATTTCTGATCATGATTGAGGTATTGAGATTGTGTAGTTCATTTAAAAATGTAATGTATAATTAGGAAATATAGGTTGTTAATGGATAATTATCGATAATAATCAATCTTGGAGTCATGTTAGTTAGATTTTCTAGATATATAGAGATATATTTCAGTTAGATAGGCATTCTTCATATCTTTCAAAGACTTCAGAATATGGCATTTAATGTTTTAATAACTTAGGGCTTTTCATGACAATGAGACATGTGTGCTCCTGGCAGCACAAATCTACTTCAAGAGAAAGATGGGCATTGAAGAGACTCCTTATGGAGTTTGATAGCCATTTGGGCAAGAAACTGCTCTTGCCTGGACTGATGCATAAACTGGACACAAAGAACCCGCAGAGAGAGAGAGAGAACTGCTAAACTTGCCTAAAGGTGAGATGGTTTTTCGGTGTTCCTAATTCATAAAAGAGTCTGTGGGACATTCTGCAGGACATAGTGACTGAACTGCCTTTGAAATTTCCTGCTTCATGGAAATGTCTGCTGGAAACTATGGGCCTGAAGGCTAAAGATGGATGCCCCAACGGCACAGAAAAACTTTGGGTGACTGTCCAGGCAGCGAGATGTCTCTGTCATTTCTAGAGTTTGAAGTTGCTTATTTCTTGTTTAATTAGGTAATATTATATCCTTCTAAAATCTTTAATGGAGTTGAGGAATGGTTAGTTATAGTTTTCCTTAGTTATGATAAAAGATAAAATAGATATAAATATTGTAACTGTAATTCTTGCTTGATAACTGTTTTGTTTTATGCAATTTTACTATGTTAAAATTAAAGCCTTTCTTTTTTGTTTAAACAGAAAAAGGGAAAATGATGGAGGAGGGTTAACTGTCTATGTGTTACTTTCATTGGTTAATAAAGAAACTGCCTTGGCTTTTGATAGGACAGCAGCTTAGATAGGTGGAGTAGACAAAACAGAATGCTGGGAGAAAGAAGACAATGAGGCAGTCGCCATGACTCTCCTCTCCGAGACAACTGCAGGTTAGAATCCTCTCGGTAAGCCACCACCTCGTGGTGCTACACAGATTATTAAAAATGGGTTAATCAAGATGTGATAGTTAGCCAATAAGATACTAAAACTAATAGGCCAAGCAGTGTTTAAAAGAATACAGTTTCCATGTAATTATTTCGAGTGTAAACTAGCCGGGAGCCGAGCGGCGAAAACACGGCCCCTGCTCCTTCTACATAGAGGGAGATGGACAAGGAAGGGACTCAGGCTACAGCAGTAAGAAAGATCTGCCTGCCTCAGCGGATAGTGGGGGGGAGTGGGCGTGGGTTGTCACTTAAAGAGACAGAACAGATCATTACATTGCCATCTCTTTTTTATGATAAAAATGCGGGAGGTAAGGCACCATAGATTAAAGGAATTGGGGCGGCGGATTATCAAGACTGCTTCCTGCTTTTTGTGAGTGTTGTCTTTGGGGAGGGAACCTGAGAAAACTGAGTGCAGGTCACATCCTGGTGTAGCTGGTCTGTTTCTTCCTGTCTGGTGTTTGTGGTATGGAAACGTCTGGTGTCTCCTACACCTGTTTAAGATGGATACTTTAATTAGGCTCCCTGGAACTCACAAGAATTCTTTGAGTTTGTGAAAACAGAAATTTTAGACATATACATTGTATAAACAGTATCATATTTATGTCAAAATGACTGTGATAGTTTTTTTTATTCAAAGTGATTTTATTGCTCGTGTACACAAGGGAATTTATGCCACTAAAGCAGAGACTGTGGATGACTCATATTTCGAGTTGGGTGGGAGGACCCGCTTGGTTTTATAGTAACGAGCCAGCCGGTGAATTCTGCTCTCTATCAGAATCAGACAGAATTTAGCATCCTTATTCTTTCTGTTCCTCTCAAGATGTTTTCAGACAGTGACCTTCTTAATCAAATGGTAGAGATCTTCAGGGAGATCAGGGGCAAGGCCTTTGGATTTAAGGATTCTCAAGATTTTATTACCAGTTACAAAACGAACCTGGGACACACCGTGTGAGTCCCTCAAGATAACACCTATTTGGGAGGGAATGAGGCCTTTTTTAGCCAGTTTGTAAATCTGTTCCTTCATGTCATCAGACATCAGCTACAGCCATGTGGGGACACTACGGCGGTAGGGCAGCGGGAGCTTGCATACGACCCATGATGATGGAGGTCTGGCAGCATAGAGAGAACGAGCTGTGATAGATATTTTCGTACAATGAAAAATATTTTTAAGACTATGGACAGCAGAGTGAGAAAGAAATTTGATAACTTGTATCTGTCCTCACACCTTTATAACTTGCAGGTCTTGTATTTGTATTTTACTGAAATTTGTTTGGTGAGATTGTCCTTTTAAATGGAAAAAACCTCTTAGCTGTCAAACTACATCAGAGATCTTTGAGAAGGATAAAATATTACTTGAGTTACTAATTAGAAAACACCAGAGAACTTACTTGGTTGGCACCTAGATGTACTCTTCAGGGTCCTCCATGGTTGCTGAAGGTCATGTTTGCCTTTTGCTGTTTAGTGCAGGGACTGCCAGCTCTAGAAGATCCTGTGGGCTAAGAAATCTGTAGGAAGACAAGCCTACCTTGACCTGCGCAGCTAGGCTGTCGATTCCAGCGATTCTGTCCATTGTCTAGTGATCTTCAATTTAGATGAAAGGCAGTTTTTCCCAGTGGTCAGCGTTTCGCAGTTGAAGCAAATTGCAGATGAATGTTGTTCTGTGCCCATTTTTCTTCTGGTGTGGGACAATTATCTGTATTCTGGTAATTATACTTTAAATAAATAATGATTGACCCACTATCTCAGGCTTCTTATTAATGATTACAACTTATATTAGCCCATTATTCTTATCTATGTTAGCCATGTTGTACAGTACCTTTCTCAGTGAGGCGGTCACCTCTTGCTTTCTTCTGTGGCTAGGCAAGGGCTACAGAGGAATTGACTTGCTTCTTCCCAGAATTCTCTTGTTCTCTTTGACCCACCCACCCTTCCTGTCTGGGTGTCCCGCCTATACTTTCTTCCCGGCTACTGACCAATCAGCATTTATTTAAAATATAATTGACAGAATACAGATCATTGTCACACACCATTCCCTCCTTAAAAATAAAAACAATAAAAAACAAGAACTCTGAATCTAATATCCTTTGTTTAGCTTTTCTCCTGACCATAACCTATAACAACTTGTAATCAACATTCTAAACAAAGGAAAATATCCATAGATATTTTTCCATTTTTGGGGAATGTGGGCATAGTATTCCAGGCTACTTCCTACTGATTGGGGGTGCTGATAATCTTATGGGAACCTAAAGAAAATTTAGAATTATGACCATCTCCTTGCCTGGAGTAACCTGTGAGGCTTGATCATCTCAGGCAGCAGTCTTGAATTTGTTCTGGATGTAGAACTCAGACATCTAGGCCATCTGTTCCTACTGGAGACTTTTCAGGTGGTCTTCCTTGAACAAACCTGATTTTCTTAATGCAGAATGAATCCACAGCCTCTCATTTTCTGTCAAAACAAAAGCAAAACCTCTTCTCTAAAGTAACATATCTTTTGGCTTCAATTTTGAAGTCAACACATTTTCAAAATACCTATCTTGAATTAATTCAGCAGCATTTATTATAAACAGATACCTTTTAGCAGCTGTTGCTTTTTTCCAGCATTCAAACAATTCAAAGAGAGCATAATAATATATAGTATCCAGACCCATCTTTATGTGGCTTTATTTTAACCCCTATTTCTTTTATTTTTACTTTTATCTTTTTGCTTTGTGATACAGGTTCTCTGTATCTTTGACTGTCCTGGAACTCCTTATATAGACCAGGCTACCCTTGAACTCAAAGAGATCCACTTGCCTCTGATTCCAAGTGCTGGGATTCAAGGTGTGTCCACCACACCTTGAACTCACAGAGGTCTGCCTGCCTCTGTCTCCCTAGTGTTGGGATTAAAGGTGTATGCTACCACACCCAAGTATTCTCCTTTTTCTTTTTTCTTTTAAGGACTTTAATCTTTTTCTTTTCTCTTACAAGCCTCCATATATTTTTAGCACACTGTAAACCATTTGTTTACATGTCTGTTTTTGTGCCAGTGCCATATTGTTGTTATTAGGTTGACTGGATATTATATCTTAAGATATGGAATTTTAGTATATACTTTTATTATGTATTTCAGTTACCATTTAGTGCCATTTTCTTTAGTATTTCTTTTTATATTTTGGAATTAGAATTTATATTTTTTTAAAAGAAAACAAACTATTTTTTTCATTTTACATACCAATCCCAGTTCCCACTCCCTCCCCTCCTTCCATTTCCTCCACCTACACTTCCCACCTCACCCCCATCCATTCCTCAGACAGAGTAAGGCACATTGTTTTGGGGAAGGTCCAAGGCCCTCCCTACTCTATCTAGGCTGAGCAAGGTATCCATCCAAAGAAAATAGGTTCATAAAAAGGCAGTACAAATAGTAGTGATAAATCCTGGTGCCATTGCAAGTGGCCCCTCAGTCTGCCCTAGCCATACAACTGTCACCTACATTCAATGGGGCTAGTTTGGACCTATGCTGGTTCCCTCCCTATCTGGCTGGAGTTGGTGAGCTTTCATTAGCTCAGGTAGTCTGTTTCAGTGGGTATCTCCATCATGGTCTTGACATTTTTGCCCATATTCTCATTCCTCCCACTCCTCAACTGTACTTTGGGTGCTCAGTCCAGTGCATGGATGTGGGTCTCTGCCTCAGTTTTCATCAGTTGCTGGATGAAAGTTCTATGGCAATATTTAAGATATTCTGTAGTGAAGGAGCTGCGGGCAGGCCTGCTTTTCATCCCACCTGGCTCACGCACGGCTAGCTTAGCCCCGGAAATAACAACACACAAATTGTATTCATTTAAACACTGCTTGGCCCATTATCTCTAGAGAGTTGGTTACTGGCTAACTCTCACCTCTTGTTTAACCCATTTCTATTAATCTGTGTAGCACCACAAGGTGGTGACTTACCAGCAAAGATTCAGCATGTCTGACCTGGTGGCTGGCTCCATGGCGTCTGCCTCACTTCCCTTCTTCCCTGCATTCTGCTCTGTTTACTCCGCCTACCTAATTTTCTGTCCTATCAGAGGGCCAAGGCAGTCTCTTTATTAACCAATGAAAGTAACAATAGATAGTAAACCCTTCCACATCAATATTCTTCAGTCTGACTACAGGGCAAAATCAGTCCAGGCACCTTATTCTCTATTGCTTAGGATCTTAGCTGGGGTCATCCTTGTGGTTTCCTGCAATTTCTCTAGTGCCAGGTTTCTTGTTCGCCCCATAATGGCTCCCTCAATCAAAATATCTCTTTCCTTGCTCTCATCTCTGTCCTTCCTCCATCTTGACTATCCCATTTCCTCACGTTCTATTCCCCTTCTCCCCCTATTGTCCCCTTTCACCATCGCTACTCCCCCAAGTCCCTTGCTCCCAATTTGTCAGGCGATCTTCTCTATTTCCCTTTTTCAAGTGTATCTATGTATGGTTTTTCTCAGTTTCAGAAGGTCCCATTTATTTCTTATTACTCTCAGTGTTATATTTAGGAAGTGGTCTCCTGTGCCTATGCATTGAAAACTACTTCCCACTTTATCTCCTATCAAGTTTACTGTCATCAGATTTATATTGAGGTCTTTAATCCATTTGGATATGAGTTTTGTGCATGGAGATAGATATGGATTTATTTTCATTCTTCTACAGTTTGGCCTTCAATTATGCCAGCATCATCTATTTAAGATACTTTCTTTTTTCTATTGTTTATTTTTAGCTTCTTTATCAAAATCAGGTGTTCATACGTGTGTGAATTAATATCTAGGTCTTTGATTCAATCCCATTGGTCAACCTCTCTGTTTTTATGCCAATACCAAGCTGTTTTCTTTACTGTAGCTCTGTAATAGAGCTTGTTATCAAGGATGGTGATACCTCAGGAAATTCCTTTATTGTACAGCATTGTTTGGGCTATCCTGAGTTTTTTGTTTTTTTCATATGAAGTTGGTTATTGTTGTTTCAAGGTCTGTGAAGAATTGTGTTAGGATTTTTAAGGGGATCATGTTGAATCTATACATTGCTTTTGATTGAATTGCTATTTTTACTATGTTGATCCTACCTATCCAAGAGCATGGGAGATCTTTCCATTTTCTGTTATCTTCTCCAATTTCTTTCTTCAAAGACTTAAAGTTCTTGTCAAATAGGTCTTTCTAACCAGAAAACTAACAGTTCTGTGGTTAGTGTAACCCAAGGATATTTTATGTTATTTGTGATTTTGTGAAGGATGATGTTTCTCTGATTTCTTTCTCAGCAATTTATTATTTGTATATAGGAGGGCTACTGTTTTTATAAGTTGATCTTGTATCCTGCCATATTACTGAAAGTATTTATCAGCTGAAGAATTCCTTGTAGAGTTTTGGGGCCGCTTATGTATACTATCATATCATCAGCAAATAGCAAGAGTTTGACTTCTTCCTTTCTTATTTGAATCCCCTTGATCTCCTTTTGTTGTCTTACTATACTTCCTGCTGTCTCCTTCTCTATCATCTCTCTCCATGGGCTCACTTTGTGCTTTGATGGTCTCCTTTGTCCATGCTGTCCAATTGTTCCTGTGACCTGAGGCCAATAGAACTGTTGGCTGTCTGAGCTAGCTCACTGTGAGCATCTTTAGTTCCACTGACAACATTGTTTTGTTAAATGAGTTTTCTTTGGCCATTATAAAGAAGTTTCTGGTCCTAATGCTCTTTTTTTAACTGGAAAAACCTTTATACTGACTGGTTTGTTATTGCTGGTAAAAAAAAAAAAAAGTATCCAGAATGTTACTGCCAAAAGGTTATACTTTAATTTCAAAAACTAATTTAAAATACTTAGGTATTAAATGATTAGATTTAATTAGCTTGGATATAAATATAGGAATGAAATGAAACTCATTCTAAACGAAAATGGCTAAATAAATTTAATGAATACAATGTAATCTATTTGAAAAAAAACTTATTGGACTTTCATGTTCACTGCAGCTAATTTTTTTTATTGACTTTTATTTGTAGTAAGGAGGAGCAGGCCCCTTGTTCCGTCCCGCCCTGCTAGCTTACACCCAAAATAATCAAACAGAAACTGTATTCATTTAAACACTGCCTGGCCCATTAGTTACTAGCCTATTTTTGGGTAACTCACATCTTGATTCAACCCATTTCTAATAATCTGTATGTCACCACGAGTTCGTGGCTTACTGGGAAAGATTCAGCATGTCTTACCTGGCAACTCCATGGCAGTTCTCTGTCTGCCCTTCTTACCAGCATACTTAAGTGCTGCCCTATCAAAAGGCCAAGACAGTTTCTTTATTCAACAAATGAAACCAAAACATAGACAGAACTTTCTACACCATTTCCCGTTTTCTGTTAAAATAAAAAGGAAGGCTTTAACTTTAGCATATTAAAATTTCACATAACAACACAAGTATCAAGCAAGAATTACAGATACAATATTTATATCTACTTTATCTCTTAGCATAACAAAGGAAAACTATAACTATCTATATATTCTCCATCTCCATCAAAGACTCCAGAAAGATATATTACCTAAGTCAACGGGAAATAAGCAACTTCTAAAACTCTAGAAATGACAGAGAAATCTCGCTGCCTGTACAGTCACCCAAATTTTTTTTGTGTCACTGGGGCATCCATCTTTAGCCTATAGGTCCATAGTATCCAGCAGACAATTCCATGAGGCAGGAAATTTCAAAGTCAGTTCAGTCACTTTCTTTTATATCCTGCTGATTGTCTCACAGAATCTTTTATGAAACAGGAACCCCAAAGGATCATCTCACTTTTAGGCAAGCACAGCAGTCATCTGTCTGCGTGTTCTTCATGTCTAGTTTATGCAACAATCCAGGAAAAAACAGTTTCTTGCCCAAATGGCTAATCAACTCCATAAGGAGCCTCTTCGATGCCCATGTTCCTCTTGAAGTATCTGGTGCTGCTAGGAGCAGACGTGCCTCATTGTCATGGAAAGCCTTAAGTTATTAAAACATTTTAGAGGCCATATTCTTTATTGTCTTTTAAATACATGAAGAATACCTATCTGAAATATATCTCTATATATCCAGAAAATATAACATGACTACAAGCTTGACTATTATTGATGATTATCCAATAACAACCTATATTTTCTAATTATACGTTACATTTTTAACTGAACTACACAATCACAATACCTTAATCAAGAGCAGAAATATACATATAACAAGATTGACCTTAAATTTATATAAACAAACCAAGATTTATACCAATGCAAATTATTTATATCTATATCATATCCCCCTTTAAATGTAAACAAAACATTTACGAACAACATTTGGGAATATGCACATAGTTATTTCTCTCCAAACTGCTTCGCGCTGTATGAGGGCCACTGTTAATTAGGTCCTTCATGGTATATCCTGTGTGCTAGGTTCATCTCAGTCAGCAGTTGAGTGAAGTAATTTTGTGATGGTGTTTATGGCAATCTTTCAGGAGGGCGTGGTATATCTTACCATATTCATCTAGAAGCAATCCACAGGGTCTCATCCTCTGTGAAAACAAAGGAAGAACCTCTCTTCCAAAGCACCATCTTCTTAGACCCAAATTCTGAAGTTAAGATACCTTTAAAATATATATGTTGGCTTAGTTTAACAGCCCATACAATGAAACGTCTCTCTGTACTTAGCTCTCTCACATTCAAAAAATTCAAAGAAAACACAACAATATGCATAATCCAGACTCTCTGTGTATTCTCCATCTTTACGTGGCTTTTGTTTACTTTCTTTAATCTATGATTATCTGTTCTCTGTCTCTTTAAAGATTTTATCCTTCTGTTTAAAGCATTAACTTTATTTTATGACTCTTTATATTCTTTATTTCTTTTCTCTCAGTTCTACATACATTTATCTAACACCGTGACCATTAGAGGTCGCTTATATGTGAATCTGTCTTATTGCTTTGTCCTTTATTCTCTACTGTCTTGAAGAGCTTTTAAAATGCTAAGCAGCTTGGTTGCAGCTCCCCCTCTTTCCAATTTCAAAATGGTGGATGTACCATTTCTGTTAGCTCTGGGGCTGATAAGAAGGAGCCGCACTCAGCACTTTAACCCTGAGAATGAGCATGCAGCACATAATTTTTATCTGAGTTACAGCCAAATCTGCCACTCTGGACACTGCCCAGCCTGGAAACATCTCTGTGTATGGCGGCAGGAATTTGTCATGCTCTCCTGCTTGTGAACACCTAGTTGGCCTGATCCTGCCACCTGCTCGGGCAGACAGTGCTGAGCCATTGTCATTGTTGCAGAGTACTTTCTTTCCAATCCTGAGTGGGCACACAAACAGCCAGGTTCACAAATGCTCCATAGCCAGAGTTTGCACTGGCAGCAGTGCCCAGGAAGCCTTGTTTTGAAATGGTGCCCCTTTTTTTCTGCTACTATGGCTGAGTCAGGAAAATCTCTCTGCAGCAGACCACCAGCAAACAACAAAACACTTTGTTAAACTGTTTTTTTTTTTATGTGTGTCTAGAATTCCTTTTCAAGGCCTCTTTGATTTTAGATGGAATTAGTCATCCATGTTGGAGAGCCAATCTGTAGTAAGGAGGAACAGGCCCCTTCTTCCATCCTGCCCAGCTGGATTATACCCGAAATAATCACACAGAAACTGTATTCATTTAAACACTGCCTGGCCCATTAGTTCTAGCCTCTTATTGGCTAACTCACATCTTGATTCAACCCATTTCTAATAATCTGTTTGTCACCACGAGGTCATGGCTTACTGGGAAAGATTCGGCATGTCTGACCTGATAGCTCCATGGCAGTTCTCTCTTTGCCCTTCTTACCAGCATGCAGTTTTGTCTATTCCGTCTACCTAAATGCTTCCCTATCAAAAGGCCAAAGCAGTTTCTTTATTCAACCAATGAAACCAACACACTGACAGAATAACCTCGTACACCATTTATTGAGCTCTACATTTCTGTCTGCTTTGATTTATGACCTAAAAATGATATTTCTGGGTCTTGAGGAAGGATGTTTTTTAATTTTCTGAGAAATTTCCACACTGACATCCAAAGGGGCTGTACCAGCTTGCATTCCCACCAGCAATGCAGGAGTGTTCCCTTTGCCCCTCAACCTCTCCAGCATAAGTTGTCATCACTGTTTTTGATCTTGGCCATTCTTAAAGGTATAATGTCGCGACTGCCTCGACCAGCAAGCAAGACGCAACACCGGAGCTCTTCTTGCAAACAGTTTACTCAGGACCTTGTTACAATAGTTTCTCTCTCCGGGCAAGCTTCTCCCAGCCTTTAAGTAGCCCTGGGTAGCCAATCCTGGATCGCCACGTGGGCACTGTCCATAGGTCCACTTACACGCAAGCAGATTACAATCATCGCGTGGTCCTGGCCTTAGCCAAATAAAGTGTTGTTTACCACTGAGAGCGCTCCCTTTCGGGATCGTGGAAGGCGGAAGCAGGCGCTATCTTTTAGGTGCGGTTCCACGCAGCTCTCTACAGTTCCCCCTTTTTTGTTTTAAAAGCAACAGGCAAGAGTAGAGGTCTGATCTCTGTTAAAAATGAAGCATGTACTATTGTTTATCCAGGTGTCCTCCACCCAGAAAACACTAGACCCGCTTGGTGCCCTTTTTCCAGAGGTGGGAGTTTGGCACCAACCCACGTGCAATCAGACTTACTCTTCTTGAGGTAGATGTAATTACCCTCAAGTGCAGTGCACAAGCCTCGCATCCTCTGCTTATATATCTTTTAAAGTAGTTAACCAAGCTTGGGGGGACTGTCATGCTTCGATAGCCGTGAAGGCTTGAATGATCATAGCTGCATTGTGATGTTGTGAGGCCCTCATGTGACAAATGCACCACAGACATACCAGGGAGGCAAGCACCATTAGGCCTGTCAGGGCTCCTATTCCCACCCACTCGTTAAAATAACTAGAAGTTCGTTTCAGCATATTAAGAAAAGCATTAGCAGTAGGTAATTCCAGCTGTGTGGCATTCAGGGAAATAATCTGGCTGATCAAGGTGTCCGTCAGGTTCTCGAACTCCTTGCTCCAGTTTCCCTGGAGATATGCGCTCAACTGCCGGCTCAGGTTACCGTTCTGTGTAAAATTCTCAGCCAATCTGGAAGTAATGCATAAAGAGGAGAGGGAATGAATACATCCTACACTGGTTAAGGTTACTAAATCATCCACTTGCTCTTGCAAGAGGTCTACTCTTTGGTTTACTGTCAAAATGCCAGCTTTTAAATGACCATTGATAGATTTTAAAGTGTCATTGTGGAGGCTGTCCTCTCCACGATTTCATTAACTATCTCTGCAATCTGAGTTGTTGCAGCCATGGCAACAGCAGTTGTCGTGGCAGCTGCAGCAGATACAGCAATTGCGGAGAGTAGGGTTGCTGTTATCCCAAAGTCTCATTTTGTTCCGAGCAAATGAGCGATTGGGAAGGTACCAGTATCAACTCTGACTGGGATGGGAACATGTGTGGGAACTCTCATCACCACAGCTGTGTTATAAGGACCATTCCAGCACTGACTTGCGAGGCAAGTTGCCTTAGAGAAATTACAATAGATCACATCCTCTGTGGCATTGGTAATATTAGTCAGCAAAAAGAAGAAGGGTGTAGCATGAGAGGCTGGCTTTTTGGGGTTTCTGTCCCGCCCGGTACCCCACAGCCGGCAAACCCCAAAGAAAATCACACACAAGACTCCATAAGATTATAAACTGATTGGCCCATTAGGTCAGGCTACTTATTAGCTCTTATAACTTATGTGACCCCATTATCCTTATCTACGTTAGCACATGGCTCAGTACCTTTTCCAGCGGGGCAGCTTACATCTTTCCTCTTCGGTGGTCTGGGCAGAACTGGGGAGGGAGCTTCCTGCTTCCCAGAATACTCCCAGTCTCTTTGCTCCACCTTTACTTCCTGTCTGGCTTTCCCACCTATACTGCCTGCCTGGCCAATCAGCGTTTTATTAAAATATGATTGACCGAATACAGACAATTCTCCCACACCAGAAGGGTCCCTTTCAGCACACTGTACTTGCAGAAACGATAAGGTTGTTAATCATTTTATTTATAGTAACATGTGAAAGAACTCCCTTCGTATCTCGGCTGTCAGAGATGTTAAGTAGCTGAGTTAACAGTCAAATTACGAAGGGCAGCAAAAGGCTCTAGGGATGAAAAGGCCCCTCTTTCATTAGAAAGAATCCATTGAAACCAGGGCCAAGTATTTTTCTTATTATTTTTCTGATTAGTCCGATTAGCAAGATTAAAGGAATATCTTCCTAAAGGAGGGGTAAATTCAAAACCTGGTGCAATCTGCTTTGACTTATGATCTGGACTTTGACAAGGTGTCCAATGAGGGGGGTACCCTAAATTAGGGGCACAATAAGGTAATACTTGTCGAGCGGTGGAATTCCCTAATCTAAAGCATGAACTTGAAGGCTGAAGCCCTTCCATCAACATCAATAAGGTAGTAATATTTGTAGCATTACTACCGTTTTTACCGCTGCCTGTGCCTGAGGAAGTACCCGTATTTATTGTTTTCAGTGCTTCTTTGAGCATAGCGAAGAGCACATGGTTATCGGTCAACGGGTCAAGCCAATTATTCCCTGAGCTATTTTTCAACCATATACATGGGTTAGAATTATTTTCAAGAGAAAAACATAAGGCTCCTTGAAGAGGAACATCAGTTGCATTATACATAGCCATGCTAGGGTCTAAATTTACGCAGGGTAAGCCTAATTCACAACTGGAAAAAAAGAGAGGTAAAACTTTTGATGTAGAATGAACAGGTATAGGAATTGGCCATGCTTTTTTTATGGCCCACAAGATTTGTTCATTGGCCTGGATCAACAATGGGAACATCAGGACCGTCACCATCAGTAGGATCACAGTCTGAGGCTTTATCTTGCTTGTCATTCCTCTGTTCTTGTACTTTTCTCACCAAGCGCTCTGGTACCCAAATAGGGTCCAAATGATCCTGTGGAAAAACACAAACAGAGCCTCATGCCCATGCCAGCACGGGATCAGGGCCATGCCAGACCCCTGTCAGAGCGTCCTTCCATTTTATCAATCCTCTTAAAGGACTGAATGGGCAAGAATGCCTGTCCGCTGCAGACTGATTGGTATTATCCAAATTTAAAAAATTAAGTGTAAACTAGGCTAAGGAAAGTATTCTTGGGGGTCAGTTGATGACCTATTCCCTCTTTTTGTTTTTGAAGCAATTCCTTTAAGGAGTGATGAGCACGCTCTACAATGCCTTGGCCTTGTGGATTATAAGGCAGTCCATGTATGAGTTGAACACCCATTTGTTGGCAGAAGGAGGTGAACTTTTGTCCCATATAAGCTGGACCATTGTCTGTTTTCAGTTGCTGGGGTTTTCCCA
The DNA here is from genome assembly GCF_982192425.1 of Myodes glareolus. Taxonomy (NCBI): domain Eukaryota; kingdom Metazoa; phylum Chordata; class Mammalia; order Rodentia; family Cricetidae; genus Myodes; species Myodes glareolus. The sequence goes on from NC_142040.1 coordinate 5,673,307, forward strand.
AGGCGGCCCACGCTTCTAGACAATGAGCAATCACTTGGGTTGCTTTTTCACCTGTCATGGGTGTGGCATGGATAATTCCAGAGCATGTATCCACGGAGACATGTACATATTTTACCTCGCCAAACTCAGATGGGTAACATCCATCTGCCAAAGTTTAAGGGGGAGCAATCCACACGGATTGACCCCCAAAGTTTGAAGGTGATGATGTATGACACATTTTGGACAATCCACAACCACCTTGCGTGCATCAGCATGGGAAATGGCAAATTTTTGTTGTAGGGTTTTGGCATTAACATGAAATTCTTTATGAAAATCATGAGCCCTCTGCAGGGCAGAGGCAAGAAACATCCATTCTTGTCTGGTACACTGATCAATCATGTCATTGCCAGCAGCCAGAGGGCCTGGCAAACCTGTATGTGCATGAATGTGCTGTACAAAGAAAGGATTCCTTACATTGCCAGAGTAATAGCTGTAATTGTGCAAATAGCCTATGTACCGGGCTGGAGGATTTAATAGGTCCAGCACACTCAAGGTATTTTAAGGTGTTAACAACATAACAAGAATCCAAAATTAAATTAAATGTTAATGGACAGGATTTAAACACCTCAACCACGATTGCTAGCTCTACTTGCTGAGGAGCCCCAGGAGAAAACTGATATTTAATAGGTTCTGCCGAGTCTACCATGTAAGCACCACAGCCAGTCTTAGAGCCATCTGTAAATATAACACTAGCTCCTGGAATGGGCCGTAAGGCAGTGATTTTTGGAAAGACTACCAGATGTTCGTTAAAAAAGATTAACAGTGGATGCTTAGGAAAATGACAATCGATGCGTCCAGAATAGGAGCACCGTAAAATAGCCCAATCATCAATAGTGGCACATAAAATTTTAACTTGATTATTATCATATGGGGTGACTATTACACATGGTGCAACTCCAAAATGCTGTAGGCATTGTAGGCTTGCTGAGCAAGCAAAGTGACAGCAATAGGATAATATTCTATGGATTTCGCGGGGGAAATCCTGGGATGAATCCAAAGTAATGGTCCTTCCTGCCACAGAATATCCGTGGGTTGTAGAACCCGTTTTAAAAAGGCTTTAGATAATTTTTCCTCTACAAGAGAAAGCACTTGTCGAGCTTCACTAGTTAATTGTGTGGGAGAATCTAGAGCTACATCACCAAATAAAACATCATACAACGGTTTTAACTCATAATTTGCCATACCCAAACTGCCCCTAATCCAATTTATATCTCCCAATAATTTTTGAAAATCATTTAATGTATGCAAATGATCTTTTCTTTATTCTACCTTTTGTGGTATAATTTGATTATATGTTATTTTAGACCCTAAATAATTTACTACCTCGACTTGTTGAACCTTTTCTGGAGCTATACATAGACCCTTCCTTTGTAGTATCACCACCAAAGCACTGTATGCCTCATGCAAAGTTTGCTCTTTTTTTGCTGCCAGGAGAATATCATCCATATAATGGAGACATTTCACAGTTGGAAAACGAGCCCATAAGGGCTCAAAAGCAGCAGATACAAATAATTGACACATACTAGGACTATTGGCCATACCCTGAGGTAGGACAATCCATTGATATCTTTTATCAGGTTCCTCATGGTTGACTGATGGTAAGGTAAAGGCAAATGTTTCACTGTCCTTGCTATTTAAAGGGATGGAAAATAAACAATCTCTTATGTCTACTACTATAATGGGTCAACTCTCTGGTAATGCAGGTAGCAAGGGGAGGCCACGTTGAACAGGCTCCATAATTTTTATCTGTGCATTTATAGCGCGAAGATCATGTAATACTCTCCATTTTCCAGACTTCTTTTTTATAACAAAAATAGGAGTATTCCAAGGGGAGAGGGAGGGTTCTATATGCCCTTCCTCTAGCTGTTCTTGCACTAACTGATGGGCTGCTTGTAGTTTTTTGGAAGATAGTGGCCACTGAGGAACCCACACTGGCTCTTCCGTTTTCCAGGTAATGGGAATTCCTTCCTCAGCGGCCCCTAAGAAAAACCCAACCCTTGTCTGGTTTTTCTTGGTTTTGCCTCTATAGGATCCTTCTGTCCCTGTTAGAATTTTCCCAGGCCAAACTCAGAATGGCACCCCATGCTTTTCATAATAGCTTGAGCCTTATCAGAATATTCATTACTTAACTTAAACCCCATAGATTTCATAATATCTCTTCCCCATAATGATACTGGGAGCTCTAGGACATATGGCTGTATTTGTCCTGAGTGTCCTTCATCTTGCCAAGTTAATAAGCTTGCAGTAACATCAGGGGCTTTTGCATACCCCAGTCCTTGTAAGGTATGTGTAGAGGCCTGGACGGGCCACCCGTGTGGCCAATCCTTGCTAGCTATATTACTTTTGTTTGCTCCAGTGTCCAGGAGCCCTGTAATCTTGGTGCCATTAATAGTAAATTGTAAAGTAGGCCTCTGATCTAAACTCATAGACAGGAAGATAAGATCCGTTCCTGAGGAGCCAAATCCTTGACTGCCTCTCTCTCTGTTCCGTGCTGGAAATCTATCATGCAAGCTGGGCAGGATAACAGGCTGTGCAATTTGATCACCTGGAGATATGTCACTAACACCCTTGGGTGACTCTACCATGATTTTAACAATGCCTGTATAGTCTGGATCAATTATTCCGGGATAAATCCATAGGCCTCTCAAAGTAGTAGATGACCCTACTGTGCCTGGTTGGAGAGGGCCTTGAAAGTCAGAGTCTATCATTTGAATTCCCATTCGAGGGGTTAATATGAGCCTGGTGGTGGCACAGAGGTCTAATCCTGCTGAACCCGCAGTGGTTCTCCGCGGTTCTTTGGGTGTCTGAATGTCAGCAATTGTTCCAATTTCCCTTCCTGTACCTGCTCCTCCATTGCCCCATATATTTGAGGGCCCTGAGGCCAGGGGGCCCACTGTCCTTTTTTTGACCTAGCATTAGGTTCTAGGGGTCGTCCGTTGATATTCTTGACGGATCTGCACTCATTGGCCCAATGCTTTCTTTTCTTGCATTTGGGGCATATCCCTGGATTTTGATTCTGGCTAATTCCTTTTCCCTGGGTATTCCCCTGCCGAGCATTTCCTCCTTGAGGGCAGTTGTGCTTAATGTGGCCTGGCTTACCACATCTAAAGCAAGTTCCTGCATTGCCCCCATTTTTGTTCAATCTAAGTACTGCAGCTGCCAGTCCGGCATTGGTTAATGGACCTCCTAATTCTCTACATGCTCTCATCCAGACTTCTAATCCTCTATTTTTATATGGGGTGATAGCCTCTCTGCACTCCTAGTGTTCATACACTAGCTGCTTGACAAACGGCATAGCGATGTCCGGGTCACCAAAGATCTTTCCTGCTGCTTCTACCATCCTAGCCACATAATCAGACAAAGGCTCCATAGGTCCTTGAAGGATCTTAGTCAAATTATCAATTACCTCCCCCTTATTAGGTAAGGTCTTCCATGCTCTTTTGGCAATGTTATTAATCTGATCATACACTTGAGGAGGATATCCATTTTGCTGGTTGGAAAACCTGCCTTGTCCAAGCAACATGTCTGTGCCCCAGACTGCTTGTGCCCCTCCAGCTGCTAGGTTTATTGCAGCCTGAGCATTGGCCAATTCAACTAAAAGAGCTTTCCAATCTAGATACTGGCCAGGGGACAAACATGCTCGTGCTAGGTTCATCCAATCAGCTGGAGTCATGGCGTATCTATGTAGAGCTTCCACTTGGGCCAGCGTAAAGGCGGCTGTAGTGCCATAAGTCCGGACAGATTCTGCCAATGTCTTGATGACCTTAAAATCCAAAGGCTCATGGAATCGATTGCCTTGCGGATCCTGAAATACAGGAAATGCTGAGGCCGTCATCGTTTCTGCCCTGACTTCTTTCCATACCTTAGGATCGAAAGAAATCCCTCCCTCTGCTCCTATAACCTCCGGATACGGGGGTGGAGCTGAAGGGGTTACAGTCCTGCACATACCTTTAGATGTCTTATTTTTCTCTCCGTTTCCCTTTTTATTGGAGATTTTCATTCTTCTTAATGTTTTCCTTAGCGTTTCTCTATGTTCTTCATCCGTTTCTGTCTCTGTGTCTGGTGTCTCTGGGTCTGGCCCTGTCTCTGAGCTCGAGGAGACAGAAGAGTCTGATTCCTCCAATTCTGACAGGCTAGGATATAATCGACTCTTTTGCTTTTCCTGGGCCCTTTTCTTCTTCCCTCTCTATCTGAATCTGTATCAGATGCCACATCAGACTTTGCCTTTTTAGAGGCTGCCGTTTCTGAAGCTGCCCTCTCTGAATGTTCCTCCTGTAATATCTCTAAGGCTGCTTGGCCATTTTCTACTGCTTCACTGCACTTTCGATCCTCGAGTCAGCTTTTCACTAATTTCCAGATAGGTCTTAGTCCAGCCTTAAGCGTTCCCTGTTCTGCAGCAAACTCAAGGTCTCTACCTAGCTTTTCCCATGATGGAGTCAAAGCTTCCCGGAGACTGCAAACTAAGGTGGAGTGGTATCACATTCCTCCAGGAACCTCCCTAAGGTACTTTTCTTAAGTTTTAAATTTTTTTGAACGAAGCAGCTCGTTCAAAGCCAGAAAAATTGGGTGAGAAGGAGAATTCCCCATGTCTATTCACTGAGGATTCTCAGTACACTCCCTACAGCAATAAGTAAAAACGATTAACCAGAACACTGTATTCAAGAGTACCCAAGTTGCTAAGAACAAGTAGTAATCCATCAACAATATCCAGCAATTTTACTTTCAGTTCATCCGGCTAGGGAACCGAATGTGTTCTACAGACTTGTAGCCTGTCCACTGTGGTAGGCTTTACTTTCACTTTCGATTCGTCTGCTCTAGTCGCAGCTCTACTTTCCCTTTCGATTGGTCCACTCTAGTCCTGGCTCTACTTCCCCGCTCTCCCTTTGTTTACAGGCGAGAGCAAATAACCCGCTTTGGTCACGGATCCCCAATCTTACCTTGAGAACTTACCGATGCACTCCCTGACTGCTGCAAGTTCTGGGATCCAGGGAGAGGAGAGGAGATTCCCCATACGGGCCACCACTTGTCTCAACCCCCTAGACCAGCAAGGAAGACGCAAACAGTTTACTCAGGACCTTGTTACAATAGTTTCTCTCTCCAGACAAGCTTCTCCCAGCCCTTAAGTAGCCCTGGGTAGCCAATCCTGGATCGCCACATGGGCACTGTCCATAGGTCCACTTATACGCAAGCAGCTTACGATCATCGCATGATCCTGGCCTTAGCCAAATAACATGTTGTTTACCACTGAGAGCGCTCAATTTATCGCGGAAGGCAGAAGCCGGCGCCATATTTCAGGTGCTGCTCGACTCTCTACATTATAAGATGGTATCTCACAATTTTTTGATTTGTATTTCTCTGATGACTAAGGATGTTGAGCATTTTCTTAAGTGTCTTTCAGTCATTTTAGATTTCTCTGTTGAGAGTTCCCTGTTCAAGTCTGTACTCCACTTTTTTTATTGGATTATTTGTTCTTTTGATAACCAATTTCTTGAGTTCTTTGTATATTTTAGAGATCAGACTTCTGTCTGATGTGGGGTTAGTGAAGGTCTTTTCCATTCTGTACTCTGTCGTTTTGTGTTATTGACTGTGTCCTTTCCTTTACAGAAGCTTTTCAATTTAAGGAGGTCCGATTTATTAATTGTTTCTCTCAGTGTCTGTGCTGCTGGGTTTATATTTAGGAAGTGGTCTCCTGTGCCAGTGTGTTCAAGTGTACATCCCACTTTCTTTACTATGAGGTTCAGTGTGATTGACTTTATGTTGAGGTCTTTGATCCATTTGGACTTAAGTTTTGTGCATGGTGATAGATTTTGATCTATTTTCATTCTTCTACATGTTAATATCCAATTATGCCAGCAATATTTTAAAATATGCTTTCTTTTTTCCATTTGATATTTTTTGCTTCTTTGTCAAAAATCAAGTCTTAAAAGGTGTGTGGGTCAGTATCCGTGTCTTCTATTCCGTTCCATTGGTCCTCCTGTCTCTTCTTGTGCCAATACCAGGCTATTCTCAGTATGATAGCTCTATAGTAGAGTTTGAAGTCAGGTATTGTGATGCTTCCAGAATTTCTTTTATTGTATAGGATTGTTTTGGTTATCCTGAGATTTTTGCTTTTCCATATAAAGTTGACTATTGTTCTTTTGTGAAGTCTGTGAATAATTTTCTGAAAATTTTGGTGTTCATTGCATTAAATCTGTAGATTGCTTCTTGTAAGATTGCCATTTTTACTATGTTAATTCTGCCTACCCATAAGCATGGGAGATCTTTCCACTTTCTGGTGTCTTCTTCAATTTCTTTTTTTAAAGATTTAAAATTCTTGTCATATAAGTCTTCCACTTGTTTGGTTTGATTTACTCTGAGATATTTTATGCTATTTGTGGCTATTGTGAAGGGTATTGTTTCTCTGATTTCTTCCTCAGCCCTTTTATCATCTGTGTACAGGCAGGCTACTTAGTTTTTTGAGTTAATCTTTTATCCTGCTACATTACTGAAACTGTTTATGAGTCGTAGAAGCTCCTTAGTAGAATTTTTGGGATCGCTTATGGAAACTGTCCTATCATCAACAATCAGTGAGAGTTTGACTTCTTTTCCAATTTGTATTCCCTTGATCTTCTTTTGGTGTCATATTACTCTAGCTAGGACCTCAAGCACTATACTGAATAGATATGGAGAGAGTGGACAACCTTGTTTTGTTATTGATTTCAGTGGGATCGCTGGGAGTTTCTCTCCATTTAGTTTGATGTTGGCTGTTGGCTTACTATATATGGCCTTCATTATGTTTAGGTATGATCATTGTATACCTGCTCTCTCCAAGACCTGTGTCATGAAGGGATGTTGTATTTTGTTGAAAGCTTTTCTGGCATCTGATAAGATGATCATGTGGTTTTTATTTTTCAGTTTGTTTATATGGTGGATTATGTTGACAGATTTTCATATGTTGAATCATCCCTCCATCTCTGGGATGAAGCCAACTTGATCATGGTAGATGATGGTTTTCATGTGTTCTTGGATTCAATTTACCAGTACTTCATTTAGCATTTTTATGTCAATGTTTATGAGTGAGATTTATCTATGATTCTCTTTCTTAGTAATGTTTTTCTGTGGTTTGGGTTTCAGGGTAATTGTAGCCTCATAAAAAGCATTTGGCAATGCTCCTTCTGTTTCTATTGTGTGGTATAATTTGAGGAGTATTGGTATTAGTTCTTCTTTGAAAGTCTTGTAGAATTCTGAGATGAAACCATTTGGTCCTGGGTTTGTGCTTTTTTTTTTTTTGGTTGGGAGAGTTTTGATGACTTTCTATTTCTTCAGCAGTTATAGGTCTGTTTAATTTGCTTATCCGTTTTCATTCAATTTTGGTAAATAATATTTATTCAGAAAGTTGTCTATTTCCTTTAAGTTTTCCAATTTTGTGGAGTACAGGTTTTTGTAATATGACCTAATGATTCTCTGTATCTTTTCTGTGTCTGTTGTTATGTCCCCCTTTTCATTTATGATTTTGTTTGAATTCTGAATTTTAATATTTTCTCTCTGCCTTTTGGTTAGTTTGGATAAAGGTTTGTCTATTTTATCTATTTTCTCATAGAACCAACTCTTTGTCTCTTGATTCTTTGTATTGTTTTCTTTCTTTCTATTTTGTTGATTTCAGCTCTCAATTTATTTTCTTATGTCTAGTTCTCTCAGGTGAGTTTGCTTCCTTTTTGTTCTAAATTTTTCAAATGTTCTGTTAATTCACTAATGTGGGATTTTTCCAGCTTCTTTATGTAGACATTTAGTTCTATGAAATTTCCTCTTATCATTGCTTTCATTGTGTCCTATAAATTTGGGTATGTTGTGTGGTCATTTTCATTGAATTTTAGTAAGTCTTTAATTTCTTCCTTTATTTCCTCCTTGACCCATTGATGACTCAGGTGAGCCTTGTTTAATTTCCATGTGTTTGTGGGCTTCTGGAATTAGTATTGCTGTTGACTTCTAGTTTTATACCTTGGTAACTTGATAAGGTACATTGGATTATTCCAATTTTTTGTGTTTTTTTTTTTGGAGGTTTGTTTTGTTACTGAATATGTGGTCAAATATTGAAAAGGTTCCATGAGGTGCTGGGAAGAAGGTATATTCTTTTCTGTTTGGATGGAATAGTCTATAGATGTCTGTTAAGTCCATTTGAGCCATAACATCTGTTAGTTCCCTTATTTCTCTGTTTATATTTTGGCTGACTGACCTGTTCAGTCATGAGAGGGGAATGTTGAAGTTTCCCACTATTAGAATGGGGCGTTCTTTTTTTTCTCAAAGTTTATTAAAATACAGACTTCTCCATTTCCGCCCCTCCTCCCAACCCCCTCCCACTCCCCCCACTCCCTCCCCTCCTCCCTCTCCATCCCCAAGAGCAGTCAGGGTCTCCAGCCCTGGGGGTAGTTAAAGCTCCTCCCCCTCCCTCCAGGTCCAGGAAGGTGAGCATCCAAACAGACTGGATCCCAGAAATCCAGTATATGCAGAGGAAACAAGTCCCAGTGTCATTGTCAATGGCTTTTCAGAAAGACTCCGGGCCAGCCACATTCAGAGAATCCGGCCTCATTCCGAGAATCTGACTGGATCATGTGCTCGCTCAGTCCCAGTCAACTGGCCTTGGTGAACTCTCGTTAGATCAGTCCCCTTGTATCAGTGGGTGATTGCACCCCTCGCGGTCCTGATTTCCTTTTTCATGTTCTTCCTCCTTCTGCTCCTCATTTGGACCTTGGGGGACTCCGTCCGGTGCTCCAATGTGGGTCTCCTTCTGTATCGCCATCCATCGTCGGATGAAGGTTCCCTCTGATCTTGCCTTCCTTGCTCACGTTCTCTTTCCTTCTGCTTCTCGTTTGGACCTAGGGAGTTAAGTCCAGTGTTCCAATGTGGGTCTCGGTCTCCATCTCCATCCATCAACAGGCGAATGATCTGTGGTGATAAGAAAATATTCATCAGTATGGTTATGGGCCAAGGCCAGTTCAGGCACCCTCTCCTCTGTCCAGAGAACAATCTGGGGATCTCTCCTTGGACCTGGGATCCCATTTATAATCAAGTCTCTAGTAAACCCTAAACTGACTCCCTTAGTTGAGATATATTCTTCCCTGATCCCATATCTATCCTTCTTCCCTCCCCCCTCCCAGTCCCCCGAGCATTCCCCATTTCTCCCCTGCTCCCTTCTCTCTAACCCTCTCCCCTTCCAACAACCCTCCTACCCCCCCATGCACCCGAGGTTACCTGGAACTCTTGTCTATTTCCAATCTCCAGGAGGAAAACTACCTGAATTTTCTTCAGGTTCACGCTCCTATCCAGCTTCTCTAGGATCACGAATAATAGGCTCAAAGACCTTTAATTATGGCTAGAATCCATTTATGAGTGAATACATACCATATTCCTCTTTTTTGGTCTGGCTTACCTGACTCAGTAAAGCGTTTTCTTTTCTCTTTTTTATTATTTTTTTAATATTTTTATTTATTTATTTATTTTTTATTTATTTTTTTATTTAATTTTTACTGAGAACCCCTCCAGAATCAAGTCTCTTGCAAACCCTAAAATGGCTCCCTTAGCTGAGATATAAACCTCCCTGCTCCCCCAACCATCCTTCCTCCCTCCCCCCTCCCATTCCCTCAAGCCTTCCCCAATCCTCCCCCTCTCCCCTCTCCCTGACCTTCTTCCCTTACTTCCACCCCCCACCCCCCATGCACCCGAGTTTGCCTGGCAATCTTGCCTAGTTCCACTATCCAGGAGGATAACTATATGATTTTCTTCAGGTTCACCTTCTTATTTAGCTTCTCTAGGATCACAAATTATAGACTCAAAGACCTTTAACTATGGCTAGAATCCACTTATGAGTGAGTACATACCATATTCCTTTTTTTGGGTCTGGGTTACCTCACTCAGTAAAGCGTTTTCTATTTCCATCCATTTGCATGCAAAATTCAAGATGTCATTGTTTTTTACTGCTGAGTAAAACTCTAATGTGTATATGTTTCACACCTTTTTAAACCATTCTTCTATTGAGGGGCACCTAGGTTGTGTCCATGTTTTGGCTATTACAAATGGTGAAGCTATGAACATAGTTGAACAAATACTTTTGTAGTATGATAGGGCATCTCTTGGGTATATTCCCAAGAGTGGAATTGCTGGATCCTGATGGAGGTTGACTCCCAGTTTCCTGAGAAACCGCCACACTGATTTCTATATTGTGAAATACATTATGAAGTATAGGTATTAGCTCTTCTTGGAAGTTCTGGTAGAATTCTGCATTGAAACCATCTGGTCCTGGGCTTCTTTTTTTGGTAGGGAGCTTTTTGATAACAGCTTCTATTTCTTCGCTACTTATAGGTCTATTTAGATTGTTCACCTGGTCTTGATTTAACTTTGGTAGATGGTACTTATCTAAAAACAAGTCCGTTTCTTTTACATTTTCCAACTTTGTGACATATAAGCTTTTGTAGTAAGATTTAATGATTCTCTGAATTTCCTCTGTGTTTGTGGCTATGTCCCCCTTTTCATTTCTGATCTTACTAATTTGCGTGTTCTCTCTCTGCCTTTTGTTTAGTTTGGCTAGGAGTTTGTCAATCTTTTTGATTTTCTCCAAGAACCAGCTTTTTGTTTCATTGATTCTTTGGATTGTTTTCTGTGTTTCTATTTTGTTGATTTCAGCCCTCAGTTTGATTATTTCCAGTCTTCTACTCCTCCTGGGTGAGTCTTCTTTTTTTCCCAGAGCTTTCAGGTGTGCTGTTAAGTCTCCAATGTGTGCTTTCTCCGTCTTCTTTAATTGGGCACTTCGTGCTATGAACTTTCCCCTTAGCACTGCTTTCATTGTGTCCCATAGGATTGAGTATGCTGTGTCTTTTTTTTCATTAAATTCAAAGAAGACTTTAATTTCTTTCTTTCCTTGACCCAGGGGTGATTCAGTAGTTGACTGTTCAGCTTCCATGAGTTTGTATGCTTTCTTGGGTTAGAATTGTTGAGTTCTAACTTTATTCCATGGTGATTGGACAAGACACAGGTGGTTACTAATATTTTTTTGTATCTGTGGAAGTTTGCTTTGTTACCGAGTATGTGGTCAATTTTCGAGAAGGTTCCACAACCTGCAGAGAAGAAGGTATATTCTTTCCTATTTGGGTGGAATGTTCTATAGATGTCTGTTAAGTCCATTTGATTCAATACCTCCAATAATTCTCTTAATTCTCTGTTAGGTTTCTGTCTGATTGACCTGTCCATTGGTGAGAGGTGTGTTGAAGTCTCCTACTATTATTGTGTGTGGTTTGATGACTGCCTTGAGTTCTAGAAGTTTTTCTTTTACATAAGTGGGTGCTTTTACATTAGGGGCATTGGTATTCTGGATTGAGACTTCTTCCTGATGAATTGTTCCTGTTATGTGTATAAAATGTCCGTCTCCATCTCTACTGATCGATTTTAGTTTGAAGTCAATTTTGTTGGAAATTAGAAAGGCCACACCCGCTTGTTTTTTTTGGTCCATTTGCTTGAAAAACCTTTTCCCAACCCTTTACTCTGAGTAGATGTCTGTCTTCGTGGTTGAGGTGTGTTTCTTGTAAACAGCAGAATGTTGGATCCTTTTTTCGTATCCAATCTCTTAGTCTGTGCCTTTTTATAGGTGAGTTGAGTTCATTAACATTAATTGATATTAATGATCAGTGGTTGTTGACTCCGGTTATTTTTTTTTTTTTTATTTTTTGTGTAGTAAAGTTTGTGTGTTTCCCTTCTTTGAGTTGTGGTTGTGAAGGGTCGCTAGATGTCTGAGTTATTGTAGGCGGTGTTGGGATTGTTGGATTCCTTGGGTTGTCATTTGCCTTCTAATACTTTCTGTAAGGCTGGATTTGTAGCTACATATTGTATAAATTTGTTTTTTCCCTGGAATATTTTGTTTTCTCCGTTGATAGTGAACAAAATCTTGGCTAGGTATAGTAGTCTGGGCTTGCATCCATGGTCCCTTAGTTTCTGCAGTACCTCTATCCAGGACCTTCTGGCTTTCATGGTTTCCATAGAGAAGTCCGGTGTAAGTCTGATAGGTTTACCTTTATACGTTACTTGACCTTTTTCCTTTGCAGCTCTTAATATTCTTTCTTTAATATGAATGCTTTGTGTTTTGATTATTACATACCGAGGGAATTTTTTTTTTGATCCAGTCCATTTGGTGTTCTGCATGCTTCCTGAACCTTCATAGGAATATCGTTCTTTAGGTTGGGAAAGTTTTCTTCTATAATTTTGTTGAATATGTTTTCTGGACCTTTGATCTGCAATTCTTCTCCTTCTTGTACTCCTTTTTTTCTTAGGTTTGGTTTTTTTATTGTGTCCCAGATTTCTTGTATGTTTTGTGATGAGAATTTGTTGGATTTGCTGTTTTCTTTGGTCAGAGCATTTATTTTCTCTATGGTGTCTTCAGAATCTGAGATTCGTTCTTCTATCTCTTGTATTCTATTGGTTATGCTTGATTCTGTAGCCTCAGTTCGTTTACCTAGATTTTCCATATCCATTCGGCCCTCGGTTTGTATTTTCTTCATTGCCTCCATTTCAGTTTTCAATTTTGAACTGCTTCCATTATCTCTTTGATTGTTTTTTCTTGGTTTCCCAGGGTATCATTTACGGATTTACTCTTTCTTCAAACTTTTTCTTAACTTCTCATCCATTTCTTTACTCATTTCTTCAAACTTTTTGTTATACTTCTCATTCATTTCTTTAAGGGAGTTACTCATATCCTGTTTAAGGGACTCTATTGCTTTCATAATGGCACTTTTTTCCACTTCTTCTGGATTAGGGTGTTCAAGTCCTTCTGTTGTAGGGTTGCTGGGATCTGGTGTTTTCATGTTGTTTTTCAGATTGTTGGAGGAATTCTTGCCTTGGCGCCTGCCCATCTCTTCCTTCGAATGCTCTCTAATGGATCTTCTGGTACCGGGTCAGGTTCCCTTGTTGGCCAGGGACCTCACTGGCAAAAGGCCTACCTTTCTTTAGGCAGGCTTTTGAAACATAGGAATTTCCTCCTGCCAGGGTGCACTTACCACCTAGTCTCAGAGCCCAAGCAGGCTGGGCTGGGGGATTTTATGGCCCCGAGGAAGGAGAGGAATAAGGGGAGGGGTTCCTGAGTATACGCTGGGATGGGATAGGAGGCGAGAGGTCTTAGCAGGGTGGAGCAGCCCCTGCAGAGTGACCTGGGAGTCAAGGGGGTCGGGGAATGTCTGAGCTCCTCCTTACCGGGCTTCTGCCGTGGGTCAGGAGCAAACTCACCCCTCTGTTGGCTCTTCTGCTATAGGATAAGTGTCTCTTGCTGGCCAGGAACTCACTGAGCTGACAAAAGGCCTACCTCTAGCCTGTATGTTCTTATAGGTGAGTGAGTCTATTTACATTCAGGGATAGTCATGACCAGTGATTGTTATCTCCTGTTATTTTAGTTTTAATTGTTGGTGATGTTAATTTGTGTGTTTTCCCCTTTCGCATTTGCTGCTATGAGACTGTCAGGTGTCTGTTTTTTTGTTGGTGTAGGCAATTTCCTTATGTTGGAGTTTTCCCTCTAGTATTTTGTGTAGGGCTGAGTTTGTGGCTAGGTATTGGTGAAATCTAGTTTTGTCATGAAATATCTTGCTTTGTCTATGGTGATTGAAAGTCTTTCTGGGTATAGTAGTCTAGGCTGGCATCCATGGTCTCTTAATGTCTTCATAACACTTGACCACAACCTTCTGGCTTTCATTGTCTTTAATGAGAAATTAGGTGTAATTTTGTTAGGCCTACCTTTATATTTTACTTGGCAGTTTTCCTTTGTGTCTCTTAATATTCTTTCTTAATTCTGTATGTTTAGTGTTTTGATTATTATGTGGCCAGAAGACTTTTTCTTTGAATCCAGGCTATTTGATGTTCTTTAAGTTTTTTGGACTCCATAGGCATATCTTTCTTTAGGTTTGAAATTTTCGTCTATGATTGTATTAAATACATTTTCAGTGCTTCTGAGTTGAAGTTCTCCTTCTTCTATACCTATTATTCTTAGATTTGACCTTTTCATGGTGTCTCATATTTCCTGGATATTTTGGGTTAAGCGTTTATTAGATTGAATGTTTTATTTAACTGATGAGTGTATTTCCACTATTGTATCGTCAGGGCTTGAGATTCTCTCTTCCATCTCTTGTTTCGGCTGTTCATGCTTGCGTTTGTGGTTCCTGCTCTTTTCCTCATGATTTATTTTTCTATATTTCCCTCAGCTTGTGTTTTTTTATTGTCTCTATTTCAGTTTTCAAGTCTTGAATAATTTATTTCATTTGTTTGATTTCTTATTTTTTGTTTTCTTTAAGGGATTTGCTGATGTCTTCCAATTTTTTTTGTTTGTCTTTTCCTCCATTTATTTAAGAGAATTTCTCATTTCCTCTTTAAGAGTTTCAAACATTCTCTTGAAATTATATTTTAGGTTATTTTCTTCTTCAATTATATTTGGGTATTCAGGTCTTGCTGTTGTAGGGTCTTTAGCTCTTACTGGTTTTTTGTTGCTCTTTGTGGTATTGCATGTGTTCTTACCTTTTCTCCTCATCTTTTCCTCTAATATCTGTGGTTTTGGTTGTCTGAGGTTCTTTTGAATAGTTTTCTAGGTTCAAGTTAATCCAGAGCTCAGATATTTTTTTTTTTTTTTTTTTTTTTTTTTTTTTTTTTTTTTTTTTTTTTTTTTTGTCTTGGTACAGTCAGTGCCACAGCTCTTGTTAGCCTGTTGGTTACTCAGTGTTTCTGGAGATAGTTCACTGCTTCTGGGCTTTGCTCTGCTTTTTTGGAGTTTGCTGTCTCAGGCTTGCTTTTGCCCTAGGTTACCTGCTTTGACCTGTTTCTATAAATTCTGGGTATGGATCCACTCCTGCATAAGTTCCTGGCCTAGAATTGGTCCTGCAGAGGTTTTTGTTTCCAGGTTTGGGCGTGCCCAGACCTGCAGATAACCTGTCTCAGGCTTACTCCCTAAAGAGGTCCCAGACTCATGCTTGCATCAGCAGGGGTTCCAGGTTCCTGCCTATTCCTTTTGATGTCCCAGACCAATATCCAGACTCACAGACATCCTGGTTCAGACCTACTCCCTTTGACGTCCTAGACTCACTCCTGACCCTGCAGAGATGTCTGATTCCTGCCTACTCTCTCGGAGCCCCAGATTCAAGCCCATACTGTCAGAGCTCCTGGCTCAGGCTTAGTTCCTGGGAGGTCCTAGACTCATGGCCAGATTCACAGGGTTCCTGGCTTAGGTCTACTTCCTTGAAGGTCTTAGGTTCACATCAGACCCTCAGCAGTTTCTGGTTCTGGCTCACTTGCTCAGAGATTACCCCCCTGGTCTGTTCCAGTGGATTTTGTTCAGCTAATTTTTAAATGGAATTGTTTGTCAGTTCTGCCTAGGCCTATGGTTTCTCTGTTGGGAGAATATTTGTGGACCATTCTCAGTCATAGGGTGAAGTTCTGATGCTGGTCTTGTTTCATGAATGGATTGTCTTGATTTCCCCAGTTTGATTGAAAATATGTATATTCTCTTAATCAATTCATGGTTTTTCCTGGGTAATTTTTATTTTGCATAGATATCAATGTAGACCCTTATCAAATGTTGACTGGTACCTGGCTGTGGTCAATGGACTAATCTGCATCTGTGCTTGACTTTTTCCTCTGTGTAATCCATGATAAAGGAAACAGTGTAGATTCTGGAGATAATTCGAACTAATTTGTGTTTGCTGACTACAGGTAAAATATTATTAGCAATATTGTGAACAAATATACCATCATACAAAAATTTTAGATAAATATATAATTATGACATTCAAAGTGTAAAGTACATACAAATAAATCTATCAATCGATACATGGAATTCCAATTGGAGTAATAATCAAGCATTATTGCATGAAATAAGACCTTGAAATGACACATATGATATATATTGTTTAAAAATCTCAGTGCCATCTTATAGAGTTGGAGCCTCATGGTTGAGTGCTTACCTACCATGGCTAATGTCCTAGGTTCAATTCCATGGAGAGAAATCTCAATGCTGTCTTATTGCTCACTTTCCCAATGCAATCTCAATAAGTGTTGATTCAATATTTAGTGTTGATTGAAAGAAGAAAATACCACCACCGGATGTTTTAAATCACACAAGAGAGCAAAAACTCTCTAGGCAGGAATAACATAGTATACTTGCTGCAGATAAAGACAGGCTCACTGGTGACACTTTATTAGTGAAATTGTCATCATGGACCAGAGTCTTGGGGCCAAGCATAAATTAACGTAATCAGAATTTTTCTAGCAGGAATCTCAATTACCTTGAGTATCTTTAACAGAGGTAGACACTATTTAAAGATAGTGAATGCTAGAGAATGGTTAAGTAATATTGTAACACAAACACCAAATATTAGTGACAGGACCTGTGTTTAACACCCTTGCCTAGTGAAGGGTGGAAAATGTGGCTCTGATCAACTGCCCTGAACAGTCCGAACTAACAGGAAAACGCTGTTGCATTGAGTCATGTTGTCTGTTTTCTGTGTTTCAGCTATAACCTTCTTTACAGGATCAAAGATATCCCAAAGAGAAATAAATGCCTCTTCCTTAATGTCAGACTATGAAAACAATGGTTCTTGAGTAATTAAAATTTCCCCAGAAATCAGTTTTCTCCACGACCAGCAGTCTCTGCGGGTCTGGCATCTTGTCAGGCCGCCTTTTAAGAGACTCTGGAGCTGGAACTTTGCTGCCTCAGAGACAATGAGTTCACATCTTGACCAAGACTGCTTGTGTGTTCACCTTGCGGTTTGTGTTCCTTCCTGAACCAATATCAGGTCCCTAAAGATGCATTTGGGCCAAGGGTCACTGGCCTGTTTTGTTGGTCATATCAATTTGACAAAGTGAATACATCTTTCTCTGATTTTTTTATACTGTTCTTTGCCTCTTTAATTGAGCTGTTGAAGATAAGTGGACAAGCTTAACTTATTGGGGTGCTGGTGCCCAGGCTCTGATTCTAACAACACCAGCAGCATAATCAGGATTTGTTCTTTTTGAGATGAAGTTCCTTAGGAATTCTCAGTATTTAAAAATAAAGTTTTAAATATAAATTTTTCTAGGTGCCAATGTTTTGATGTGCCTACCCTCTCTCATCCTTCCTGCTAATTAACTTAGGTTGCCTTTATATAATAAATGTAGTTTATTTAGAGCTCAAACTTATAGGCATAATATCAAAGTAGAAGCTTTACTATCAGAATAGATGGCTTGTGGTTTAATGTGTTCCTCTTCCCCATTGTGTCAGTAATGAATCTTTGTCCAATTATCTCATAGATTTTGGAAAAGATGGAATGTTTCTGCTAACAACTCATATGAAAATAATTTTTTATCTACTTGAGATTAAAGACCAGCTTATTTTTAGAGTCTTCTGAAATAAAATTAGGTAAGAAATGCCTTTTTTTTTTTAAAAAAAAATTTGTACTTTGCCTTCTCAATTTCCTTCAAGACTTGTATAATTTTATTTGTGCTGCCTCTGAAAGAATACAGTTAGTATATTTCTCCAGGAAGTTAGCATGTCAGCCAACTGTCAGCCTTATGATATACCTGATCTCTGATGTCAGGGGAAGCACAATTCAATTGTAAACCACGTTTTCTGCATGACAGTGCAGCTGGGCTGCCAGAACCTCTTATTGTTGCTTTCTTTGAAATTCCCTATTCTACAGAAAGAGTATTTTTATTTTTAAATCCTTTGTGTGAAGCGAAACCATCACTAACTGACTTTGTCTTTAGTTAAAAATCAATGCATCGAGGGAAATAATCTGTACTAGTGTTGCCCTTTCTTATTTCTGCAAAAGAAATACCACTGCTTGTTTAACTCGTGACTTGTCTAAACATGTTGAAAGCATTGACTATAAGGCATAACACTCAGGCTCTGAGAGAGAATTCTGACAAGTTCAGTCATAGGGAAAAAAGGAATAATTTATAAAAGGCACTGCAGATAATGATGCCAGCGGTGATTTTAAAATGCATCTGTCTCACCTTCTAATGAAGTAGGTTTGTCAACAGCAAATGTTTTATGCACTACTTCTAATAAAAATGGCACATAAGGAATCACAGTGCTTTGAGGATGGCTTCTTCAAAGCTTTAGGATATCTTCAATTCAAGGTATTTTTAAATAATAGATATTTAAAATTATGTTTAAATAATATCAAGGTTATGACACACACCCCACATGACAAACTTCGGGAGTTTCAAAGGAGCAGTTGACATTGCCGTCACTCTTTCCCAGAGCAAGCGCTTTTTCAATTAGGAGGGTAGCAAGCTGGTTTGGGGAATTTCTGTCAGCTTAGCTTTAAGTTCTCTTCTTATTTTGGTTAGTGTCACAACCTTAATGTCAACTTTTCAAATAGATTTCTCCATTTCCTTTGGTTTGGGGTCATTAAAAAACGTATCTGATACATCTAGGAGGCATAAGTAGGTCACACTCGAGTGGAGTCCTTACTCTTTGGATTTGAGATACAGCTACTACCTGCCTTGTCAAGTGAGAAGTTAGCTCAGACATTTTCATGAGTTTTGCAGATTTGATTTGGAAAAACATGAAACCAAATAACAAGATATGATGTTAGCATAATTCTACTCTCTCTGGTCTTCTTGTGTTCCTAATCCTAGTGATTCAGTATTGGTGAAACATGAAACGGCAGGTGACCATGGAAGGAGAAAGTTCTGCTGATTGATGACGAGATCTTTTTATCTTTATTTCATCCTAATTTTCCTATTTTTGACCCATGGTTTGTATCATATATCATTCTTAAATCACCACAGTTTTGAAGATTTTTTTTCTAAACCTCAGCCCCTAAACAGTGAAAGGTAATTTCAATTTTAAAGCAAATGTAGATATTTCTAAATTTAGAGGAAGCTTTTCAAATAGGTAAATTGAAACACACTGTGAGCGTGCACTTTGTAAAACATCTTCTGACATAGAAATGAAGTGTGTGGTCTTTAAATAGTTGAGACAGAGCTAGCTTCATGCAAATTCACTCATATCAGTTTCAGATTAATGTATTTAATAAAGCCATATAGTGCATCTCACTTATGTATTTAATGTCCTTAAATGTGAAATGATGTTCTAATACCGCTTAGAGAAGAATGATAGCATTATATTAGTGTTTGTTAGATTAGTTGATTCTAGAAATGGCTTTCAAAGGGGACACAATATATGCTCTTAATACTTTTCAATAACACCAAGGACGGTCACTTATGGAGTTTTTCTATATGCCACTGAGTCCTCAGAGTACAGCTTGTGGTTGACTTGTGCGGTCATGATAGCTATCCTTTAGTTGTGAGTAATAGAGATGGACTCAGGCAGAGATGCCAGCAGACTTTACATCACTGTGGAACTGACTAGAAATACAGAATCCTGGACTACTGAGTGTCTGCAATTTAATAATAATGATTGAAACCTGACAACAGCTTCAAATGATGCTGCCTTTGAATGGAGACTAGTACCTATCTTTTAAAAAGATTTTCTAGTTTTAAGTATGATACTTATATTCCATGTTTGTGCTCACTGGGGAACTGATTGTCATTGCCAGTGCTTCTGTATGCGAGCAGGGATGACATAAACCCAAATTATCTCGAAAGTAACTGTATAAAAAAACAGAATAAAATAATCCCAGAGCTTAAACATATTTCTTTCTAGGTAATGTTTACAATATTCAAAAGTTTCATTGAGTCCAGATTCTAGAAGTAAACAGAGTGAGTTTGACTGCCCGCCTGTGACCTGTGTGCTTCCTCCTGCCTGAACTGCGGCCCTCCTACATGTGTGGCAAGGATTTTACTGAGTCATCTCTCCCCACCACCTGGAGCCTCCAACTGCTTTTTTTGGGGGGGGGCAGTCTTTTACTATGTAGCCTAGACTACCCTCTGTTGTGGAATATTATTTTAACTAGGCAAAGGTGTGCTACATTTGCTTATGCTGTGTAATATTACGTTAACTATGTGAACATGTGCTACATTTGTTTATGCTGTGTAATATTACTTTGACTATGTGAACATGTGTTACATTTGTTTATGCTGCCTTTGTTAAGTTATGAAGAGATTTGTTGCTCTTTGACTTTGTCTGCCTAAGGTACCACCTGACTGCCAATAGCTAGACAGAAGAGGGACAGTAAGACTGCAGACAGAAAGAATAAATAGGAGAAATCCAGGCTGGAGAAGAATGAAAGAAAAGGAAAGAGAAAAGAACGAGGGAGAAGGAGTGAAACATGCCCAGGGCAAAAAGCTAGGCAGCCACCAGCCAACTGGACATTGGAGGAAGCAGAAGAAAAGTAAGAAGCCCTGAAGCAAAAGGTAGATAAAGACAAACAGATTAATTTAAGTTAAAAGAGATAGCCAGAAATGAGCCTAAGCTAGGCTAAGCAAATCTCCTGTCATGATTGGAAGCTAGTTGAAGGCCCAAAGAAAAGTCCTGCGATCTTCATGGCTCCATCCTGAGAGCTGTGCATGTCACTAGGACAAGCTGCTTCTCATCATTGAGTAAATCTATCTTCATACTTGTTGTTTCTCTTTGTGATAAAGTTATATAACTTTTTCTACCACAAACCCACAAACTGAGATGTTTTTATTGGAATCCAAACCATAAACTTTAGTTTTTGTGTTTTCTGAGATCATCTTCCTGTGCCACCCTCTGCTCATGAGTTTCTTTAAATGCCACTTGATTTTATGATTTTTTTTTTTTTTTAGACAGGGTTTCTCTGTGGCTTTGAAGCCTGTCCTGGAACTAGCTCTTGTAGACCAGGCTGACCTCAAACTCACAGAGTTCCACCTACCTCTGCTACCTCTGCTGCCCAAGTGCTGGGATAAAAGCATGTATCACCAAATCTAGATCAGCCATTATCTTGTTTAAGACTGTACTTTTATGTAACACATTTTAATATTTAGTTACAGAAGGCACATTGAAAGCTGTATTGAGTCTAAAGAACTTAGATCAAGTGATTGTTCTAAATTAATTCTTCCATTTTCAACTTCTAATTTTCTTGTACATGTATGAAGAAATGAAACAATAGATGTTAATTCACTTTTTCCATTCGTACAACAGTTAAATAATATCAGCGGTGCATGGGTGTCATTGGATACTTTTAATAAGAAATAATAGGGAGGCCGAAGAAGGAGATGGCCACAGATTCAAGGCCAGCCTCTACTATAGCCTGAGATGCTGGGTGAAAAAAAAATCCAATAATGGTTCAGATTTCTTATATAATATATAAAAATCAAAAGCCCATTTTGTCAAAAGTGAATGTGGTGGTTTGAATGACAGTGGTACACATAGGCTCATATGTTTGAATGCTCGGACCCAGTTAGTGGGACTGTTTTAGAAGAATTAGGAGGTGTGGCCTTGTTGGAGGAAGTGTGTTGCTGTGGGGTGGGCTTTGAGGTTTCAGATGCCCATGAAAGCAGAATATCTGCCTGGCTGTTCTGCTGCTGCTCTAGTGCCATGTCTACCTGCTTCCTTTTGTAAGTTCCATGCTCAAGGTATTTTATTATAGCACTAGAACAGTAATCAGCACTGTGAAATTCTTAATTTTGTTGTAAATACTGCTATTAATTGTATCTCAACTGCCACAAAATGATGAAAGAATTTCTTTTCTTGATGATATTGAAGTATATTTCTGTGAAACCCATGATAAAAATTTTTGTAAGTAGTTTAGAGCTACATTGGAATATGTTATGATACACATGTTAGTTCCTAACTATATACAAAATGTTTGTAATAGTCAGCTGATCCAGTGGAAGGTATACTTTAGAAGTTAAATGTGTTTACATACATACAATGTAAGAAGCCTATAAACGTCTGTGAATAGAC
The DNA here is from genome assembly GCF_982192425.1 of Myodes glareolus. NCBI lineage: Eukaryota > Metazoa > Chordata > Mammalia > Rodentia > Cricetidae > Myodes > Myodes glareolus. The sequence continues at coordinate 5,695,154 of NC_142040.1, forward strand.
CGAAGCTGAAAAACCACAATCATTTAATCATGTTACAATGTGTTTTCTCATAGAATTTAGAGAATTTAATACATTTAATGTGAGCTCAAATAAGTTTAAATGTGAAATTTTGTAACTTGCTTATCAATATTCAGACTTACAGGAAACAGTTTTAATGGAGTTGCTTTTATTGTTGGATAAGTATATTCTGACCCAGAGTGAAATTGTATGAGAAAGCTTGCTGTTATCACACTGTGAATCTCAAGATTACATTATTTACTGGAAAAACCTGTTTCCAGCTGTGGTGGGACCCAGTTCTGGTGCATACCTTTAATCCAAGAGCTTTCTGCTTGAATACTGTATGTAAATCAATGGTAGAGCAAGCAACCAGGTGTCAGGAAATAGCCATAGAGAGTAAGAAGAGCTAGGGAGGAAGGGGGAGAGAAAGAGAGACAGAGAGACAGAGAGGGGGGAGGGAAGGAGGGAAGAAGAGGGAGAGAGAGAGAGAGTGAGAAAAGGAGGAGGAGAAGGAGGGACATCCTATTGGAGAAGTTTTTCTTTGAAATGATTTAGGAAAATGCTCTCTTTCTGGGATGTTGGTGGAGGAGAAAGCAGGTGGGTTTATACCAGACTACATTTCTTTTTAAAAATGTTTCTGCCTCTCTCAGCTAGCAGGTTTTTACCCCAACATCTGGCTTCTGAGTGTTTATTGGTAACATTGAACAATAGGAAACATCATCTTATAATTTAGTGGTTTTCAAATTTGTGAAACTTTCTAAATTGTAAGATTTATTTGATGTATTTTATCTTTTGTTTTTAAAATTGTTTGCTAAAGAAAGGCATTCAGCATGGAGACAAAAATTAAGACTAATCTAAAATATTATGGATTTTTGTTGCACAAGGAGGATGGCCCTTTGTTCCCTCCCAGCTGCCTGGCTAGCTTACACCTGAAACAATCACACAGTATTCATTTAAACACTGCCTGGCCCATTAGTCCTAACTTTCTATTGGCTAGCTCTTATATATTAATTTAACCCATCTCGTATATTGCCATCATCACGTATGATGATGCCATACATCACGTATGGCCATACATCACGTGTATTGTCACGTGACTGTGGCTTACTGGCAAGATTCTAGCCAGCATCCGTCTCAGGCAGGAGATCTATGGTTTCTGCCACCCTGCCCTTCTTCCCAGCATTCAATTCTGTCTACTCACCCTACATAAATTCTGTCCTATCAACTAGGGCAAGGCAATTTCTTAATTCAACCAATGAAAGGAACACATAAGCAGAAGGAACTCCTACACCAGATTTTATTACCAAAATTAAAGTTGAGATAATTTCTGATGCTTAATAAATTTATTAGGAAGTTTTGAACCTGGGATAAACATTTTCTAATTTAAAATATATTCCTTTAGTGGGGCATGGTGGTACATACTTGCATCCCCAGTATTTGGGAAGCTGTAAAAAAAAATTCCGCATTGCCTATGTTTCAAGACCCTCTCTCAAAACAAATTAAATTAAAATATGAATCAGGACTGTAGAGATGGGTCAGAAGTTAAGGTCTTTTGGTACTCTAGCAGCGAACCTGAGATCAGTATCTACATTGGACAGCTTGTGACTCCCTGTCCTTAACTCAAGCTCCACGGAGTCAAACACTTTCTTCTGGGTCCTCCATGCATTTGTGTGTACACACACACACACACACACACACACACAAATGCAATTAAAATCTTAAGAACATAGTTATTACTCATGTGAAAAAGTCATTTGAACTTATCAACAGTTTAACATTTTCTAACCATAAAATGCAAGTTGAAAAGTATAAAAATAAAACAACCCTTAAAATAAGACATGCATCTTTAGAAATGTATTCATGAGTGACAGATACACTGCTAAGAAAAGATTAAAATATACTAAAAGGGTGGCTGAAGGTATAATTTGCTGGCATAGCATGTTCAAAGCTCTGCATTTGATCCTGAGTAACACAAAATATAAACTACTATCATGGAAACTTGTCAATAATCATTAGTATAATAACATGGACATTTTGTATAGAGCAAAAATAGCCTTTAAAAATGATGATTTTGTGTCTCTTTTTCTTTACTTTGTGCTGCGTTTTTGAGACAGGGTCTTGCTGTACAGCTCAGGGTGGCCCTTAATTCATAATGCCCCTGCCTTAACTTCCCAGAGTGTGAAGTTACAGCTGTTACCTTACCTAGAAAGGAACATTATTTTTAAAGCAAGCCTTAATATAATTATTGTAAGGTATACAAATAAAGCAAATCATAGAATTTGTTTTTTATATTAATATAAACATTTAAAATTATATTTTAATTATTTCTAGTACTACTTTTTAATTTCAAAAATTCCTAGTTTGGATACTAGACTATGTCATCATTTGTTTGTATTTGAGTTATTCCTTCCTTCCAAACTGTCTAAACGATAGCTTCATGTTTATACCAGACTACATTGCTTTTTAAAAAATGTTTAAATTTATTACTCTTATAACATGTTTGAATATTATGTTAGCATATTTATTGTTTGTATTATGTACATGAAAGCCAAAAGAGGGTGTTACATCTCCTGGAAATGAAATTAAAAACAGTTGCAAGTTGCCATGTTGATGCTGGAAATTGAACCGAGAAGTACCAGTAATCGTAACTACTGAGCCAGACCTTCATCCCTGAAGACTACTTTTTTTATACTAAAATGAACACCTTACCTTAATGAGCATCGTGTCTAAGTATTCATCAACAGAGCAGATAAAGTACAATGTGGTCTATATAGACACTGGATCAGTATTTGTCTCAAAAAGAAAAATTGTGTCATTTATGCCAACATGAATAATGCTAAAAGATATCATGCTAAGTGAAAACAAGCCTGACACAAAAGATGTGTATCACACATGTTTTAATTCACATGTAGAATCTAAAGTAATTGACGTCATAGAAATAGACACTGGATTGTGGTTTCCAGGTGCTAGGTGGATAGGCAATATGAAGACGTTAGTGACAAGTACAGTGAAATACAAAGAATAAATAATTGAAATAAAAGTAAAATTATTACAATTATCTTGCTTTGCATTCTCTTTAGTTTCACTAGTTCTTGTGGACTTCATAGGAAAATTAAATGAGATACAACATAGTGTAAAGAGTTTATTGGAGCAAAGTAGAGCTCACACTCAAGTGGTGAGAGTAGGACAGTAGGCAATGGCCAACAAGAGCATGGTACAGGCAGAATTTATGTCATATGTGAAGTCTCATGAGCAGGCAACTTCTTCTGAGGAGCATAGTACTTTCTAGTGATAGACAGGGACATTTGGATTAACTTTACAAAAAGGGAGGGGGGTGATAGTGTATCATCTTTTCTCAGAAAGAAAGAATCTTTTTTTTGGTATTTTTTTTAATTAATTTATTTATTTGTTTATAAAAATGTCCACTTCCTCCCCTCCTCCCCATACCCTCCCATTCCTCCCACTCCCTCTCCTCCTCCCCCTCACTCCCTCTCCTCCTCCCTCTCCAGTCCTAAGAGCAGTCAGGGTTTCCTGCCCTGTGGGAAGTTCAAGTTCCTCCCCTCTCCCTCCAGGTCTAGGAAGGTGAGCATCCAACCAGACTAGGATCCCAAAAAGCCAGTAAATGCAGACAAAACAAGACCCAGTGCCATTGTCAATGGCTTCTCAGTCAGCCCTCATGTCAGCCACATTCAGAGAATCCAATTTGATCACATGCTCGTTCAGTCCCAGTCCAGCTGGCCTTGGTGAGCTCTCATTCGATCAGTCCCCTTTATCAGAGGGTGAACTCACCCCTCGCAGTCCTGATTTCCTTTTTCATGGTCTCCCTCCTTCTGCTCCTCATTTGGACCTTGGGGGCTCAGTCCAGTGCTCCAATGTGGGTCTCCGTCTCTATCTCCACCTATAGTCAGATGAAGGTTCCCTCTGGTCCTGCCTTTCTTGCTCACGTTCTCCCTCCCTCTGCTTCTCATTTGGACCTAGGGAGTTAAGTCCAGTGTTCCAATATGTGTCTCTGTCTCTATCTCTATCCATCGCCAGATGAAGGTTCTATGGGATATGCAAAATATTCTTCAGTATGGTTATGGGCCAAGGCCAGTTCAGGCACCCTCTTCTCTGCTGCCCAGCGAACAATCTGGGGACCTCTCCTTCGGCCTGGGAACCCCTCCAGAGTCAAGTCTGTTGCAAACCCGAAAATGGCTCCCTTAGTTGAGATAAATACTTCCCTGCTCCCATATCCATCCTCCTCCCCCCCATCCCATTCCCCCAAGCCATCCCCAATCCTCCCCTTCTCCCTTCTCTCTAACCATCTCCCCTTACATCCACCCCTACCCCCTCCCGTGCACCCAAGTTTGCCTGGCAATCTTGTCTACTTCCAATATCCAGGAGGATAACTATATGATTTTCTTCAGGTTCACCTTCTTATTTAGCTTCTCTAGGATCACGAATTATAGGCTCAAAGACCTTTAACTATGGCTAGAATCCACTTATGTGTGAGTTCATACCATATTCCTCTTTTTGGGTCTGGGTTACCTCACTCAGTAAAGCGTTTTCTATTTCCATCCATTTGCATGCAAAATTCAAGATGTCATTTTTTTTTTTTTTAACCGCTGAGTAAAACTCTAATGTGTATATGTTCCACACCTTTTTAAACCATTCTTCTATTGAGGGGCACCTAGGTTGTTTCCATTTTCTGGCTATTACAAATAGTGCTGCTATGAACATAGTTGAACAAATGCTTTTGTAGTATGATAGGGCATCTCTGGGTATATTCCCAAGAGTGGAATTGCTGGGTCCTGAGGGAGGTTGACTCCCAGTTTCCTGAGAAACCGCCACACTGATTACCGCAGTGGCTGCACAAGTTTGCATTCCCACCAACAATGGATGAGTGTTCTCCTCACTCCCCATCCTCTCCAGCATAGGCTATCATTGGTGTTTTTGAGTTTGGCTATTCTGACAGGTGTGAGATGGTATCTCAAAGTTGTTTTGATTTGCATTTCCTTGATCGCTAAGGAGGTTGAGCATGACCTTAAGTGTCTTTTGGCCATTCAAAGTTCATCTGTTGTGAATTCTCTGCTCAGTTCAGTACCCCATTTTTTAATTGGGTTAATTAGAGTTTCAGTGTCTAGTTTCTTGAGTTCGTTGTATATTTTGGAGATCACACCTTTGTCTGATGAGGGGTTGGTGAAGATCTTCTCCCAGTCGGAAGGTAGTCTTTTTGTCTTACTGACAGTGTCCTTTGCTTTACAGAAGCTTCTCAGTTTCAGTAGGTCCCACTTATTCATTGATTTTGTTATTGTCTGTGCTACTGGGGTTCTACTTAGGAAGAGGCCTCCTGTGCCTATATCTTGTAGACTACTTCCCACTTTCTCTTCTATCAGGTTCAAAGTGGACGGATTAATGTTGATGTCTTTAATCCATTTGGACTTGAGTTTTGTGCATGGTGATAGATATAGATCTACTTTCATTCTTCTACAGGTTGACATCCAGTTATGCCAACACCATTTGTTAAAGATGCTTTCCTTCTTCCATTGTATACCTTTAGCACCCTTGTCGAAAATCAGGTGTTCATAGGTTTGTGGGTTAATATCCGGGTCTTCTATTCGATTCCATAGGTCGACTTCTCTGTTGTTATGCCAATACCAAGCTGTTTTCAATACTGTAGCTCTGTAATAGAGTTTGAAGTCAGGGATGGTCATGCCTCCAGAAGTTTCTTTATTGTATAAGATTGTTTTGGCTATCCTGGGTTTTTTTGTTTTTCCATATAACGTTAATTATTGTTCTCTCAATGTCTGTGAAGAAATTTGATGGGATTTTGATGGGGATTGCATTGAATCTATAGATTGCTTTTGGTAGAATTGCCATTTTTACTATGTTGAATCTCCCAATCCAAGAGCTGGGGAGGTCTTTCCATAGAAAGAAAGAATCTTAAACGGTTTAGGGTATCTGAAAACACGATTAGATAGGGGGATTACAGTTAAGAGCTTGCCATGCATATCAGAATAGAATTCGGACTTTGGACTTTGAAAAAAGTTTGAGATTGTTATAGACTGGAGACTTTTGAAGTTGAACTGAATGCTTTTTTTTTTTTCATTATGATATGACTATAAGCCTTTGTGGCCAGGGAGTGGAATGTGATGGTTTGAAAGAAAATGGTCCACCACAGGAGGTTTGTCACTTTGGGGGAGAGCTTTGAGGTCTCCTTTGATCTAACATTCCTCAATATGACTGTCAGTCTTCTTTCTGTTGCATGCAAGATGTAGGAATCTCAGCTATTTCTCCAGTACCATGTCTGCCTGCACACCATGTTCCCTGCCATGGTGATAATAGACTGAACCTCTGAAACTGTAAGCAAGTGACCACAATTAGATGTTTTTCTTTATAAGAATTGCTGTGGTCATGGTGTCTCTTTACAGCAATAGGAAACCTGACTAAGGCAGCTATTCTCTATAGGGCAGTTCTTTTGGGGCAAGAGTATATAACTCAGATCCTATCCTTAGGATGAGTGATTTGTCATGATGTGATGAATGATGACTACCTTTTACAACTTAAATTAACCCACAATTCTTTTCTGTGTTTAGCCATGTGGTTTGGTACCTTTTTTCAGTAAGGCATTCTCATCTTGCTTTCTCTGCATTTGGTGGTGACTATGTCTCTGCCTTTCCTTTTCCCATGGAGTAAGAATGAAACATACACAGAAGTAAGAAAAGGAAAAAGCCCAGAGGCAACGGTAGTAGGGATGATTTAAGTTTAGACAAGCTGGTAAGAAGTAAGTCAAGCTAAGTCCAGGTATTCCTAGTAAGAATAAGCCTCTGTGTCTGATTTATTTGGGAGCTGGGCCCCCAAATAGTAAAACATAAGAATAAATGGTAAAACAACCAACAGCATCTGTCTTATTAAGAGCATATTTCTGTAATTGTCAAATAAAACCTTTCTAGTCAAGTTGACTTTTTTTTTTTTTTCCAAGTTAGGGTTTCCCTGTAGATTTGGAGCCTGTCCAGGAACTAGCTCTTGTAGACCAGGCTGATCTCGAACTCACAGAGATCCACCTGCCTCTGCTTCCTGAGTGCTGGGATTAAAGGGTTGCGCCACCACAGCCCAGTTGTAAATTGCCTTTTAAATGGAGTCAGTTCCAAAGCAATTACTTTTGTTAGTGGTGGTGGTTTTGTTTTTGCATTGCCGGGATTGAACCTAATGCCTTGTGTATCCTAGGCAAACACTCTGCCTCTAAGATCTATCTTATCACTCCAAAATGATTTTTAAATATCACTTCAGGATTCATCATTGGAGTCTGTTTGATTTTGAGTACAACTTTAACTTCTTTCAAGGTTAGTTATTATAGTTACATTTCAAAAATCATAATCAAGAATAAGTTATGTATGTTTAGACTTCATTTAGTAATTAAAGGTCCTAATATAAGAAGTTTTCCCCTGTATTTATTCTCTACATATAAATTGTACATTTGGTTTTGGTTCCTAGACTTTGGTATGTGAAATATCTTCCAACAGGTAAACCTGGGTACAGTGCTTTCCCCACAATTATAGGCATTGGTCTTTTGATCCTGTGCGTCACCTACACAAAACAAAAAGCTTCTATCAAACTCCTGCAGGTTTAGCTCAAATTAAAATGCATGCTCAACTGTAGAGATTGTCAAGTGTGGAAATAATATTTGTCCAGCTGGACAGCTTTCTTTTGTAGTTGCTAAATGAAAGTTGAGATTCTGTCTGCTCCTTGAAAGCTTCTGTGTCATGAACATAATTTGGACGGCTTGTGGTTTGACAGGGATTATTAAAATCAGATGAAGTGAAGGGAAGCAAATGTGAGAAAGCAAAATTGACATTGACATTCTCTATTATTCGCAACTTGCCTCATGATGACTATGTTGATATGATAGAGTCTCTGTTGGGATATGTTATGCAGCCAATAAAGTAGAAAGTGAGATTAGTGAAGGATCTTAGATTTAACATGAAGAAATCCAACACTTATTTTCACTGATTGCGCTTTAAGTATATTTTCTAGTTGCTTCATATGAATTTGTTTAACCATCAGTGAATCATCCTTCCACTGAACTATAGAATTAAAATTATATTGCTAAGACTGTGTATGAAAATACTAACTAATAAAGAGGAAGATCACATAGTTAAAATCACAGCATTTTAAAATCTGACTAGTCCTATAGTTATTTTTTTTCACTTATTTTCTTTATTTATGGATGGAAATCAGGAAGAGATAGGAGGTGTTACCCTTAATTTTTATTTGATAGCTTACGTGTTAAATTCTGATTTTCACTATAGGTATATTTTTAAAAACTAATGTCTAAAAGATTTTTAAAACTATTCAAATTGTTTTAATTCAGAAATGTAGATAGCTTTTCTCTTTAAACATAATACACAAATTCTATTACTATAAAGTACCTTCTATAAATACAATTTTTTGCTGGAAATATCGTTAGTAGAGATAATCTAAGCCTCAAGACTGTTTTAAATTATCAAAGAAAATAATAGTAGAAAATAAAAATAAATATGAAGAAATATCTATCAAATAAAGAAACTGGTCATTTTGTATATTGTATGAAACCCTCAGAGTAGTGAAACTGCCAGATAAGAGTATAAAATCAAGATCTAAGTATCCATATGCAAAGTCAACACAAATTGGATATCCTGCAGTTCAGTTTGTTTTTATTCTAACATTGACTGCCTAGAGTTGAGTATGTCTTTTGAAGACCTCCCTTAATTCCTATTACTTCTAGGAGACACAGTCTCAGCAGATGTCCTGGTCCTCTGACTCTTAGACTCTTTCTACCTTCTCTTCAGCCATAGTCCCTGAGCATCTGCATGCAGGACTTGTGCTATAGACATCAGCTGGGACGGAGCACACCACTCCAGCTGCTCTTTCCAATTCAGTCAATAGCAGTTTTCTGTAATGATCAACATCTCTTGAAAGGGAATTTTTCAAGATTGTTACTGGAGTTTTTGTTAAAAGTCCATGGCTCTTAAGGGGAGCGTTGTCAGCCCAAGTGGCACAACTTTACTTGAACTATGTATGTATATGTATACACATATGCATGATACCTTAATAGTATGGTGCCTGAACGAGCACAACAATAATAAGCATGCTAACACAAATGGGAATTCTCACTACCCACCCTTAAACAAACAACTACAGGCAATAAAGGAATGCTAAGGGTAGACTGGACAAGTAGTTTTCCCCCAGGATGAACCCCCTAATTGGATTAATACAAATTGATCAGCCCTGAATACATATGTATATAAGTAACACTAAATGAAGTGAGTCTGTTGTACTTATATATTTACGCATATTTGAATGTATGTGTGTGTGTGTGTGTGTGTGTGAGAGAGAGAGAGAGAGAGAGAGAGAGAGAGAGAGAGAGAGAGAGAGAGTAACAAAAAATGGTTAGTAAGTTGAGAGAGCTCTCATGGGAGAGGTTGGATGAAGAAAGTGGGGGAGGGAAGTGATGCAATTATATTTTAACATTAAAAACTTCCCTTACTTTAAATGTTTTCTGTGGTAATTCCAGATGATCCATATTTCAGTACAACCAGATTGAAATGCAAAAGTTTCTATAATATAATGCTCCGTCAGACTAATTAACAGATGTCTTGTGAATCTCCATAGAGACACATCCCTCCATGTGTCTGTGATGCCATTTCTAGAGAGATTTAATTAAGTAGGGGAGCCCCAGCTTGAATGTTGAAATACCATTTGTGAGTGGGGCTCCCGACTGATAGAAATGAAGGAGATTGGTAGCTGTGCACGTGTACTGAACACTCTGCTTTCCAGGCTGAGTACAGTGACCTCGTCTGCCTCATGCTCCAGCATCCTTTTCCCTCCACAGTGGGCCATATCCCTCATTGTAAGTAAAGGTTTTCTTCCCCTAAGTACCTCATGCTCCAGCGCCCATCCTTTTCCCTCCACGGTGGACCACATCCCTCAATCTAAGTAAAGATTTTCTTCTCCTAAGTTTCTTTTATCTGGTAATTTCTTGTGTTAATGAGAAAAGTAACTAATATAACTTGCAATAATTAAAACGAATACAAAATGGAATGCTCAAATGAAAAGGGTAACTAGGATAAAAATAAGGATGAGCATTGTGTCCCAGTGTGTTCTCTAGGCACTATACCTTTTCAAGACATGAATATCTTATTCAACTTGTCTGCTCCCTGAACATCTTTGCCATTATATAGACATGATTGATGAATCCATGATTATGGGTGACTGAACTCAATTTAAAATGCCTTTATCTTCTTTGGAGGTTGAAGAGAGCAGGAGAAAGTGGGGAGCTGAAAGTACCAAGCCACTTGTTCCTCAGTGGATAGTTCCCATTCTGAAACTTGCTAGGGGTCTATCAAGAACCACTTTATTGGAAGAAATTCAGGCATGAGTAACAAAAGACACTCAGAAGATTCAAATAGTATTTGTGTTCTCTGCCAGAAAAGAAAAAGAGAATCAAACCCAGATAATTATTTGTTCTATACAGAGGTGTGAATCAGTGATGACATATGGAAAGTCTTCCTTTGTTTGCTGCATGAAATAGAAGCTCGATTTTGGATCATTGGAAGGAGACAGAGGGAGAAATAAAGCTTGAGACTACTTAGTGTCCACTTAAGACAGAACTGAGTAAGTCTTTATATTATAGCTGTCCAGATATCAAATACTTTAGAATTTGAACCACATGTGGCTTTGTGGCATATTTATTTCTTTTTGCTTTTTATTTTATCTTTATAAACAAAACATCAGTGATAAAAAAAACTGATGTGGGATTCCCCTCTGTGTGCTGTGAATATGTTTTATTGCCATTGTTTAATAAAGAAGCTGCTTTTAGCCAATGGCTTAACAGAATATAACCAGGCTGGAAAAAATAAAGAGAGAGAAAGTAAGTGGAGTCAGGGAGAATCCACATAGCTGCCCGCCAGAGACAGACGCTGGATGTCATGTGGCAATACCCAGATTAATGGAGATGCATTAATTTAAGATTTGAGTTAACTAGAAATACGATTAAGCCTTTGGCCAAACAGTATTGTAAATAATATAGTTTCTGTGTGATTATTTCGGTTCTGGGCAGCTGGGAATGAACAAGCAGCCTTCTCCCAACAAAAAACTATTCTTAACTAAAATTATTAAAAAATACAGGCTGCATAGATTTTTGATGCCTAGTTTATGACAATGGGGCAAAGGACAGAGACATTATGTAGGTGGTGTACCTGGAATGGACGAAGACAAGCCGCTTTAAGGAAATGACTGAGTTGGTTTAGACCTCCACAACTATCTAGTACAATATCTGGTCCAAGTGCTTGAACATCTTTGTTGAAGGCCTAGAGGTGGAGGCAGTCTCTGGATGGCCAGCATGACGATGCTCAGAAGAAGCCACCTAGCATAGGCACGTAGAACAAAAGGAGGACCGGATCTCCGGCATGAAGTGAGTGTGGGGAAGACGACTCCATAAAAGAAGAATTAAGATTTTTAGCAATTACGCAGTGAGGCACAGAAATTTTCAAAGTCTCTGCAGAAAATATTGTAAATATAAATAAAACAGAAATAAAAGACAAAGCAGGCAAACACAATAAATCCATTAAAGTAAAATTACCAAAACATTTCTGCCAATGCTCAGTAAATATGTTTAAAGTAAGAAATATGTATGTGGAGGTAATACTGCTTTTTTATTTTTTGGTTTTACATTTATGGCTACCTTTAACAAAAGACAAATTAATAATAATAAAAATTTCATTTTGTACAATACAAATTGAATATGAAATGGGAGCTTTCAGAAACTAAGAGCAGGAGGAATGGGGAAGTTTATATTTGTGTGGATAGCCATACAGAGTTTGGCATAACAGGATAAGGAAATGTCTGTCCTTCACCTCTGATAGACCAGATGAGCTGAGCAAAGCTTGGATGCTAGAAACTTGTGTGTCGGTGACTTCAGAGGTGACTTCCTTTAGGTGAACTGAGTGAAGCCTGGGTGCTAGAGGCTGTGTCTCTAGCGTCACAGGTAAGCAGTTTCCTGTCCTCCAGGTCTGGGGTGTGCGCTCTGGAATGGAAGATCAGGACCTACTTTAGAGAATTCTGCTTTGATCTGCTTATGGGGAAGAGAGTAGGAAGAGGATCTGGGAGATGTTTGAGTTTAGCTATTTTCTCAAGGGATAGGATGTATTTGGGGACAGTGCCCCACAAAGCTCATCATAAAGCTGAAGGATTCCTGTGTATTGGCAAAGACAAGAGAGGGCGGCCATCAACAAACTTAGTTTATAAGAACCACTGTTGCTAATCAAAACTAAAGTCACTGTTTGGTAGTGGAGCATTGAAAGAGTTTATTGTGAATCTTACATAATGAAAATAGAACTAAGCAATTCAAGGGCAGGGAACTGCTACTATACAGGGCATCAGCCTATAAGATCCATGTGCTTTCTTTCCGGATGCTAAAATTAGGTGGCTAGGTTTGTCGCTGCTGTTTCCTATATTTACCTTCATCCCAAGCTTGGAAATTCAGTTCATACATATGATGGTCTGACGCTGGAGAGCTGCTTATGAGTGGGAAAGCTCTTTCAGACCCCACTCTGTATCAGCTCTTCACACCAGACGTTCCTTTGTTAGAACCCGGGAAACAATGTAACAAAAAAGAATAAGGAAGGAATAATGTTTAGTAAACTGTCAAGAGAGGAGACTATTTTGCTGAGTGGCAGTCATCAGTACCAAGTAGACTACGTATGGTGGGAACTGATAAATATGCTGTCGATTTCTGTTGTAGGAGTAGAGGCAAAAGCCAGATTGTTCAGAGTTTGGATATGGTAAAAGCACATGGTTGGGAAATGCAGATTGTTGTTCAAACCAAACCAAAAACCAAATCAAAATGAAACTGAACAACAAACAAAACTGGATATGAACTGAAGGGATTTCCGAAGAGGATTTTGTTTGATTGTTGGTTTCTAAAAAGCAAGGACCTTAAAGGTTTATAATCAGTTCAAACAGATATTTGATGAAACAAAGCTAGTGATAATTTATGAGTTAAAGCCCTACAAGTCATGAAAGACTACTCAAATAAATAGACCTTTTTCATCAAATGAGTACGAAGCTAATTAATACTACTACTAGTGTTTTAATATTACCATTCTGAATGGCTCGATCATTAACATTATTAATAATTTGAGGGAAATTATTCTGAATGGCCAGCTAATTAATGTTATTAATAATTTAAGAGAAATTCTTAAACCCTTGGACCATACTTAAAACCCTAAATCCTTTAGAAGCACCCATTTTGATGCAAGGTTATGTGCTATGTTCAAATCCATATTATCTAATTATTAAAACATAATTCCTTTAAAATGTAATTAATGTCTCAAAACTGTTTTGGATTATTCCCAGTTGTGGCATGGTACAACTGCTGTCTAAAAGTGCCCCCTGATTTAAGTTTTATATTAATTCACATATTCTTTTCTAAGTTAATTTTACTGTATTTGAAAATTCATTATCCCCATAACTCATAACACTATTTGTCCTATTGACAAAATACATGATAATTATGACTTTGAAATTATGAGGTGTCTGAGTAATTAAGAATGATAAAATTAAAGTGCATTTTTGTCTTATCTTGGTTAACCATTCTTTTAAAATCAGAAATAGCTGGAGTATCATATTAAAGATTATGAAGAGTTATTGAAAATGAAAATATTTAAGAAAAAGAAGTACATTGAAAAGAATACAGTAGTTCCAGTTTTGGTGACTCATATCTTATGAGGGTTAATTCTCGTTGCTTGCCAAGGTGCAGTGCAGTGTGTTTTTTCACTGGTCCTGTTTGTTGAATATTTCTTTGGGCTGCCAGCTTCTAAATAATGACATAGAGTCTTATTATTATTTATAAAAGCTAGGCGTTGCTTAGGCTTCTCACCCTACTCTTATAACTTAAATTAACTTGCTTTTATTATTATTAGTCTATGCTTTACTATTTGGCTTTTAATCTTTCTTTTATTCTGTATGTCTGACTCCCTCCATGTCTTGCCGGCAGCTCCTCTGCCCCTCAGTTATTTCTTCCTACTTCCTCCCTCTGCTTGGACGTCCCGTCTGTACCTCTTGCCTTGCTGTTCACTGTTCAACTCTTTATCAAACCAATCATAGCAATATATCTTCACACAGTGCACAAATATCCCACACCACCTGTCAATTTCTCCTTCATACGAATGGATATATAAATGGTTAGTAGCGGAGGTACGTTGAAGATTTTTTGTTTGTTTGTTTGTTTGGTCTTTTGGTCTTTTGATATAGGGTTTCTAGTCTTTGTGGTCCTGGCTATCCAGGAGCTCACTGTGGAGACCACTGTGATCTTAAACTCATTGAGATCACCATATCTGGCTTTTCAAGCTTTTTTTTTCTTTCTTTCAACATTGAAGTGTCTTGAATGGCTATAGTATGTTAATATGAATACTTCACCAGATTCGGATTGACATTTTGGACCTATACAATGATTAGTAACTGTTATCTGAGCACATGACAGTTTTTGAAGGAAAATCATATGTGTGTGTGGTTAAGAATTGATAAGTTGTATTTATGCATTTAGTGGTATCTGTGTGTACACATGTATTTGTATACATGTATGTAACAACAATTTAAGAAAATAAGAGGTCATCAATTTGAAAGAAAGTAAGGAGGGGGCATATGGGAGAGTTTGGAGGGACCCAAATGAAGATGAAATGGTATATTATATCAATCAACATGGCGTATGACCCTGGCCACAGGATACTTATGTGTTGGAAGTTGTATGGGAAGTCTACCTTTTAAAATGAAAGGATGTCTTGCTTCCTCACACCTCTTCTTCTGTCCTGTTATTATTTTTTGTTAAGCTCTGGTTTTCTTTCAGCTTTCTCTATATCAGGACTAGGAAAGGAGTAAGAGAATTGAAAATGATTGTCAGGGCACAGTAATAAATTCCTGAAGCTTCAGCTCCTCAGGTTAAGACAGGAAGATCACATGAGCCCAGCTCCTCAGGTTAAGACAGGAAGATCATGTGAGCCCAGGAGTTCTATACCCATGGGAGCAACAGAGTGAGACTTGTCTCATCCAAGCAAGCAAATAATCAAGAATTCAAATGAAAAATGATATCAGAGAGCAAAGTAGTTGGGTCTAGTGAAAGAATTGATATGGGGCATTCAGAAATGTGTCCTTTCCCCAGGTTCTGGCAGAATGCAATCTCAATCTTGCAGTCTCAAAAATCTAAGTATGCCATTTTAGAAAATAAAACATTGATTCTTTTCCTTTCCAAGTCTTGAATGACTCACAAGATCATTTGGAAATTGGCAGAACCAGCACTTGCTCTCCTTCTGTAGGTTACTGCTACTCAAGCTTGCTCAGCAGTGTGGGATTAATCACAACACAACATTGCCCTGCAGTGTTCCTTAGTGGCTGCAGTCCTCTTCAGAGATGAGCACTGAGTGGGAGGATTTCATGTCAGCCAGATCCTGTTTGTTTCACAGTCTGAACACACGCCTGTGACCCTTCTAACTGTGCTTTTCCACAGAGGAGAGATCACAAGACTGCCGGCATTGTCTCCTTTTCCTACTCAGTTTCCTGGATCCCTCCCAGAGACCTGCTAATATGTCCTTTTAACAGCACGCTGGTTTGGCATGACAGAGAAGTTTTAGAGAAGAAACAGAAAAAAGGTAAAACAAGAATTCTTGTCATTGTGTGTGTTTATAAAAAGTATAAACTGCAGGGGTATTTATTATTTTAAAACAAGGTAAATGACCAATGAGACACAAACCTCTTCTGTGAACTTCTTTGAATTGTGTGTGTAGTGGTGAAATAGAATGCTGGCTTGCCCCAAGGGCGGCAGCGGGCGGCAGACCACGAGAGGCAGTCAGTCCCAGGCAGGGACTGCTTGGCACATGAGATACCTCAGCGGGTCAGCTGGTCCCAGGAAGAGCTAGCTGTGGCCCGTGAGAGACAGAGATGGATGCACTCCATGCAGAGAAAGTGGGTATTTACTTAGTGGGTTATGAAGGGTAAAGGAAAAGGGGAAAGGAAAGAAGAGGGAAGAGGAGAGAGAAAGAGGGAGAGAGGAAGACAGAAACAGAGGGGTGGAGAGAAGAAGGAAAGGGAAGAGGAGAGGAGGGGAGGGAGGGGGGAGGGGAGAGAGGAAGGGAGGGGAGGGGAGGAGAAGAGCTGACTGTTCACGAGAGAGACAGGAAGGATGGAAAGGAAGGAGCTCAGGCTGGAAGTGAAAGGAAGATCCACTTGCTCAGTGGACCTGGGAGGGAGTGGGCGGGGCTTGTCTCTTAAAGGGAAAGGATACCATTACAGTGTGTCTTACATCCCTTCGTTTTGCTACGTTGTTTTCTTGGATTGTTCATAATGCACTCATACTAATTGTCACTGGCGAACTGTTAGAATTCTTCCAGAGCTCAAACTTGATCAGCAGATGTTTGGCCTAGATGTAATGAAAATTTAAAAGCAATATTACAGAATGCCAATTCAAAAAATTGTTATACTTTGAAAAGCTATGCTTTTACACCAGGTCTTGTTGGAAATAAAACAATCCGACTCTCCTCATTTGCTTTTTTAGTGGGGTAGCCACCCCATGTTTTAGAACAAGTAGGGGTGCCTTGCTTAAATAAAACTAGCATTTAAAATATAATCGTGTGAAGGGTTTATGAATAGAGTTGTATTTCTGTCACATTGTGGCAGTACCTTCTGCTTTAATACTAAATAGCTTGTTATTTAAATATTGGACAAAATGACTGGCTTCAAAAATAGTCATTAATTTTTAATAAGCTTATATGTATTATAAGTCATTAATAAGCTTATATGTATATATAAGTATATACATATACTTTATATATATATATATCTGTGTAAAAGAAGAAAAAAAAGTTATACTTTCCATCTAGTTAATGATTTTAGTTAATACTGTATCATCAACTAGCAAAAGACATTTTATTCTTTCTTATATCAAATTACTGTTTTTCCTGATGACAAACCAATAAGAATAAGCACAGACACATGATATGATATTTAATAAACAGATAAAAGCTTTGTTATAACCTGTACTCTCACTCCTTGTCCCTTTTGTGATATGAGGGTATTCAACATTCAATATACACTTTTATGTAAAGTCATAAATAAAATTATTAGAACATAGTAACTTTAAAAGCAAAGAAAATGGTTTTTATTTTGGAATAAAGGACTAAGTTTGAGTCAATGTTTTTCTTTATTTAGAAGAGAATCCTTTATATGATAAACAAATAATCTGTAACTAGATGACTCAAGAGTTCTAATTTTAGAACTCAAGACAGCTAAGTAAGAATAATCTTCAGAATTAAGTTCTCTCTTGAGGTGTTTGGCCCCACTTAGTGCGGGTAGTCAGCGTTTGTACAGTACTCAGAGAGTGATAAACTGTTCACAGAGGCATTCAGACCTTGGATGGGTACATGCCATGCCAACTTTTTGAATAATGAGCTTTCTTCAGGTGTGCAAGGGCAACCTGGGCTGCATAGCAAGTTCAAGTCTAACCTTGGCTACATAGCAAGTCCAAGGCCAACCTGGCTACCTAGGAAGTTCCAAGAAACTTGGGCTACAGAGCGAGTTTTTTCTCTAAAAGAAAACAAAAGCAATCTGCCATTGATCTATCAAAACAATAGAATTTTATTTAATCCCTTTTAGGTTTCTATTATTAAATGTATTCATAAAACATTATGATCACTTCGTTTTTACTGTATTAAACATGAGACTTGTCAATATTTTTTTTAAAAAAGAACATTTTATTGTGTGTGTGGGTCTTTTGCCTACATGTATATCTGCACCACCTACATGCTAGCTGCCTTAGGAAGCCAAAAAATGGTGTTAGGTCTTCTCAAACCTGGATTTACAGATGACCATCAGCCACCATTTGGGTGATGGGAATCAAACCTGGATCCTCTGGAAGAGCAACCAGCATGCTCAACTGCTGAGCCTGAACGTTTGAAAGGGATATACCTAAATACATAAAAATATTACTCTCTCATAATATATAATAGACTACAGGTCAAAATTTAAGTAGCCTCTTCATAGCATTATCAATTCCATAATTATTCTCTGCTCAATATTTTATCTGAAATATAAACATTATCTTTTTCTCATTTTGGTTGTGCTGATGTCAGAAATTAGTGTTCTCTTCTTTTGGTAGTATCTATGTTTTTGGTTTTTGTTCTATGATTGGCTTGCTTTTGTGGTTTTGAATAAAAATGCTCTTAACTACAATGAATCTTAGAACCTGTAAGAAGCAAAACAGAATAGTTTATTGACCATAGGATGAGTCTTGGTAATATGTTCTAACTGGGGCTTATACTTTCATATTTTTAATTTACTTTTCTTCCTAAGCATTTCAAATTATTTATATATCAAATAAGAGCTTAGTATATTATTACTTTGATGCATTGTTTTAATTTTTTTTTTTCGAGACAGGGTTTCTCTGTGCCTTGGGGACCTGTCCTGGAACTAGCTCTTATAGACCAGGCTGGCCTCGAACTCACAGAGATTCTCCTGCCTCTGCCTCCGAGTGCTGGGATTAAAGGTGTGCACCACCAGCGCCTGGCCGTACAGTGCTATTTTGAAGTAGTTTTTGTTTTGTTTGTAGTGCTGAGGGCACTGCTTTTTTCCATCTTTATTATTATGCGTAGATTATACTCAATCCTAAATTTCACGACGCTGATTACATTTAACCTCCCAGTCCTTCTCTTGTACCCTTTCCTCTTCTTGCTGATCTTCCTCCAACCCTTTTCCCCCCAAATGTTCCACTTCTCCTTTCATGTCTCTTTAAAAATAAAATCTCCACATTTTAAAGACACATTTTGATTGTTTTGCTTAACTGGTTATCATTATTGATGGCCCATTCTACCCATATTCCTTCAAATGCCATAATTTCATTCCTCCTTACATCCAAATGCTTTATTCCGTGTACATTCACCTCTTGATGAGCATCTCAGGTAGCCTCTATACCTTCACTACAATGTTAACTTAGATTTTTTCACGTATCTATGCAGGGGGACATAACTGAATCATATACACATATAATTTCACATAAATGCCCACTATAAAATGGCAGAAGGATGCTTCAGAAACTGTTGTTAATTTTGTTCTAATTCTGAACCAAATTTCAAGTGACAATTTGTTATTAAATTCAGGTCAGCAACTCAATAAAATTATTTTTTTACATCTGTTTGATTAGTGTGCATGCATGTGTGCATGCGCATGTGTGTGTGTGCTCGCGTGTGTGGTGGCATGAATGTGAAGGTTGCAGGAATTGGTTCTCTCCCGAAAATCACGTCAGCAGTCTCATCAGTGTGAGCACTTTCTTACTGGGACACCTTGCTGTCTGTCAACAATTTTAAGATAAAAGATTATAGCACAACACAATAGAAAGATTTGATGATTTGTATTTGTGTATGCTAAGGAAGGACAGTAAGAATTTTTTTGATAAGGTTTTGTATGTAAGCTGTTGAGTTTCTGTAAGAGGAGAAAACATTGGATGCACTGGAATCTGTGCTCGGTGTTTCAGGGATGTTTCTTTGTCCTGGGTGTTCTGATGGCCTGCATGGTGCAAAGAGCACATCTGTGTTCAGAGTCAAAGTGGAAAATCTGCATAGGCAAATGCTGCAGGAATAGCCTCCTTTTCAGTTCATGTTTGGTCATTTCATGCTCAGAATCCTTTTACTTCTGCCCATTTTCAAGACCTTCCACATTCATTTATGTGACCTGTATTCTAAGAAACTTGGATTTGGAGAAAAAATAATTAAATGAAAGGGAAGTATTGATTTACTGGAAAGTACTGCATTGGCAGAAGGCAAGGTGACAGAGATCTGCATGTTTGTCGGCTTTCAGGTGCTGTAACCGAGTTCTTGAGTAAGTTATCAGGAGCGGTAGTTTTGGCTTATGGTTTTACAGTTTTCATTCTTTCAGCTGGCTCTGCTGCTTTTGGGTTTGTGGTAAGGCAGACCATCATGGTGGGAACCATGTCGGCGAAGCAAAGCCATTCATTATATCACAGCTGGAAAGCAGTGAGAGGCTGATGGCAGTGCCTCAATATTTTCCTTAACGGCATGCCCACAGTGGCCTGACTTCCTCCATGTTTCACCTAGACACTCCACCACTTTCCAGTATTACTAGTCTGACGACCAAGTCTTCTGCTTGCGTGTGCTTGGGGAATGGCATTTAAAGTCTAAACCATGGCATCACCCATAGCAAGGAGCTTCCTGGAATTAGCTCCACGGCCAGATGACAGCATTTCTTAGCTACATCTGCTTCCACATTGACTCATGACGAGTTCTCATCAGAGAAATCTGAGCAGATGCGATTTTATAAGTTTTTTGAGCAAAGTAATCAAGAAATCAATTTTTTGTTCTTTTCTCTATTCAACAGCTTCTCCAGGTTTTTTCTCCTAGACATGGGCTTCTTTACTAATCTGCATTGATATTCCTAATTAAAATAGTTCAAACCTTACCCCAACTCTAATCTTCACTTGACTTATAGTTCTTCTTCTTATAAAGTAATCTTTTATGAAATACATGCCTTTATGTTTTAAAATTATTTTTCTTCCTTAAACCATAATTTCTTACAGGCAAGGACATGGAGACATTATAGCTACATTCTAAGCCCTATCACACTCCATATTACCATCAAACACAGATGAAGGAATGTGGGATGAATGAATGGCTAAAATGCTGATAATGAGAAAACACATGGGCCTTTTTTGTTGAAAATGGATTTTTTTCTACATGATATATTCTGATGAAAGTTTCCTCCCACCCGACTCCTGCCACATACTCCTCACCTCCCTGTCCATCGAAATCCATTCTCTTTGTCTCTTATTAGAAAACAAACATGCATCTAAATAAAATAAAAATAAAATAAAAACAAACAAGAATAGAACAAAACAAGCACACAGACAAACAAAAGAGCCAAAGACAAAGCATGAGGGACACAGATGAAGAGACACGCACATCTGCACCCAGAAATCCCATAGAAACACGAAACCAGAAACCACAATATATAAACAAAAGACATACTAGGTTAAAGGAAAATGCCCTAACCATGCATTGTGAGATTAAAAAAAAAGAATCCCTCCAAAAAGCATTTAGTTTGTTTTGTGTTGACTGTCTACTGCTGGGCATGGGGCTTGCCCTTAAGTCTGGTTTGTACACCTAGAAAGACTCTGTTGGTGGAAACTACTTTTTCTTTGCTAGTGGATCAGTTGAAGAGAGTTTCTGGGCTAGGGGTAGGGACTTGTGTCCACTTCTCCTCCTAGTGATGGGTTCCCATTGGACTTAGACCTGTATGGGTCCTGTGCATGCTTTTCCAGTCTCTGTGAGTTCCTCTGCATGTATTTCGAGGAATTAAATGATACTGTTGTGAAGGGAATGCTAGGCGAGCTCCTGGAAGATCGTTTGTTTTTCTATGTAGAGCGAGCTGGGTGCAGCATCCAGGTCTGTGGTGACAAGGATGGGTGCTCACTGATCACTGTGCAAGCCCTCAGGAATGGTTACTGTGAACTGCGTCCTTCAGGTGTGAGAAAAGTAGCAGTGAGCTTGGGCTATCTTTGGCATTTCGCAGCTTTCATGCCACAGACAAGTGTGAAAATTATGACATTTAAAAACAAAACTTAACAAGCTTTATGTACGATAACGTTGTTGTTGAACTCCTCTATTTCATTGTCTGCAAATGGAAGTGATTGCTTTTGGCACCACATCACAACTTAAGGTGACTGTGTCCACCCCCATCCCTCAATTTGTTATAGCTTGCTTGTTTTTATTCTTTTTTTTTTTTTTACAGAATGGACAGTTTAAATGAATATTCCCATAATTCATTTGACCTACAATCTCTATTAAACTCATTTCCTGGAGATTTGGAATTTAAGCAGATCTTCAGTGACATTGGTGAACAGATGGGGCAGAATGCTGCGAGGTAACTATGGCTGCTGTTTAAATTAAGTTGTCTCCATGTTTTATTCACTTACAAGTCATCTTCTTTAGATTCAGAATTACCTCTTTTATTGTTGTATGTTTTTTTACCATTAACATATTGAAAGATACTGATTACTGATTTTGAAGCTAGTCTTGAACTCAGAGATCGGCCTGCCCCTGCCTCCCAAGTGCTGGAATTAAAGGCCTGAGCTACTATGCCCAGCTCCAAATTTCCATTAATATATTTAGAAAATAGCATTCTTGCTTGTCTGATAAGGTCAAAACTTAAATTTGAAGTGAAAGGATCAAAATAAAATGATGGTGTCTGGTCATAAGTGCTGTAAATAAAGCCTGAAAGAGGGATTATTTCAGAGCAAGGGATGCCTATAATCCCAACATGATGAATGGAGAGACAGAAAAATAGTAGTAAGTCTAGGGGACAACGTAGTGAGACCCGAATACAAAACAAGGTAGAAATAGTTTTAATGGAGTTTTTAAGACCAGTGCTTTAAGAAAAAGGAGAGAAAGTAAATCTTTTCTTTTCAATATGGAAAATTAAACTTTTTATTTAGAATTTGGTTTTGTCATAATCTAATATATATTAAACGTAACATATGTATGATATAATCATACTGTTGAGTATAGATATTTAAATTAGCTTAATAATTTGTTATGTAACTTTTGTGTTTTGTATTTTATGATAGTTTATAAACTAGAGAAATGAAAAGAACATTAAATAAAGTAGATGACAAGCCAGTTATGTAAATTGCAGAGCTACTTATATTTTTAGTGGAAATATTTTTTTTAAAGAATAACCTTTTTAGTAATTGGTTTGGCACCATCAAAACAAAGCAAGGCACTCGATGATATTTTTTGTTATATATTGCTTCATTATTTGCTAAATTGTTCTCTATTTTGCCCACACTTGATCAATAAAAATCATATTTAAGAGTACAATAATTATCAAAACTTTTTGCATTCATAACTTATTATTTAAGTTGAAATTTGATGTTGATTTTACAAAAAAAATCATAGTATAGGACACAATTCTTACATTAAAAACCTTTTATTGCCCCTATATTAAAAATGAACCTATAGCCTCAAGTGACCATTGATCTTCACCAGGGATTGAAGAAGGAAGTAGCTGTATGTGCTGTATACCACATTTTGAATCAACTCTATTTTTCATCAAATTCAATTATGTTTTTATTATACTCTAGAGAATAAACATAATAGTATAGAGTACATATATTTTCAAAAATAAAATACTGAATAATAACTATGGTTCACAAGAGTATAAATCATTTATGCACTCATGTATTGCCTTCTAACAGAATAGCTTTTAGGAAATTGTATGTCATGCCGAATCAGTTATGCCACACTTACACTTCAGAGTTGAATTGCCCTTGGTATTTCGTATTCTAACATTTGTATTTATCTCCTGATGGTGCACATTGAATGAGTAATGAACATCTGTATGATATGGGTTTTCCACATTACTTTTAGAAGAAAAAGAACATTAGCAATTCAGTCTTAAATACAGTATTTTTTCTTATGCTTGAATTTTCCAAGCTGTATTTCTTACAGTGACCCTGACAATGTAAGTGTGAATTCCTTTTCCTTCTACTTAATATCATCAAGTTTTATGAGCCACAGGGTCTTTCACCTTCCCACAGCAGTGATTCACCAGAATGGACCAGTGTGCCCAGAGGTCACTGAACCTTCACCTGCCTTTCAAGAGAGGCAGTCATTTCCTAAGGTCATTCTCATGTTAACTTCTTTGTTTCCATTCAAACTAAAACTATGTGACTTGTACTTTTGGGGATAGAAGTCAGTACCAACGAATTATTTACTTTAAACGCATATCACAACTAATAACAAAAGTGTAAATACCCCGCATGGATGAGGACTGTGGATTATACCCACAAACAGTTGAATAGTGTTAATACCCTGCATGAATGAGGACTGTGGATTATACCCACAAACAGTTGAATAAGAAAGTTGCACAAAGCCTTTAAACGGTTTTGAGCTGACTGGACTTACTAGTTTAAGAGATATAGAGGGACAGAACATTAGACAGATAGTGTTATATTTAAAGACTTATTTTATTTTTCTGTTTTCTAATTATGGACAACTTGTATGTAGTTCTTGGATCTAATTTTGCTGACACTGATACAATTGTCTACTGCTTTCATCTCAGGAAAACCCAAGAAGTGTTGCCTGGGAGAATACCTTTATCTTAGTTCAGGGAATAGGAGATGAGATGGAGCAAGGATTTTGTGAGAGAATATTGCATAAATGCTTTGTATAATTTAACCATAAGAGGATATATACCTCATATATCCACTTACATTTCACATGGCTAATATTTTCACTTTACTTAAAATTTTTTCTTTAGAGTTTACAGGTCTAGAAAGAGGAAGTAACCAAAAGAAATCTTAAATAATCTACAGACTTTGGATTTCATATGAAAAAGCCATTGATCTAATGGTGTACTGAATTTGTATGTTTTATCTCTGTAGTAGATTACATAAAATGAACGTCATTTTGAAGAATACTATCTTATTATTGTAATCCTGGTAATATTTTGTCCTTTATCTAATAGTATCAAGAAGAAAGAGTAGTTTTTGCTCCTGTGTTTGCAGTTTGTTTTGGACTTCTTATGCTGTATGGTAGCATTCCTATCAAATCTCTCAGCTTACTAAGTAAGACCATGCTGCATGGAAAGCAAACAGGAAGGGCCACCTGTTTCTTTACTGCTGAAATCTAGTCACACATTATAGAGCCACATTGTCTCCTCTGACCAGGCCATCTGTATCACTCTTCTCCTGACCCAGATACTGGGCTTAAGTGTTCCAGTTGCCTCAACTTTCTCTGGCCCAATCAGAGTTCCCACTTTTTAACTTCCTCCAGTCATCCTAGTGACTTGAAGTCTGGTGCTCCCTGTAGGCAGAGGTGACACTGAGTAGAAAGACTGAAGAAGATGTCAGTCAGTCTTTCTCACACTCGAACTCCTCTAACAAAAGCACATCCCTAGTCCCCCTAGATAGCTCCACGGACATGTCTGTTATTATTTCCATTGTTCTGGACTCGTTTGTGCACATTAGGTCCACGTGTTCAAACACGTAGGCCTGTGGGGGTATGTTTTCTGAAATCTTTCTATTTCTATTAGCTTTGTTATTTTGCGTGCCTAGGATGGTGCTCTCCTTAATCCATTGCCCTCCCTGTGTATCTTCAGCTACCCTTATGCCTTTGTCCATTGTTAAGAACTTGATTCAATAACGTGACCATTTTAGATGTTTGACAATTTTTAAAGTTTCCTTTATATTTTTAAGCTTTACATTCTGTAAGCCAAGCTGAGAGCAGCAAGAGAAAGACTGGTGTGAGTCTTCTGAGTCTTAGAGGACTAAGGTCTCCTAAAAATACCTGTTTCATTGGATAAACTCAGCATAACCTTAGGAAAGAAGATTGTTTTTAAAGCCTGATGTATGGGATTAGAGCTTTACTAATTCACTGAAGACTCTCTGCCTGTTGCAGAATTAGAGAGCCTAACAGCTGCTCAGCCCCGGAGGCCTTTGAACATAGAGAGCCAGTCTGGGCTAAAGCTCTGTGGAGAGTTTCTGATGGGTAGTGAAGGCCTGAAGAAGGCTAGAGTCTGATGTTTGTGGGTGATGGAAGCAGCAACAGGCTCACTTGCTCTGAAGGAGCAGTTTGCTGACCCTGAGTGACTTTCTCTAATTTCCTATTCTCTCTCCAGTGTATTAGATGGTACCAACCATAGCCTGTTGCTATCCCACATCACTGGCCTGTAGAAACACCTTGCAAGAAATATGGTATTGAGGGTGTTTTCCCCTCCTAAAAAGAATAGTTATAACATTCTGAAAATAAAATAAATAAAACCTTTTTGAAATAAATACAATTCAACATAAATGTTTTGATTTCTTTCATAATCAGTAAGGAGGCTCATCACTGGGTGAGGCTGATTCTCCTTCTCCCTGCAGCCATAGTTGTCTATAGATGGGACCCATGAACTTCTCTGTGTTCTCTTGTCTTTTGATATTGCTGTTGTTCTGATCTTCTTGATGCAGCATTTCTAGGACAGGCTGTTGCACAGACGACTTCTTGGTACTCTAGCTCTTACACTCTGCTTCTTCTCCTAGACGTTCCTTGATCCATAGATGCCAGGCTATGATATAGATGTATCTGTTGGGGCTGATCTTCCCATAATCTCTTGATCTCTGCATTGTATTCAGGTGTGGTTTTCTGTAATGGTCCCCATTTGCTGTGTAGAAAAGTTTCTTTGATGAAGGATAGTTATATTTATTATCCAATACAAAGTTGTCAGCCATGAGACCATAAAACAAACAGCAAAAAGGGATGACACATCAGGTCCTATTCATATATTTGTACACACAGGGGTGTGTGTGTGTGTGTGTGTGTGTGTGTGTGTGTACATATGTGTGTGTTTCTAACATAATAAAGATGAGGCTATCAATTTGAGAGTGGGGAGTCATGAAAGGGTCTGGAGGGAGGAAAAGGAAGGGGAAAGATGATACAATTCTATTTTAATTTAAAAAGTTAAAAATACACAATGAAAATAATAATTTTTGAGATTACTATATGCCTTCTTCCAGGAATTATGTAATAAAAATTTGAAAATGTTTTATCATTCTGTATTAATTGGCACTGCCTGAAAAAAAAATATGCTTCTTTGATGAGTTTTGACAGATGCATTAAATTGTCGATATAACAATGAGTCATGAGGAGTTAGTTTTATTACTATGGCTACTTAGCAGAACTGGAATCATAGGGTCTCCCTTAGTGCCTATGACTATCGATTCTTGGCCACAGTAGCAGTGAAAGATATGGGTTTCATCTTGTGGAGCCGGGCTTGACTCCAAAGCAGCAAGTTTTTAGTTTCTCCATGACATTAGAGCCACTGTTGTACAAATGGGCATGTCTTGTCAGGCTGATTGTTGTCCCCTGCCAGGGTGAGCTCTGAGCTGATGATTGCTGTCGTCCTCGGTCATGTGAACAGCACCTTTCAGCACTGTGAAAGCTATCCAGTTAAGCTGTAGCTTCTGGGTGGTTAATTTCTGTGTCCTGTGACTCAGTAGTGATTAACACAGAATCACAATGTTTTCTGGACACAGGAGGCATGCTGCACACATAAACTCACAGCAATATGACAGCCAGACAAAAACCTCTCAGCATGGAGCATTTGGTGGAGGAGGTGGGGACAAAGTTTCATTGCTTGCTTTGAAGCTATTGACAATTGATGGCTGCTGAGAGAGGACAGTCCTGGTTGGTTGACTGTACTCTAGTGAAGTATATGCACAGCACAAAATCTACTTTAGGTGCTTAAAAAAATAGAGGACACAAAGTTGGGTGGGTCAACGGAGGGATGGGCCTGGCAGAAGGGGTATATAAGATTAAAATATATTGTATAAAAATTTGAAAGAACTAATAACACTGAAAAAAGTATTCTAACAATGAAAACATATATACATATATTTTAACCTTATGTCTTAAATGGTTTTTTTTTTGGTAAGTTTTACTTTCTTTTTTTTTTAAACTATTTTATGACTTGATTAAAAAGATTGAATTTTAAATCTTGCAGAATCTTTTACATGAGCTCAGACTTAGGTAATAAGAATTTATGTTGTAATTTCTCTCTTTCTTATAGTTCAATGACCTTTTGTCTTCTACCAGGACAAATCATTCCAATACTTCTTATAGGCACATTTAGGGGCTCCTTCCTCTGTGCTTCCGTAGTGTACTGTACACTACATCTTGTGTACTTGTCTCTTCATCAAGTGTTACTGGATTGTGGTTATTTACTAGCAGCTCTGTCTAGCTAGACAGAGTTCCTTTAGGGACAGGACAGTGTCATGCTGTACACATCCCTAGTATATATTCCAGCCCCTATTGTGTCTACCAGATACAATACCTCCATTAATTAAGTCTTTTTTAAAGTAAAGAAATCTAGGAGTGAATGTTGAATGAGAAACATGTAGTGTTCTTCAAGAGGACCTAGGGTTCGTTACTAGAACCCACATAAAGCAACACACCAAACCTGTCACTGTAGTTCCAAGATATCTGATACCCTCTCTTAGCTTCTACAGTCTCTTTGTATGTATGTGGTGCACACAAGCTTGGTTAGACCTGCATACAACATGTAAATTAAAAAAATCTTGGAAAGCATTTTGATGCTGCATCATTAAAGTGGTTCCTAAATTTATTCATGAACTAACTACTCTTGAAATGTACCCATCTGTGCACATTATTAACATGGATAAGTAAATCATTGAAATTAAAGTACAAGGTACAGATTTATTAAGAAATATTGAAAACGGGTTTGGAGAAATGACTCAGCAGGTGCAAGATCTTCCTTCCTAAGTACAATGACCTAAGATATATTTACAGAAGTCACAGTGGAAGGAGAAACTGCTTCTCTCAAATTATATTCTGATATAAACTCTGGCACACACCCCCACCCACACAATTATAAATAAATTGGTCAAAAAAAGAAATGTTTAAACATTAAGAGGCGTGGTGTACTGCAGTGTGAGTGTACAACTGTGCGCTCTGTTTCCAGTTTGAAAAGAAGATCCTATCAGTCCAGCCAGAGGTCCTGCACACTTCTCCTAGCCTTGACTCCTTCCACCCTGTCCCTGCCAGAGAGAGCAGTGGGGACTGTTCTAGAACGTTTCCTCATGTGTTCATTCCACATGATTTCAGCCCTCGCCATGGCAAGATGCAGCATGTAAGGAACACTTTCAGTGTTTTCCTGAGCCTTGCTGTGCTGTGTCCTTTCTGATTTACCTCTTAATCAAGATTAGCTTTGTTACAGATTTCATGCTTGAAAGTGTAATTCTGCTTTAAATTCATAATTCTTTTTCTCAATTATTCTATAGGTGGGATAGTGATATAAAAATATTTATTTTTCCAGTGAAAAATAGAAAAAAAATACAAAAATAGGTAGAAAAGTGCTGTAAAAATATCTCACTAAAGCAGATCATGTTGTCAATTTGAGTTTTGTGGCTATTTAAAGAGGTCAGACTTTTTAAATTTTGTGGTAATATTTGAGTTCTAGCAATAAATATGCTAATTGTATTACTATTCTTTGAATTATATTTATAATGTTTTCTTAACTGACTTTCCTATTAAAGGAGATTTTGAGTAATTCTACAGTTAAGTATTTAATTCAAAATAATAACTTATGGTATTTAAGAAAACTTAGACTAAGATCCATTGACAGGATTCCTATACGTACTTGAAAATATTTGAAATGCAGTCTTCAAAAATACTACCTTTGAGATGTTTAAATTTATTTATTTTTGTTTAATTTTGATCTCAGATAAGATAATGTTAGGTAAGGTTACATACTTCATTGGGAGCCTAGAATTTGAACATAACCTTTTATATAAGTCGATATGAAATCAAATAATTGCGTTTTTAAAACAAGATGCATGGTCTGTGAATGACAGACTGACAAGATAATTTCATAGCGGCTGAAAGCTCAATCAAGTGAAAGCAAGTGCAGCTTTTTAGTTCCTAGCACTGAGGGATGCCCCTGGTTACGTCTGCCTAGTCCCTTTATCAGTGTTTGGACAAATTACTGAAGTGCCCAACACTGTGGAGGCTTTCCACACTTTTCAGCATCATTCCTGGCCTCCTCCCACGTTGATATCCTGCAGATAAGCTGAGAGGCGGAGTGCGAGCTGAGGGAACTGTGTCCCGCTGCTGCGCTTTATCAGGTTTCCCTGAAGGAGGCTCTGGAGGACCCTACAATACAAACTTTTGATACCATGTATCCAGAGTTGAGATGTATGCCTAAAGCATCATGCTTCTTGGGTCCATGGGAATGCTTCAGTAAGTAAGAAAGGGCGGGTCAGTCTCTCAGCAGACCTAGAGCTGAGCACTATCGTCCCCTCAGGAAAGTCCTCTTTTAAGTTCTTGGTTTTCAAGAAAGTGCTCTTTGATTTTCAGAATTTATTTATTTTTTTTCAGGTAACTTCATTTAAATTCACTCATGTCCAGAAGTCTCCTGGAAAGCTTTACTCTGCCAACCCATACCTAATAAATTTCAGGGACATGGAACATAAGCATGAATTTTAATAAGAAGAACTTGGCTACTAAACCCCACAAGGTCTTATCATGTGGAACCTATAATTAATAACAATTATTAATTTTAATTTTTAATTATTTATTACTCCTTTCAAAGCAGTAACTTTATTTTTTACTAACAATCTTCCTTGATAGCATTAAGAGAAAGTTGCACTACTGTTAGACTTGGGTGAATTCAGTCAAAGTAATCTGTTTTTATAAGCATTCTTGTTCTTGTACTTTAGATATTCCACCATCATGTGGGTCATCAGTTTGCCCCATAGAAAATTTGTAAGCATAGATATAAAAAATTATATATGGATATTCATATAACAGTGTATTTATGAGTAGAAATTTTAAACAGATATATATATATAATATTTAATATGTATTTTTAAAAACTTTTTTGTAAGTAAGGCATCTCATCTTTGTGCTGTATAAACTTATAAAATAGAGAAAAGGTAAAATTTAAACTTCATCCAATTATCACATATATATCTATTAACATTTGTTTTCTTCCAGCCTTTTTATGTATTTTAGTTTTGTCATAAGCTGGATGTCAACATAAGTATTTAACTGTACTAATACTGTGTAGATGGTGTTTTAAATCTGAAGCTGTCTATAAATGCTTCTTGAGTTTTACTGTTGCATTGATTGCAGTCTTCCATGCCTCATCCTTGGTCTTTTGTCATGTGATGTACGGCTCTGAGTTCCACAGCCATTGGGTGTGCTCTCTGCTTCTGTTTACGGTCAGCAGTGCCCTTATAGCTCTGCATCTGGGCCTCATGCATACTTTAATGCAAATAGTTGGATATTTACTATTTCTCCAAATACAGTATTTCTATAAAAATTTGAACTATTTCCAACTCTGGATGAAAATGAATAATAACCATTTCTTGTGATTTTAACATCATGTGGATAGTCTATAAAGTTGTATGTTTAGATTGTGTTCAGTCATATACCATGTAAACATTTAAGAATCTATGATATTGTGAGATGGTATTACCTACATCCTACCAAAATAATTATTTTTCTTCTTTGTAGCATAGAGCATTGCATTGAAGAAATACAGTGTGAAGTAAACAAACTTTGTCCGGATGTGCAACTGCAGACAACAACTGACTGCCTCAAATGGCTGGCTAGCTATAATTATAATTTCTCTAAGTCACCATCTATTTCCCACGGAGATTTGATAGCATTCCTCAAAATAATGGTAAAAAAAAATGTTGTTTTATGGTAGAGTGGGGAGCATGGAATACAACTGGTTGAATTACAATACGTAAATGTTTATTGCATTGGTAATATCCTGTCTTATGGAGGGGTTTTGGTTTGTGAGTATGTTTTTGTCTTTTTGTTTTTGGATTCTATTTCTTCCCCTGCCAAATTCTATAATTTATTTTAAAAATTTTAGCACCATAGTAAATTGTATGGAAATGGAAGTTAAATATCCTCCTTCCTGGGTGACGTGTAATGTGGTGTGCAGCATGCTGATGCAGAACACGCCGATATGATCCTCAGTTGTCTCCCAAGAAGTTCAGATTATTAGACTTTGTGTTTTTCCCCAATGTTAATTTTCTCTGTGCTCAAATCAAAGACAGTAAGAGCCCCTTGTTTGTATCTGAGGTGTGTGTGCCCACACCTCTCATTCTCTGTATTCTAACTTACAATAATACCCACTTCGTTCTGTTTCAGTGGAAGCAGAAATGTATACAAGGCCACTGTTAATTGATGTTCACTCGTTATTGCCAGCTGCCCATTTGAGGGAAGTTTTTTGGTTGACCTTCAACAAGAATAGTTATTATTAAACCGACATCCACAGGGGTGGCTAGGTTACAAAAACAGATTGTCATAGAAACAGCACAGTTTTTAGGAAGCAGAATTTCTTTAGCTATGGTTTTAATTTAATTTAGTAGGGTGAAAAGGACTGTGTTTGTCCTAACATCAAAAACAGCGACCAAAGCAGATGTGGAAAGTATCTTGAGGTTTAGGATGACAGAATCAGATGAAAATAGATTTTGTCTGGTGTTTTATGTCTCTTTCATGTTTATGAAGTAGTACAAGGAAGACAAAGGAAGACTCTATGCCCTGAAGCTTAACCTTTTAGGCAATTCTTCTCACCCATTACCTCTTCAAGGTGGAGCCTGGCAGAATAAATATGGATATAGTTATTCCTTTAATTTCTATTAGGAACCATGTGTATTGCATTTCATTCATGTTGATGTAATAATACTTTCTTTTTTAATTGAAAGCAAAGGATTTCAATTATCTTTTAATCTGTCACACAGAAGTCATTCTCTATTCACTGCAAATCAGTGGCCAACTTAATTTTGCTCAAATTCATGTTTTGTTATTTTACATAATTGATCATTTTATTTTTGAGCAAATAGCCATGTTATTAAAACAGATTCAAATTAAAATAACATCTGTTTTTACATCCTAATTGTGTCAGTCTCAATGACATTTTTATATATCTATTCTTTACAGAAAGTTATTTATTAGGTAAGAAATTGGTTTTTAGAATGATATTTTCAAGTTTTAAGTAATCATACAAAACACATCTTGAACTTCTGTAGTCTACTGGTTTTAGTTTGGTTAAATATTTACAACTATTAGCTGGCTTAGAGAAATGTAAAGATGAGATACTAATCTAACACTTCTGACTCTTTGAATTGCCTTAGTGCTGCTGGGTCCTAGACTCTATAAGAACATTTCCTTTCTAGAGCTGTGTAAAGCTCTGAGTAGTGTGAGCCTCGAGAGATGTGCAGAAGCTCCCGGCAGAGAGGATGAAGCCGCGTGGCTGTGCTCAGCTCCCCACTACACACACTACACACTTGCACACGCCGGATATCCTTATCCAGAAATTAGACTCTTAGAGCTTTCAGATATCATGAATAAACCAGAGAATATATGGGAAAATATTTTTTATAATAAGATATAGATATTTGCTGTAATTGTTAAAATAGCTCATTAAATGTGCATTGAAGTGCGTACTTAGAGTGAATGGGGACCAACCCTGAACTATACATAATACTTGTTCTTTCTTTATCAGTAAGAAATTTCAAAGCCAGACTAACTTTTATGTCACTGGAGCTTCCATTTCTTTTCTAATAGGCTTGTTTCTCCTTACTGAATATGAACTAATTTCAGTAGTGGCTGAAATAGATATAATTAGGAAAATCATCATGTATGGAGAATGTATGTGCAATTCAGAGTCCAAGAAGAAAGTCATTTTTTGTTCTTTTATTATTCCTCTTACACCCACCATTGTTTTCTACCAACACCGAAAGATTAAAGGAACATCCTTTGGGAAGCCTTTCTGAAGAATTCTTTATCCCAGTTTGAGTTAGTTATTTCTTTGGAGAGAACAGAAATATTCTCAGGTTAATTTTTAAAGTAAAAATCTTTCTTAACATGGTTCTCAGGATATGAATTTAAATGAAAGTAGAAATCTCCCAATGAATTAAATTTTATTTCTCAGAATGGCAGCTATTAGTAACTCCTAGACACCAACTATATTTAATTATTTTTTTCTAGAATTATCTTAAGGATTTTTATTTTGTTTGAAGTTTTATAGTAAGTATATTCATTCAGGCATAAAAAGTATCTGCCAGGAATTAATTAAGGCTTGATCTTGATTTTATTTTGTCTGAAGAACTCATTTTTTCCTAGCAGCTCTGTATTTAGTAACGTCTGACTTTCAGCTTTGCTACAGTTGTTTACAGAGAATAGTGAGGGCTGCATTTGCGTGTGCAGAGGTAGAACTGAACAAATCGCCAGTCCATAGTGCTTAGTACATTCTATACTGTCAACATTGATTCAGTTCTAAACGCCTTACAAAACTATGTTGTGTATACAACAGTCGTCCTAAATTTTAATCAATTATGAAATTGTGTGCTTAGAAATTATTTTTGTTATGCTAAGATTTAATTACGTGTCTAATGTTGTCATTCACTTTTATCAGCAAGATGTATTGAATAATGAAGAAAATCAAGAAGAAATGATCCTGGATCTACTCTGGGACCTCTCCTGTCAGAGCAACATCTCAATCCTGTCACTCCTAGGTGGGACTTCTTTCTGTTTCCCCTCCAGGACATGTCTGCATGCTGTTGAAGATTTCTCCTCTGTGGATGTAAAGTCTATTTGGGATGATATACGATTACATCTTCGACGCTTCTTGGTGAGCAGGTTAGAAAGCCATAATGAGACCAACAATTCACAGCAAAGAATTGAACTGAAAAGTCAATGTATGCAGCAGCTCCTCCTGCTGTACCCAGAATCAGAAGTGGTTGCCAAGTACCAGAGCATACAAAAGAGACTGCTAGCTAAGTTTCTGCAAAACTCCTTTCCTTCCTACAACAGAGAATCAGAGTTAGAAGTAATTGCTCATGGATATCAAAATACAATGCTCACGTTATATTCAATGATAAAAGAGGATTTTAACATACTATGTGAAATTTTAGCTCCATCCTCAATGGCACAATTCATTAAAGAATCTTACCTGGATACAATTACTGAAGAAATGGCAAAAATTCTTGAAAATTTTTGTGAGCTGCAGTTCATAAAAAATGCAGCTAAAACAAGCAAGAGCTCGAGCAAGCACAGAGGAGCCATGCATGCTTTGGGTTAGTGATGCTTACATTTCTGTCTGATTTCACTTTGCCTTTTACATCTTTAATTTTCAGGTTCTTCTGTTGTTGGTATGTGGTTCAATCCCATTGCAGACTTCAAGATAAACCAGAAAATAAATGAGTGGAATGAGATTTCAGCTCACATGTTCCCTATTCTGTACCTGCAGTTATGGAAGTGTTTCATCTCTTGCTAAATTGTTAGTGATACTGAAACTGGAAGTCATATAAAAATGACAGTATTAGTTAAAAGAAACTCATGTGTGTTCATGCAAATATAAGTGTATGTGCAAATTTATGACAGCAGAAGAGAATGAACTTTACTGTACTGTATCTCCCAAGTCAGAGCAGTATTACATAAGAGGAGTTGTTTAAAGTTGGTTTAAATTTACATTAACTAAAATTAGAAGTCAAAAAATTACATTTTAGTGAGGCAGTTATATTAAATATAAATTATAGTTACCATAAAATATTTTTAGTTACTTAAGCAGTATAGCACTTTATAAAACATTTAAAAATTTTCTCTATTTTATATTACAATATATAAATAAAATGACTTAAAATTTCTAATTTTATTCAGTTATTAAAGAATAAAGAAGAGAAAAGAAAACACTATGATAAACTTTCTTGTTATGGTAGAAACCAGTGGAGAAAAATAAAAATAAAAATGTGATTCTTTTATTATGAATTGTGAAATATTAAGGAATTATTTCGAAAAGAGTTCCTGAACTATATTATTTAAGTATTTGAAAATTATCCACTGTTGAATTATTTGCCAGTTGACATTTTTTATGTCACTGTATATTTTACCAGTCTTCACTTTGGATGCTCACTCAGACTGTGTAGCAGATGTGTCAGTTACCATTAGGACAAAGGTGACATTGCGGTCCTCTAACTCAGCAACACCATGGTGGGTCTATACCAAGCAAATATACTGTCATCTAATTGTTAACACATAATTTTGAAATACATTTTATGCCTGTGCCTACTTTTTAAAAATATTGTATATATTTTTTAAAATCCTGTTTACTTATAATTTTTTTTGTTATGAAAGTTCTGTCTGGGCTAAATACAGTTTATAGTAGAAGATAGGATAATTCAGTTGGAAATGAGTCTTAGGCTGCTACAGAGGCAAAGTATGTAACTCCACTTTAACACTGGAGTTGGTATTAGTTCCCACAATCCTAATTGCATTGATCCGTCTCAAACACTATTACCTGTGTTCTCATAGTTGTCACTTTTAAATGGGTTCTTTCTATATGTTAGACACTGTACATACAAAAATAAGTACTTATGTTAGCTCACTCTGGATTGTGCCCAGTCAGGATTCATATTCACACCAAAGACTCCTATCTAGATTTGTGTGTGTGTTTGTGTTGTTTTGTTTGTTTGTTTTGTATAACACCTGTTTTCAACTGCAGTACTATTGCACTGTGTCTCAAAGTATAGAATCAACTGTTTTGTCATCAGGAGTAGAAATTTCAAGCTTTCTTGGTCAAGTAGGCCACCTGAAAATAATTTAGTTTAGCCTTATTGACTCTCGGTCAAATGATTCATTTATTAACAACCATGTTTAAGATTACGAGCCAGACACTAAATTAATAAGGAAACCAAATGAGTTCTTACTACATATAAGAAACAATATCTTAACAGACCAGTCATGTTCTTGTTTCTTTCAAGAACACAATTGTTTTGACCCAATGACAAAATTTTGTTTATTAACAAATTACCACTTCAAGAAGTGGTAATTTATATTCCTTTTGGAATAAAATCTGGATTGACTAAATGGGCAAGTATTATATTTAATATAATTATATTTCTCTATGATCAGTGATATTTTGCTGTTATACACTAGACTATAGAAAGAGCACTGCTTACGTAAAAATTCATTGGTTCAAATAGGGACTTGTATCATCTTACTAAATTCTAAGCTGACGTGATGTTCAGTATCTTCACTGAACAAAGGGAAAACTGAGTAGATATTTTAAGTAATAGCCTCTACTACACTCCATCCTAGGTCCCTCACTTGACCACACTCCATCCTGCATCCCTCTCTGTGACTCCATCCTGCATCCTTTTCTGTGACCACTAATATAAATATTTGGGGAAGAGAGTTTTTGAGTAGTACATTTCAGATAAATTAATATTCTATATTAACAATGAAATGTGCGATTAGGAGATTAGAAGTCTAGAGTAAATTTTATAACTCCCTTTGGTTTTTTAAATATTTATTATTATTATTATTAAAAATTTTTACCTCCACCCATTTCCCTCTCCCCCCCCCATTTCCCCTCCTCCTCCCTCTCCAGTCCAAAGAGCAGTCAGGGTTCCCTGCCCTGTGGGAAGTCCAAGGTCCTCCCCCACTCCATCCAGGTCTAGGAAGGTGAGCATCCAAACAGACTAGATTCTCACAAAGCCAGTCCATGCAGTAGAATCAAAACCCAGTGCCATTGTCCTTGGCTTCTCAGTCAGCCCTCCTTGTCAGTCACTTTCAGAGAGTCTGGTTTGATCACATGGTCCATCAGTCCAGTCCAGTTGGCCTTGGTGAGTTCCCATTAGATCAGCCCCACCATCACAGTGGTTGGGCCCACCCCTAGCGGTCCTGACTTCCTTGCTCATGTTCTCTCTCCTTCTGCTTCTCATAAGGATCTTGGGAGCTCAGTCTAGTGCTCCAATGTGGGTCTCTGTCTCTATCTCCATCCATCACCAGATGAGGGTTCTATGGTGATATGCAAGATATTGATCAGTGTGGCTATAGGATAGGGCCAGTTCAGGTGCCCTCTCCTCAGCTGCTCAAGGAACAAGCTGGGGACCTCTCCTTGGACACCTGGGAACCTCTCTAGAGTCCAGTCGCTTGCCAACCCTAAAATGGCTCCCTTAATTAAGATCTATACTTCCCTGCTCCCATATCCACTCTTGCTCCATCCCAACCGTCCCATTCCCCCAAGCTCTCCCCATCCTCCCCTTCTCACTTCTCTCTCCCCATATCCTCTTACCCCCACCCCACCCCCACCCCCAAGCTCTCAATTTTTGCCTAGCAATCTTGTCTACTTCCAGTATCCAGAAGGATTACTACATGTTTTTCTTTGGATTCACCTTCCTATTTAGCTTCTCTAGGATCACAAATTATAGGCTCAATGTCCTTTATTAATGTCTAGAATCCACTAATGAGTGAGTCCATACCATATTCATATTTTTGGATCTGGGTTACTTCACTCAGGATAGTGTATTCTATTTCCATCCAATTGCATGCAAAATTCAAGATTTTTTTTTTTTTTTACTGCTGAGTAGTACTCTAATGCGTATATTTTCCACACTTTCATTATCCATTCTTCCATTGAGGGGCATCTAGGTTGTTTCCAGTTTCTGGCTATTACAAATAATGCTGCTATGAACATAGTTGAACAAATGCTTTTGTAGTATGATAGGGTATCTCTTGGGTATATTCCCAAGAGTGGTATTTCTGGATCCTGAGGGAGGTTGATCCCGAATTTCCTTAGAAACCGCCACACTTACCAAAGTGTTTGCACAAGTTTGCATTCCCACCTGCAATGGATGAGTGTTCCCCTTACTCCACATCCTCTCTAGCAAAGGCTATCATTGGTAGTTTTGATTTTAGCCATTTTGACTGGTGTAAAATGGTATCTCAAAGTGGTTTTGATTTGCATTTCCCTGATCGCTAAGGAGGTTGAGCATGACCTTAAGTGTCTTTTGGCCATTTGAACTTCTTCAGTTGAAAATTCTCTGTTCAGTTCAGAGCCCCATTTTTTAATTGGGTTAATTAGCATTTTAATGTCTAGTTTCTTGAGTTCTTTGTATATTTTGGAGATCAGACCTTTGTCTGATGAGAGGTTGGTGAAGATCTTCTCCCAATCAGTAGGTTGCCTTTTTGTCTTAATAACAGTGTCCTTTGCTTTACAGAAGCTTCTCAGTTTTAGGAGGTTCCATTTATTCAATGATGCCCTTATTGTCTGTGTTCCTGGGGTTATACGTAAGAAGTGGTCTCCTGTGCCCATGTCTTACAGACTACTTCCCATTTTCTCTTCTATCAGGTTCAGTGTGTTTACATTGATATTGAGGTCTTTAATCCATTTGGACTTGAGTTTTGTGCATGGTGATAGATATGGATCTATTTTCATTCTTCTGTAGGTTGACATCCAGTTCTGCCAACACCATTTGTTGAAGATGCTTTCCTTCTTCCATTGTATACTTTTAGTTCCTTTGTTGAAAATCAGGTGTTCATAGGTTTGTAGGTATCTGGGTCTACTATTCAATTCCATTGGTCGACTTCTCTGTTTTTATGCCAGTACCAAGCTGTTTTCATTACTGTAGCTCTGTAATAGAGTTTGAAGTCATGGATGGTAATGCCTCCAGAAGTTCCTTTATTATATAAGCTTGTTTTGGCTAACCTGGTTTTTTTGTTTTTCCATATGAAGTTCATTATTGTTCTCTCAAGGTCTGTGAAAAATTTTGTTGGGATTTTAATGGGGATTGCATTGAATTTATAGATTGCCTTTGGTTTATTAGATGCGACAAAAGGATTTGACAAAATTCAACACCCCTTTATGATAAAGGTTTTGGAGAGGTTAGGGATACAAGGATCATACCTAAATATAATAAAAGCCCTATATAGCAAGCCAACAGCTAATATCAAATTAAATGGCGAAAAACTCAAAGCCATTTCACTAAAATCAGGAACAAGACAAGGCTGTCCACTCTCACCATATCTCTTCAACATAGTTCTTGAAGTTCTAGCAATTGCAATAAGACAACATAAGGAGATCAAGGGTTTTGAATCGGAAAGGAAGAAGTCAAACTTTCGATATTTGCAGATGATATGATAGTGTACATTAGTGACCCCCAAACCTCTACCAAAGAACTCCTACAGCTTCTAAATCTCTTCAGTGAAGTGGCAGATTACAAGATCAACTCAAAAAATTGGTCACCCTCCTATACACAAAGGATAGAGAAGCAGACAGGGAAATCAGAGAAACTTTATCTTTTACGATAGCCACAAATAGCATAAAGTATCTTGGGGTAACTCTAACCAAGGAAGTGAAAGATCAATTTGACAAGAACTTTAAGTCTTTGAAGAAAGAAATTGAAGAGGACACCAGAAAATGGAAAGACCTCCCATGCTCTAGGATGGGTAGGATCAACATAGTAAAAATGGCAACTCTTTGTCTTTTACTTGAGTTATTCTGAAAGTTCTTTTTAACTCGAAAAGGAAAGGCTTAGGGGTGTTTTACACACCCTTGAGTATTTGTGAAGTTTCAAACCTGCAGCTAGAAAGAGGGTGATCTAAGAGGCTTAAAGGCTGGCTGCAAACCCCTGTGCCCAGCTGGCTAGTACAATTGAAGGCATGTTGCAGCCCCCAGAGTAAATTCCCACCTTAACATCACCCTAGAAAACCATGTTAGTGGCTTATTCCTTGAATTCTAAGACCCAGGATTCTAAGGCCAGTCTGAGGGACATTGCAGGGCAAGACTCTGTCGAAAAGCAAACAAAAGCAATAGTGCAGTTGTATGGTCTGAGCTGCAAGGACAGGCTGGAAAACTTATCCCTGCCTATAAATCAATAAAAACCCGAGTGGTGGAGTTCTTGTCTATGAGGAGCAAAGCCGTAGGTTCCCCCCACAGTTGCACAAAACTAAGTGGCAAACAAAGCGAACCTGCAAAGTGAAGAAGGCTCTTCTTGATGGCAAAGTGATGTTGCAATTTTAGACAGGGCACGTTTGAAAAATAAGCCAATTAAAAGCCACCCTTAGCCGTCCTATGGGTGTCTGTGACCAAGAAAGGGTGAATGCATAAGCTACAGGCTGGGAGAACAGTTAGC
The DNA here is from genome assembly GCF_982192425.1 of Myodes glareolus. NCBI lineage: Eukaryota > Metazoa > Chordata > Mammalia > Rodentia > Cricetidae > Myodes > Myodes glareolus. Next base: position 5,735,655 of record NC_142040.1, read on the forward strand.
TGAAGCCCCTGTGCACCTCAGGAACGAGTGATGCGCTCCCCAGCCAGTTAGCCTTATGAGTTCCTAATTTCGCACAACTACAGGTAAAACTTTAAATTCCACAAAATGGTCAGTGATGTAAAAACAACAGCAAGCAATGTCTATTAACTCATCCGTTCTTTAAAAAAAAAATAGTTGCCTTTCGAGTTTTTATTTGTATCTGGTTGTTGTACTAGTAAATTATGTTATTAATGAGCACTTGTTTCCCAGTTTTTTATGTAATAGTACTATTTTGAGGGGAAATGCTTGTATATGTACCTTGTTTGCCATTACTTTGTATTAAGACGGTAAACAGTACAATTTGAGTATAAGTCAACTTTTCTGGCTTTGACAGACTGATGCAAACCCTTTCTTTTTAACCTTTACTAAGTCATTAACTTTGCAATGTTTAAAGACTTGCATTAGATAATATATAAAGATCCTTAGAAGTCTAAACTTTTTCTGATTCTACAACAGGATTGTACGCCTACAGTTTGACAAAAAGAGTAACCAAACTTGTTCTCTCTACAGACACAGATAGATTAACTGGCTAAGTGTATAACTTTGTGTGTCACATAGAAGGTGCAGAAGACTCCTGCAGTCTCTCTCTCTGGGAGATCTGGTTTCCCTTAAGCAAAACCTAGGATTCCCAACATGCAAACTTCCATTCTTATGCCTTTGTATTTGTGATAGGAGGGAGGGTGAGAAAATCAAAGCAGAGTTTCTTCGTTTAACTTTTGTCTTCAAATATTCCTAGTAATTTTCTTTTTTGTCTTCCCTTTTATTTCATAGCCATGTTTGTTTCATATTTAGTCTTGAGGGCTTTTTAGTAGAAGGGGTTTTAAACAGGTAATTGAAAATTAGGACCATATATAAGAATTAGACATTCAATTATTACTCTGAATTGTTTATCAGAAAAGATTTGGTATACCTAAATCCATATAAGGATTCAGTGTGCCTAAGTGCATATATATTTTCTCTGGCATTATTTAAGCCAGACAAAACAGGGGTTAATAATGATATGTGTTTTATCTACAAAAGAGCAAACTGACTTCTGAAAGGCTCAGATATTAGTCAAGGACAGTACTTCCCCATGATAAGTAACTTTCAACTGTATGAATTCCTCTCTGAGTAAAAAGTAATTCCTCAGCAGTATTCCTTGTAAAACACCAAAAAAGTGACCTCAGGTGACTGAAGCAGCTCAGAGAGCCGTAGACTGGAGCAGTCTTATCCCAAGGGTGTAGCTGAGTTTTATAAACTCTTATAAGATAGTAGGTGTTCCTGTTGAAGCTTCCTGAGTAATTGTACAGAAAGTATACGTTTTTTAGACTAATCCTCTTTGGGCCATCCCATCAGCGGAACAAAAGACAATTTTACAGAAGGGGAGACATTGGTGGCTGAATGTCCCTAAAGAGGCATTCAACCACCAGGGTCTTCTGTATGCCTCTTCACAGTAGGTGTTCGCCAAGGGACCAATCCTCAGGGCAATGATCAACCTAGACTTCAATCCACTTGTCTGTGTTATCCTCTTTAGAGAAGCCTGGATCAAATGAGAACCTCATGAGATTTACAGTAGAGTTTTGTGTGTTCGAAGTCATCAGCTGTTCTAAGTCTGCAGTTTTGTTTTTTGTTTTTGTTTTATTTTCAAGACAAATTTCTCTACATAGCCCTGACTGTCCTGCAACTTGCTCTGTAGACCAGGCTGGCCTCAAACTCACAGGGATCTTATCTTGTCTGCCTCCATCTCCCAGGTGCTGGGATTAACGGTGTGTGCCACCATCACCCAGTTTAATTCATCAGTTTTGATAAAACAAAAATGACATAGAACATATTTTACAGAAAATACTTAATGAGGTATGAGATTTCCAGAACACAAATGCAAAATTATATTTTGTTGATGTTTTCTCTTTTATCATCTTCATTTTCCTTAATCCCTATCTACAAATATGTAAAGTCTCTCATAGAGAGACCTTCTGTGTGTGTTTTTATCCTACATGTACAACCCTAACCCTTTCCGCGCGGCTAGAACGTTTGATTCTTAATGCATTCCTGAAATGTTGAGTGTTACTCCTGTTTCCTCAACACGGAACCTAAGATCTTAACATGTCAATTACTCTGTCATAATATTCAAATGTATTATGACAAAGCTGATCCTTGCAACTGTGATACTACTGTCCTTTATTGAATTAATTAATATGTAAGACAGAAAACTTTTAAAATGTAAAGAGAGTCTTTATTCTAACTACTTGTTATGCACTGGTTACTCTGCGTACAGACTTGAGCAGTGTCCAGTTTGGAACTGTGCCGATGGTGATGTGGCAAGTCACGCCGTCAGTGCTCACACGGGAAACAATCTAGAGAGAAAATTCAATTTTGCCCTACAAGGAAAATGTTACTTTTAATTTTTTTTACTTACTATGTATAAGGTGCCTGGATGGAGAATCTCATTTTATTCCAAGAGATGCAAATAGACAATTGTTTGAGATTCAATCCAAGGTTTTAGATAAAAGTAACAAATATATTGAAATAGTTGAGATAATTTCTTGCCAGTTTTGAAATTCATTTTGTCACAGATGTATTAATGACACCATTAGTTAACATTATGTTTATATAAGGCTTGGATTTTTTTTTTTTTTTTGAGACAGGATTTTCCTGTGTTATAGCCCTGGCTGTCCTGGAACTCACTCTGTAGATCAGACTGGCCTCCAACTCAAAGATTCACCTGCCTCTAACTCCCAAGTGCTGGGATTAAAGTCGTGTGCCACCACTGCCCTGGTGAACATTTTTGCTTTATTTGATTTATTTTTGTTGCTCTATCACCCAGAAATTACAGTGTTCAGCAATTCCAGACAATGTTTGTGGGTGAAAAATGTTGCAATACTACTACATTCAGAAGTGAAATTTCCTCCTAGGATGTTTCAAAGCTTCTTAAGAAACAAAGTTTTATTAGACAACCAGTTCTTAACCCTAAGGAAATGCTTATGTGAGTCAAAGATTTCGCATTTACGACTATGATGGGAAGCGTGTGTTGTGTTTGTGTGGAGGGCGGTAGCATGTATGTTATATATATTAGTCTCCAGGGACTTTTGCTTTCTGATGACCTAACTTGCTCTGGTCAGTGTTTTCAGACAGAAGGCTGAGATGGAAAGTACATTCAGTGAGTGAGGAAACAGGTGTGAAGTGAGTTTAAGTTGTAGGTATGCCCCTGTCGAGCAAATATGAGCGAGTGAGGAAACAGGTGTGAAGTGAGTTTAAGTTGTAGGTATGCCCCTGTCGAGCAAATATGAGCGAGTGAGGAAACAGGTGTGAAGTGAGTTTAAGTTGTAGGTATGCCCCTGTCGAGCAAATATGAGCGAGTGAGGAAACAGGTGTGAAGTGAGTTTAAGTTGTAGGTATGCCCCAGTCGAGCAAATATGAGCGAGTGAGGAAACAGGTGTGAAGTGAGTTTACGTTGTAGGTATGCCCCTGTCGAGCAAATATGAGCGAGTGAGGAAACAGGTGTGAAGTGAGTTTAAGTTGTAGGTATGCCCCAGTCGAGCAAATATGAGCGAGTGAGGAAACAGGTGTGAAGTGAGTTTAAGTTGTAGGTATGCCCCTGTCGAGCAAATATGAGCGAGTGAGGAAACAGGTGTGAAGTGAGTTTAAGTTGTAGGTATGCCCCTGTCGAGCAAATATGAGCGAGTGAGGAAACAGGTGTGAAGTGAGTTTAAGTTGTAGGTATGTCCCTGTCGAGCAAATATCAACAAGCACTAAAGTTCATTCAGTTTTCAGGCCGCTCTCTCCCTCTTTGTAATCCTTGTTTGTTCTCCCTAATGGTGGAAAGACAGCTGTACTGCTAATTTTTAAAACTGTGGTGTTCAGACAGTCAAAATGACTCATTCTGAGATTTGTATACCTTATGACAATTTAATATGTTTCTAAAAAATAAAAATCACTTTATTGTATTGAATGTGCAAATAAAAATCACACCATTAGATTAACATAGCCACTTGAACAAACACCCAGAACCAGAGTCTATAGGGCTAAAAGAACTTCACCTAGGATTTTATGATTTTGCTATCAAGTATATTCTTTTAAACATTTCCAGCATACAAAAAAATCAAAACCTAACCAAAGCCAACAACAAACAAAACCACAAAAGATCCCCGAGAGTTAACACTAGATAATAATAAATTTGCTTCCTCCTGCCTAGTGTGTCCTTGGCCTGTATCCTGTCCTTCCACCTCAGCTGACACCACCCTTTCTTCTCCTTTTCTCCTTTCCACGCGTTATACTGTACCTGAGGGACCCTGGCCGTCTTCCACCACGGCAAACCCTTCTCTCCTACTTCCTCTTGGTATCCTCTGCCTGGCTAAAAACCATTAGATCGCATTCCAAAAGCTCGCCACCAAGATCTCCTCCTGTATTTGACCACTTCCTCCTCCTGAGGCTGCCGATCAAAGTCCAACTATCAAAGTATTTAAGTGCAGCAGTCAGAACCCCCTTTTGGTTCTCTTAATTAACATGCCCAATTAAAATTAAATCCTTCATCCTAACATGAAGGAACAGGGGTTTCCTCCTGTACCTTTATAAATGGATGTTTTCCTATGTGTCAGGTTTTCCTAACCAGATGCAGTCCATTGTCCCTCAGGGACAGATTTCCCCGACCTCTCTCCCTTGTCCCTTCCAATTCTTCCTTGTCCTCTATCTCCTATCTTTGTCTCTTATTTCCTGTCGTCTATCCCTCTGGGCAAATAACTCCTTTGTCTTGAGGGTCTTCAACTGATACTTTTCCCTTCAGTACCCACCCTTGCTCATACATGTATGTGTACACTACAGACTCAATCTACATATGAGAGTTGTTATGCAGCATTTTATTCTTTCTGAGAATGGGTGGCCCTGGATAATATAATAATTCTGAGTTCATGAATCTTCCTGCCAATTTAGTGATTTCATGTTTCTTCACAGATGAATAATACTCCAGTTTATGTATGGATGAGATTTCACCATCTGCTAAAGAGACACTAGGTGTCCCACTTTGCTTTGGTGCATAGACATAGGGTATATATAATCTCTGTGGCAAGGTATGGGGTTTTCTGAATGGAACTAAAAAGCTGCAAAGATTAAAACACTGTGGCTTTTGCTCTTGATTTCAGTGCTTGAGTTTGAATTCAGGACTGTGCACACCGTCAACATGTGCTCTACCACTGACAACCGAAACACCACCACCAGGCTTCCTGGTCTAGTACTGACCTACAAAATGTCTTGTTTTTGACTTGAAGAAGTGATATCTGTTTAAAAATACGAGTAATACATTTAAGAGCACAGTGGAAATAATTGAAAACAATCATCGGAAAGAAAGGTTAAATAAAATTGTTCCCAAAGTGAATAAATTTATTTTGCAACTATTCTGTGTTAATCAAAGAATGTGGACAAGTGTCTATGAGGCTGTTGTTGTGAGACAGAAAACCTATTTTGTGTAAAGTGAGTGGCCAAGCTGTGTGGAACCTCATACAGCCTCTGGCTTCTACTCTACTCTCTTAAAATTATGTTATTTTACAACCTAATTTGTGAAGGTAGTGATTACAGTAGATGCTCAGTTCTGTTGTTTTCTGTTCTTCTCAGAACATGGATCTCTCAATGAGCACACGCTCATCTTTCCAGTGGACTGTTTATTGTCTGTATTAAATACTGTTGGTCTTAAGCTCAAGTCTTAAGGAAGTGACTTCTGGTTCTATACTAACAACCAGTGGTTAGTATCTAGAGAAATTTTTAAATAAATATTCAGAAAGGAAACTTAATAAGCATACAAACCCTCATTTCTTTTTAGAATAAAGTCATTTTAGCTAAGATTTTTAGTGATTTTGCTTGTCCATAGCAGTCTTTATCATGGAAATCATATTGGTAAAGTCTACATTGTTATAACATTTTTGTTGTAATTATTGATAAGTATGAAAATCTTAGGCCATCAGCATCGCATCTATGAAGTCAAGTATTTAATATAAGACAAATCTGTCTAAAATTAGAAAATGTCTTAGTTCCTCCAGATTACAAACATCAAGCAGATAACAAAAACACCATAGCGTTGGGGTGGGGTGGAGTCTTAACCAAAAATTATGATTTGTCAGAGTTTCAGAGCCTGGCAAGTCTGAGATCAAGGGTCCAGCAGATGTGATGAGGTCTAGTGAGCTCTCTTCTTCTGGTTCTTCTTGTGGTAAGGAACTCTCTGAGGTATTTTGTTTTGTTTTAGAACAATAATCCTGGGATCACCTTCAAAGGTTCCACCTTCAAACACTATCACCCTAGGGTTAGGCCTTCCAGCTATGAGATGAGGGTTGTGGACGCCTTTACCTCACAGTGGGAAAAGCTGTGTCTTTACCCCTGAACTGTTGACATAGCTTTTCTAAAATGAGATTTTCTGACCATGAACTGATCTCTGTGTGGAAGTTTACAAAGGCCAAACTGGTTATACTGAGTTAAGGACACACTCGGAAATGAGTAATAATGTTAAGCTTTGTGCAAAATGTTCAACTGTCTTAAGGATTTCCAGTCAGAAAAATTAAAATTGAATTACAGTCCCTGTGTTTACACGTATTTTAAATTTACTACTGGTATTACAAGAACACTTATAAGGATTTTGAAGATTGCACTACCTAGAGATCTAAAGTTCCATATGTAACGACATGAAAAGTTATGTCAAATTGTAGAGTAGTGTGTGTTGCCTCAATCCAAAGCTAAACCTAGCAGCACTTGTTGACAGCTTCTCGGCATGAAATACGAATAGAAGGGTATTTTACTCCACTATAGTTGAATCTGTTTTGTAACCACATAGATGAGCTCAGAATAGCAAGTAAGTCCACATCCAAGATGGAGCTCTATTACAGCCATTGGAATTCTGTGTTGTCAGTGACACACAAGAGTAAATAGTTTGAAGTTTTGTTTAACTTTCTGTAACATGGACATAACCAAAATGACTTGAGAATAAATGTTGTTTTTTTGTCCCCCAAGGTAGAAAAATTTTAAGCTTAAATTTTAGGGGTCACATTTCCATTAGCCAAAGAAATGATGCAGTTGGTGATTGAATTGAACACTTGGGTTTGTGATATAGCCACTCCTGAAAAGAACTGTTAGTGACCTCCAAACGTATGGCTGTCATCAGAGGATGCTGAAGTGTTTTAAATCTGCCTTTTATCTTCTTACCCCAAACTGCACTGAAACTTATTACACTGATAAAGCTGCTTTTTGTGATGCAGTCAGTAACCATCCAGCTATTTACTAGTTAATTCTTTCAAAGTTAATCTCTTTACTAGTTATTCTTTCCATACTCATGGTCCGAATTACTATAAAATTCATGAAAATAGTAAACGGAGCCCAGAACCTACAATGGAATAAAATGACACAGCAACTAAAACCCTGCAGGTTTAATGGCCAAAGTCACGTAAAGAGCTAAAATCTTTGAAAATTTATAGCAGCTTTCTATGTTTAATGAAAATTCATGTCTTATATTTTGTCTTCTCTGTAGGACTCAAAGGCAACAAAAGGAAAGGCATAGATCTGCTGTATTTTCAGGGGAGATATTTTTAGAGACTTGAGATACAGAAGAATATGTCCTTTGACATTTTTGTCATTATGGGTTTTTTTTAAGACTAAAGTTTATTTAGGATTTTGTAATGATGGGGAAGATATGGTAGCAGGTGTCTGGAGCGTGGATCTGACATCACCTCTCCAGCCACTTGCAGGAAGCAGCGTGGGAGCTGTGTCCCCTCCAGCAAGGCTCTGCCTCCTGGGGCTGCTGGAGCCTTTGCAAGTGCTCCAGTCTGTAACCCCGTGGGCTGTGTTTATTATTCCAGCCATGAGGTGTTTTATGCATTGCTTTGTTCAGCATTGTTTTCAATAGGAAAAAGAGGATGTAAAATGTATAACTGCAAATGGTTAATCCATTCTTCTTAGTGATATAAAAGAAATAAGGAAAAGTGTGGCATCTGGAAATGTCCATCACACACTTTAAATTTTTTTCTTTTATTGAAAATAGACGTTTTGATTGATATATTTTGATTGTTGTTTCCCTAACCCAAATTATTTGAGTTTCCTCTCCACTTCCATTCACATCTGGATCCACACCCTTGCTGTCTTTCATCAGAAAACTAACAAACATCTAAAAAATAATAACTAAATAAATTCAGAACAGAACAAAACAAACTCACAAAGAGAAGAAAAGGAGCCAAAGAAATAGCACAAGAAACATAGACACACACCTTCACACACACAGGAATCCCATAAAATCACATACTTATAAACAGGGCTGAAAAATAGGAAATCGAAGAGTACTGAAGTATGAACCTATGTGAGTTTGATTTTCATAGTTTGTTAATTTTTCTTTAAATTACACTCTGAGGTGTCTGGTTCACAAAAGCACACAGAATTGGACAGGTGTTTGAAAACATCAACCGCCTGGTCGGCTTATGTCACCATACATATCCTTATGTCCGTGACTGCTGCTCTAAGGTTCTGTCGTCTTCCATCAGCAGAGAGGACCTGTGATCAGTATATCTGATAAACTTGCCAATGCCTCTTTAAAGCAGGATTCCCCAACCTATTCAGTTCTGACCTCGCTGTTTCGTTCCAAGTATCATCTTGATAAGACAGAACTATGTCACAGGCAGCTGCGTGTCAGTTCTGTCTACAACTAATTTGTGCAGGAAAAAATTAAATCAGGAGGTAAATTATTTCATGATTGCTCATTCCCTACAGAGTTGGGCATCATTCTGAAGAAAATATCAAATAATTGGTTTCAGTCCGTGTCAGACACATGCAATTCCCTTTTCTAATGGCTGTGTGTAGTCGCACTAGGCCTCAAGGGTCAGCAAGGAACTGGAAATAGCTTAGTGCCGGGCACAGCAACGGAGAGCTGAAGCACACAGGAAATGAAGTGGCAATAAGTGCAACCCATAGGGGAAATGTCTACACGTGCAGTTTAATGCATTACTCCAGAATCTGGCAGGAAGCCACGAAGCAATTGTTTACCTTTTTGTCAGCATCTACATCTGTTCTGTTTTGTAAACATCACTTAGCTCTCTGTCGGTAAATGCTAAAATCAATAACAACTGCTAGGGGATTTCCCACCCCTCCTTTTCATATTCTTTAACAAATGCACACTACAAGCAATGTTTACCTTAGATTAACAAGGAAGAGACATTAACAGGGTCAAAGAGATTTGGTTGAGAACATTTTATAGCTTCTAGGTTCTACAGTAATTATAACTGATTTGAATGTATTTTGTAATGCATCTAAATTAAACTGTTAAAAAATGCTAACATGTCATAATGAAGTTGATTTTTTTTTATTATTATCTAAGTACTGAGTGTAGAAAACCATTGGCACTCATTGTAATAATTTAGTTCTGCAATATTGTGTGTTACAGCTGCTGTGCAGAAATATTAAGTTGCCTTTGCAATTTTAGGGAATTAGTGGTTATATCTAGCTGTACTAATATTTAAAACATGTAGTTAGCAAAGAAAGAAAAGAAGAGTAAGAAAACAAGGAAAGAAAATAATACACCATAGCTTAAAAAGGTCAATTTGTGACTGGTGCCTAGAAATGAAATAATGTAAAATTGGTAAGTGCAGAAGTGCTTATGGAAGGGCTTTTAAGTTCACTGTATTCAGGAGAGATAGAGTGGATGAATGTCTTCATAAATGCGGGATGGCTACAGTAGCAGAGGAGTCATGTGAAAGTGGTACCTAGATCAGAGATAGTAATTATGCATTTCCCCAGTCTCTACTTGGCACGCTACTCAGTGCATTTCCCACGTTCACATTAGTTGTAAACTCTTGCTCATACTGTGCGCAGCTACCTTCATATTTGATTTAGCCTAGTTTCAATTTCAGATTTTTTACTATTTATTTGTATGATAAACATTAAACCTTAGACTTTTATTATTTTTAAGATTTTTGTTTAGACTTTGGGGATTCTTTGGGTTTTTGTTCCTTGTTTGTTGTTGGTCACATTGTCACTGAATGCAGGCTGTCCTTGTGCTTACAGTCATTCTCCTGTATCAGCCTCTCAAGTGATGGATTCCGTCATGTGCTGCCACACTCTTTATAAATGTATTTTTAAATACATGACTATTTAAATCTTTGATTGGATTATTATTAACCACAGTTAAAATTTTGGAATGATCTGATAATGTAAACAAATGTAAACAAATGAAAATTTGTCTTCCTTGTCTTAATAATTTTTTAGGTGTACATTTTTGGTATGAATTCTTTTTTTCAAAAAAAAATCTTTTTTCACGTTTTTTCCATTGTTGCTAGAAGTCAAACTCTGGACTTTTCAATTACACTTGACTTGTATGTATGTATGTGTATATGTATATATTCATGTATGTGTGTGTTCCAACACTGAGCTATATCTCCAGCCCTTTCTCGATTTTCTTAACATTTTTTTTTACTATTTCTTATATTTAAATTATTGTTTTGGCTTCTTTTGTCCTTTTTCATTATTTCTTGTAAGCAATTTAACCAGAATAATGTAAGGATTTGTCCTTATTACCCTTGTTGAAATGATAAAGGACTTTGGCTGCACGTCCTTTTTGTGTGTATAATCATTTATTTGGCCTTCTGTCACTGTGTTATATATTAATCACTATGAAATATTGAACATGCAGCCTCAAAATCTGTGCACATTTGAACTTATCTTTATCACACAGAATGTCCGATTTGGTGCCACTCATCATCATTGTAGGCCATCCTCCACAAAATTTTAACATAATTTGTGTGGGCTCATCTGAATGTAGTGTTGATGAGTAGGGAGGTCCTGTCTTTTGTAAGTGTCGTTATCTATAGACAGAGAACCTAATTTATTAATATATTATTATATAGCTAACATATTATTAACATATTAATATATATGTTATATACCTAACATAATAATGTTTCAGGATTAAGTAAAAATGAAATTATGTTAGGAATCTGGGGAGATGGTTTAGACTATCAAATATGCAAACCTTATTTTAGTTTCTGCATGCTAGCATGGGACAACAGAGTCACATGGAAACAGACAGGAGAATCCCTTGGGGCACTGGCCTGGCAATACAGCCTAATGGGTGGACATGAGGGGTGGGGAGAAATGCTATCCCAAAAGTAAGGAGGACAAAGATTGAGGAAAACACCCAGCGCCAACCTGTGGCATTCATGCTCACTTCAAACACATACACACACAGATACATAAACACATAAATACACATATATACACAAAAGAAATAACATTTATCTTTATTATATTTACTCATGCCCAGTCAAGAAAAGAAAATATATTTTAACAGATAGGGTTTTTTTTTTCCTTCCAATTGGAAAAGCATGGACAAAGCTTGGAAACTAACTTTGATCTTTTGAAATGGCTTTCCTTGTCAACGGCAAGTAGCTGCATGCTGCCTTTATCTCTGTACAAATTTTAGATTTAATTTCCAATATTTGTGTTTTAACTGCCTTCATATCTTAAGGAATGTATATTTCATCTGTGTTATCAAATATTAAATATCCCACCAAATTTTAATCATTTAGTAGACAAGTTTAAAACTGCAGGATTAAAATTTTCATATCACAGGTCAAAATGTTTTAGTTTTAGGAATAATCAAAGTGGCTATGTTATGTTAGCCTTCAAGACATTGAGTGGCAAGCGGAGTGTAGTCTGGTATACTATGCAGGGCACTCATGTGGCGTGTGAGTATTATTCTATGGTTTCTAAGCTAGGTGGAAAAATGATTGTTAGAGGCAGAGTTTTGCTGGAGTAGGTAAAGGAAACAGCTATTATTCCCTCACAAAGGGAAAATCAGGTGTTCATTATCAGGTTATGCATTGTGCAGTAGTAGTTAGAGCATGAGGAATGTCTTTCAGTGGGAAGCAAATGCTACTCGGGGCAATAGTCAGCACATTAATTCATAGTAACTAACCAAAAGTATATTTGGTATATCCATAAGTAATGTTAAAAATTGTAAGAGAAAGTTATTGAACATCATAACAAAGAATTCTGAATCTAAATCTTAACGTTTAATCACCTTAAAATATTCTAGTAAATTATGTTACACTTGATGCATGGTTAGTTAAATGTGATATATATCATTAATTTTATCTTTTTCTTTAAAAACACATTTTCCTCCTCTTTTGACTTAAGATGAATAATGTAAAAAATGTAGCAATCTTTACACTAATTTTAAAATTTAATGTAATTGTCAAATGAAAATATTTGTCTCTATTTTCTTATATTGGAGCATTTAATCTTTATTGTGCAATGAAGGAGCTTATATATTTTATGTTCTTAGTTATTATACAATAATATTTATTAAATCTTGGAAATTGTGGCTGAGTACGGTGCCTCACACCTGTAACCACAGTGAAGAATGAGGATTGCTTCAAATTCTAGACTAGTTTGTGCTACATGGTGACTTTCAGGTCAGCCTGGGGTACAGAGTAAAACACTCTCGTTCAATAGAAGAAGCAGAAAATGAACAGGGGAAATTGCCCTTTAAGTATAAGTTGATGCTTCTGTGAAGATAAATAGATGCTAGATTGATTAAAGATAAATAATACATAGGAATGAGTAGATAAAAGATAAAGACAATGATATAGAGATAGATAGATAGATAGATAGATAGATAGATAGATAGATAGATAGATAGATAGATAGATAATAGATGATACATGGATGGATGAATGGATGATTAACATTTTAAGGTATTATATGGGCATAATACTAAATATCAACTTTGATTTTTTAAGTAATTATAAGGTTTCTAGTAAAACAACCCTTGTTCAAGATTTGCGATTTATCATTGGAAGAGTAGATTTGTATTTTTTAAACAACAGAATTTACACATTGTGAGATTAAAATCCTGCTTTCCTATTGGGTCATTGAGAAAACTAAGAATCTTTGTTTGTTGTTTCAGTATCATTTGCTCCACTCTGGCATAGAAATAAAGGATAGTCTTGTATCTGGTTTATCATCAGCCTTCGGATCATCCTAGAGTACAGGTGAATCTCAAGCACACCCATGTCACCTGGCAACAGCTGTCAACAGCTATTTCTTGACCCTCTTGTTTGATGGCGGGAGAAGACTTTATAGCAGTGTGTTATCACTGGCCTTCCTCCCATCTAAGACAAGGAACACAGGACAATCTTTAGTTCTTGCAAAATTCTTCTTTATTATTTCCATTACTGCTATTCTGTTACTTATAATGACAAAAGTCTTTGAGAAAAACAGACCTATCAATAAATTCCTTAATGGAGTTTTTTCTTCTGGTTTTTCCCTAGGCTCATGGCCTATCTAGTCTCAGCTTCTTAACTGCCATATGCATTGGAGCATAGGTTCCGTCTCACAGAATGGTACTTAATCCAACCAGATATTGATTGTTTACTTGTACTACTTTGTTTCACTCTTGCAACAGCCTGTCTTGCAGACAGGTCACCATTGTCGGCTGAAGGGTTTGTAGCTGGCTTGATCTTTTTTCTTTCTTGTCTGGCAGCATGCTGAGAACCTTCCAGCACTGAATACTGATGAGTAGACATGAACTTTCTCTAGCTCAACTGAGTAGAGGTTAAGTGAGTTGTGTGAGTATTGCCTTTAGCCATGGACCTTCCCATGTGTGCAGAGTACCTACCAGTGGCTGTTCTGCCAAAGGAACATTAGCAATACAATGTCTCCTACTTAGATTTTGCTACACCCATAGGTCAGCCCCTCTGTCAACCATCATCAGAGAATCTATCTCCTGCAGTAGATGAGAACCAACACAGATCCACAACTAGACAATCTATAGAGTGTGAAAGACCTTGGAACCCTCAGTCCTGAATGGGATGTCTCCATCAAATCCTTCCCCACAAGGCTCAGGGAGCTCCGCAGAATAGAAGGTAGAAGATTGTAGGAATGGAGAACGCCAGGGAAACAAGGCAGTCTATACACAATGGGACTTACATACAATTGAACTCACAGAGACTGACAGCATGCACAGGGCATAAACGGATCTCAGCCAGATGAGTCCCAGCACTGAGAGGGGAAGTGTACACAAACCCCAAATCCCTAACCCAGAAGCTGTTTCAAATTGATAACCACTTGCAAAGGAATAATTAGCTTTCTTTAATGAGGTCTCATTTTTTTTATACAAACCACATTCAAATGCATGCCCCGACTAACAGAAAACAGAGTCAGAGCTATTTTTGATAGTATCTTTTTTTAAATCTTGCAGATCTTGGCTTGGAGTTTTGTGTTTTGTGGTATTTCTGTGTGTGTGAATGTTTGTGTCTCTTTGTTTCTATTTGTTTCTTGTGCTTTTTCCCCATTTGTTCTGTCCTCTTCTAGTTTGTTTCATTTTTATTTTATCTTATTTCTCTCCCCGCCCCATGTCTGTTTGGTTTCTAACGAGAATGAGCAATCAAGGGTATGGATTTAGGTGCTGGGGAGCTGGGGAACAGTTGAAAGAACCTGGCTGAGGGAAACCTTAAGCAGAATATATTGTATAAAAATTGTTTTCAATAATAATGTAACTTAAAAGATTCTTTTATTTATGTTGTTTCAGATAAGACCCAGAGCCATACCATATGCTAGGCTCTAGGTCTACCAGTGAAGTCTACCCATAGCCTTCCTTCATACATCTTAGGCCTCTACTAACAATTCCTGTATCTCTCTTGAAGTTAGAACAATTTGTAAGTGCATCTTTCCCTATCCTTATGTGCCTTTCCATTTCCCTTATATTTTGAAGTAAAGATTAAAAGGTTTGTTCTATTTTTTAGTGGTAGAATGTTCAACGAGTAAGCCGAAGACCCTGGGTTCAATCCCCAGCAAAACCTAAAGGGAAGCACATAGACCAGATCCCCAGAACATGTCAGTGATCAGAAGACACAGTAGGTCTTTTCTCTTCACAGGGTACCAGTGAGCTCCCTAAGCTGTGGCAAGGTTTAGACAAAGGAAGAGTGTTTAAGGCGTGAGCAGATTGTCAGAGGCTGTAATGATACTCTAAGATAATGAAGTAGTGCCCGATGAAGGAAGTAGATCAGCGGTGGGGCATGTGTCCTGATTTGTATGTAAGTAGCGTCTCCCAGAGACCTTCTACAATCAAAGAAAATTTCAGTTGTATATTCATGAGAAAGCTGGAACCACAGGGCAGGTACTTCCATTTCCAAAATGTATCTATAGTATTTCTGCCATCTCTTCAGAAGTAAAAAAGTTGGTGAAGATGAAACATTTGAATATCTTGAATGTATTTCCTCAGTATTAGCAAGGGAAAGAAGTGATGAAGTTGATATTTTTTAGATTGTTCTAGAGAATGCTAGCAGGAGAGTATTCATTCAATGGCGTGCTTACATAGAGACCTATTACACATGAGAAGAAGAGGAAAATTGAGATAGTGAAATATATATTTAAAGTTTCCTGCTTTTGGTCCACTCTTTATTATACCATTAAACTTTTTCATGGGTACAGCTCATTTTGACAGTTGCTTGTATTGCTTTAAAGTTTTAGACTAATGTATGCTCATTATAAAAACCAATAAGAAATATATGTGAAGGAAAAAGCGAACATCCTCAGGTTCTTTCTGATCTCAAACCCCAGTCTTACCACTGTTACAAACGAACACTTTGTTCATATTCTAGAAATATTTAGTTTCTTCATATAATAATGACAAATAGTTTTGTAATTTTACAAATGACATCAACTCATTTAATATTTAATGACTCTCCCATGGTAGCATTACTGGTCTTTTCAGCAGCACCAAGATCTTCAATAATATATGCATAGCATAGAACGTCTGTATATGGCTCCCTTTAGTCTTCTTAGATTTAGACTCACTAGATTTAGAATTATTTTTCTTCTTAAAAGCAATGCATTCCCACTATTACCAATGGTTGTAAAAATACACACAAATTTATATGTATCTATACTTAAGTAAAGTATCCTTTTACCCTAAATTATTTATACACATTCATATATGAGTATGTTTAAGTACAATATGTCTTTTTTTTAATTTATGAAAATTGAAATGGGCCATTTTCTTCTAGAAGTTATAAATAGAAGGGAATGTTATAGTTTTTCACAAGAGAAACATTAGTGTTAAATGTTTGCTAAATTACATATAATTTCAACCATTCAAAAACTTAAGAATTTTGTAAGGAAATAAAAGAAAATATTACATAATGTAAGACTTCAGAAGGAAACTCACTACTGTGTACATAACTTGTTTTGCAATATGTCTTTTTTACCCTAAATTATTATTATTATTATTATTATTATTATTAATACCTATGGGTGTTTTACATCCATGTATGTCTATGTGACTGGCGTCTGCTGAGTTCTGAAGAATAAGTTGGATCTCCTGGAACTGGGCGAACAAACAGTAGTGAGCCAGCAATGTTGATGGTGGGAATAGAACTCCTGGTGCTCTGGAAGAGCTCCTGCTCCTAACCACTGAACCATCTCTCCAGCTGCCTAGTCCTTTTAATCCTAGCATCCCAAAGTAATCTTAGCAGCATAGAATATGTTGCCCACACCTTAAACAATACATTCTACACATTCTTATGCTATTATTTTGTAATTTATTGTATCATATACCTGTTTACCAATTCTTAGGCTCATTTGTATGACTTGTTTTTACAGGTTTCAAGTTATATGTTTTATATATTTAGTATAATTCAATCATTTAATTAGGTCTACCTGTAAACATTAGGAGTTTCCTAGGTTTTTATCTTTACCATATTAGAGAATGTTTTATTCCTTTAAGTGATATTTCTAATGCAGAGAATTTTTTGACATATATAAATCTAATCAAGGGAGTTTTAAACTATATTCAGAAGCTTGGATTTTTCCTCACGTGCATGAATTCATTTTAACAATTTATTAAGTTTGATTTTGAACTAAGGACTAGATTGCTGTGCTCTCCTGCCTCCTTCTGGATTATGAAGGCTATTGCTGACTTCAAGGAAAGCCACCTGAGCAGAAGGAACAGGAATGTTGTGAGGAAGGGTAGCAAACACATAATACCTTGTTGTTTTTATGAGGTTTGGGACCAGGCACACTTTGCTTTAAATGCTAGCTTTGCCATTTAGTGGTGATGAGATCTTGCATAGATTTCTTTTTATCAATGAGTGTCTGATATTTACTCCATATGGAAGTGATAATGCAACGTGCTTCATGATGTCTTAGTGTTAAAATAGATACCACCCAGAGTATCTGGCACATTTTGCTTCTTTGTTTCTTTACTTAAAGTATAGACCTGTATGCATGAATACCTGCAGTAATGTATTGACAGGGTATATATTATTGTGGTGTTTACAAACTCCACTATGACAAGCTGCTCAGTATTTGATATATTTTATATCAAATACATATTCATCACTCCCACAATCTGTGAACCCAGGGCCTTACATATGCGAGACAGGTACTCTTCCATGAGCCTTTCTCTAGTCCTTTATCCTATCTTTTGTAACTTATTTTTGCTTTGTTTTAAGAATGGGTCTCATGTAGCTCAGCCTAGCCTCAACCTCAACCTTGTAGCTGAGGTTCACCTTGGATTTCTGATCCTCCTTGCCTCCACCTCTGGAGTGCTTGTTTTATGCAGTATTGGTGATTGAACTCATGGAGTCATACATTCTAGTCACTCTACCTACTGAACTACCTTCTGGAGTCCTTTATTTTTCCTTTAAAGTATTGAACGTGTGCTTCTAGAAATGTTATTTTTTTTCAGTTTCAAAATGTATACTAGTAAGGAAACATCAATCTCTTTTAGAAATAATACATGCCATAGATGTCATTTGTCTTTCAATTCTAAACATTCATCAGAATTGCTGTGCTGTGCTGTGCTCCATCTAGCTTAGCACCAACGTGCTGCTCATGTGTTTCTTTGCAGAATACATAGGCTCCAAGCTCAGGGCAACCAATAGCTATCATCCCCTTGACCCTTGTTCTTTGTCCCCAGTCTAAGTTAATGCCCCCCGTAAGCAGTCAGCAATGACTCCTTGTCTTTCTTTCCTTCCATTTCCCTCATCCTGTGATCAAAGAAATCACCAAGACTATTCATTTTCATCATCATAGAAGGATTCCCATAGTCTGTTCTTTTCTTCATCCCTACCAGTTAGGCTTTTGTCATGTCTCATCTGAGCTGTTACAAAAGTTTGCTCTCTAATTGGTTTCCCTGTGCCTACCTTTGTTTTCTTATAAGGCATCTGCTCTGAACACTTTTCTCCCCAGTTTAAAGCTCTTCATTGGCTGCTTGTCACTGTTGCCATAGAGCTCCAGGTACACAGTGCTGGAAAACCAGCCTTCCCTGGCTGATCCCCGGGATGGTGTGATGTGCACCAGCTCCTGTCTTCTTCGTCGTCTTCTATCCTTCCCTAATTTCCTGTGATGCTTTATGATGCCTCATGTGTCATTTCTTCTATGAAATTTTCTCCAAGCCATAGCCCCAATCCCTGTTCCCCACTATCTCCATATGCCTTTCTCAAGGATTTTAGCATATTCTATTAAAATATCTAATTAGGGGTCTGTCTCCCCATATGGACTCTAAACACCTCAAGGGCAAGTATTATTTATTTTCTTCAGCAACCAATCCAGTGACTAACACATGCCAGGAATTCAATGAATATTTTTTAACTGAACAGTTTTCTTAAAATAAATCAGTATCAGGAGGTCTAATGGTCTACATGGGTAACCAACTAGTCAACTTATTAATTGAGTCCCTACCATCTAAAAAATAGTTTGCCAAGATGAATGGGGATTCAATAAAGAATAAAGTCTTTGCCTCCCATCTAGATCAAGAAATAAAATTTGAATATATGAAAAGCTGCCAGAATTTAGGCAGGCAGGCAATTGGAGAATTCTGGAAAGAAAATAATTCAACAGGTAGGGGTCCTTTCTGACTTCAGTCCAGGGTGATCAAGATGAAATAAAACTGTTTTTGTTGCTTGGTGAGCAGGTCCTGGGGTCTCAGGGAGCAGGAAGAGACAAGGAGTATGGTTTGCTGTCTGGTGCTTTCCTATAGTGTAGAAAAGGCATGCAGTTTTGAAATTGAATTGCAGCATGAGGGATGTATGCAAAGGACAGGCTTCAGCAGGAGGCCCAGCCATGCTTCTCAAGTCTTCTGTTTTTTCATCACCATTCAAGCCTGGATTTCTTCCTAAAGCCTCATTCTGGAGCTCAGTCCATTCTGACACCCCCGTCCAACTGCTCTGTGGTGATCAGTTACTACTATTTTAGTTGGGCAACTTCTTTGGACTACTTTACCCCGGAAACTTCCCCCTGAGATTTGAAATCAGTTTGGTATTGATTCTATGTGATGTCTGAAATGATTTCAACTCTAGTTGGGGGTGGGGATGAACTCACAGAAACCAACAAAGCAACACGGAGACAGAGAAGAGTGTAGAACAATATAAGATTAATTAATGTTTTGTGTAAAGCCTTAAATCATTCAGAATGCAGGGAATGAGAACAGTCTAGACAAACTTATATCTAAAGACTCCATTTCTTCCACACCATGTGATCACTCTGTTCCCAGAGCTTCTCCACTCCAGGGTGCGTTCCTCACAGTACCGTCCTCTTCATGCTCTGGTTGCTTCCTCCCACGTCACTTGGGCAGGTTTCAGCACAGACTATGGATATCCCAAAGGCCAAGGATATGCTCATTATGATAAGAGGAATAAGCAGAAACAAACAAACAAAACCCAAAGCCAAGTGCTATGGCTACAAGTTTTGGAGCAGAAATATGGTCTCCATCTTAGAAGGAGTGAACCTTGGAGAAAGTTAAACACATCAGTTCTCAGACTCACTGAATCAAAAGCTATCTACATGTTTGGTTGGCTCTGCCAGTTGGTTATCATGGATACAGAGTTCACTTTTGATGGTACCATGGAGTGTGGGACCCATCTGCCTTGCATCAAGTCCTGGCTGTTGCTTAAGAGTCGCAGAAACTTACACAAATTAACTTATCTATTTGTGCCTCAGACAAATGCTAAGATTAATACTTCCCTTGCAGATCTGGGAAACTGTGTAAACGTGTGTGGATGCTTGTAATAGTACTCAACACATAGTTATCCTGTAATTTATTAGTACTGCTAGATCTTGGTACTTTAAGAAAGGCTTTTGAACTGATTGATGACCAAATAGTGCTCATATTTCCCTACAATAGATCTTACAGCCTCAGGACATCTACAGAAGTCAACCCCTGCCCCGCATGGTTTGCTCTTCACTTGAACGCTGGCACCATGATGGGTGTACTCAGAGGTTCTAGTCACTTTGTCCTTTGATGACCTTGATGTCCCGCTTTGCTGTCTTCAGTACTGTCCATTGATAGGAAGTGTTGAAGATTGGAAAAGACATGGATATTGTTTTTACTTTATAGGATGTATTCAGTGATTTTAGTTATGAATTCCTCCTCTGTCTCCCATTTAGTCCCCCCTCCCCGCTTCCCTTTCAGCCATACATTTTCACATTGAGTGAAAATTTGTGTTCTTATTTTCCAGGTGCAAAGATGAACATACAGTTCCTCTAGCCTTTGAAAGTACATGCTTTAGGCTTTGCTGGCTATAGGTTTCTATTTCAACTACTGAAACTGCCATTGTAGTTCAGTAGCTCGGTAATAATACAGTCAGAATCATATAGTCCAATGAAACTGGGTGCACATTGAAACTTAAATTCTGTAGTTTTCAAAACTTTTGGAATATTCCTCTTCTTTTGAGTGCTTTCATCCCATCTATTTCTAAAGAGAAATATATGGTTACTGCATAGGCCATTCCAAATTGGAGTATGGGCCAGGTTACCCCAGGGACTGTAGTGCATAGAGTCTGAGGCTTGGCACTTGCAAGTCGTCCCACCCTGCTTTGGGATCTTCCTGTGTATCTCTGTCATGCATGGAGGCCTGTCCCATGGTGGCCTGTTGCATACATTACAAGCGCAAATGTAATGTATTTGGTTGTAATTTTATTGGTTAAAATTGTTGCGTGAAACTCACACATGAAAATGTTCTCTGTGCATCATCAGCCTTCCAAGGACGACAGCAGAGAAGATGGCATCTGCCCCCAACATGCTCCAGAGTCATATTTGAAATTGGAAGGAACTAGGACTTTACATTTTTGGTCGCATAAGACTTTTCTAGGTGAGGAAAGCAGCTAAAAGGGTACAATTAATTCTAAAACTTACTAGATAAAGTGCCATCACACCTGGGACATGTCTTTATTACCTCCAAGTCTATGTCCTGCTGAGACAGAATAAGCTCATGAAGAGAGCTTTCCAGATGCCTACAAGGTTATCTCTTTTCAGAGTGATTTTAACATACATTCATAGGTATTATAATTTTCTACCTAGTCAAAAGAAATTGTGGATAGAATTTTATGCTTTATTTTTTAGTATAAAAGAGGGAAATGTTCAATATCTTTTGAAAGCTTATGATTCAGCTAGAAAATATATCAGGTCATATTCAGGTGTCTCTTAACTTAAACCCATCTTCTTGATGTTGGCATTATTTTTATTCCCACACTAAATTTTTAAAATTAATTTTAACATGTTATATCAAGAGCTGATAATGTAACTTTCCTGCAATGGCATATTCCTTTAAAAATGAAATATCAATTCTTAGATACAACCTGAGGCTATAGTAAAAATGAATTGTTAACATAGTTTAAGTTTTTTTCTATAGGTTAAATTTTAATCACGATAAGAGAAAATAGCACATATGATAAGGGGTATAATTAACTGAACTCTAGCAAAACTTGAGACCAAGAAAGGGACATTAGGAAGATATTTTATTAGCAATGTTCCATTAGCATACAATCCTTAAAATTTAAAACCCACTTCATTATGCTAGAAATGTCTTTTTATTAAGATGCTCTTTGAAAGGGCTATCTGGGAGTTGAAGCTCTGTAAAACAAAAGTCAGATAAGACAATGTTCAAGAATTGTGCTGGATAGAGTTCTGAACTTTGCCTGCATTGATGCAGTCATTCTTTGATTAGCTCATTAAGTAACAGTGCTCACACTAGAAGCAAGATATTCTTGTTCCTGCTCTTGGTCAGACAAAACAAACCAAGCAAGAAAGATAGAACATAGAAAAGGGAAGAATGTCATGCCTGGTCAGATAGCAAGAAGTCTGATCTTGGCTCATGTGACACCAGCATTCTCTGCCAGAGAAGGCAGAGTGGGGTGTGAGAGAATTTTGTTATCATTAAGCAGTAGGTTTAGGTAACAGCTCTTGATGCCCGTGTTGCCTGAGAACCATAAAAGAGTAATAATAGAAGCAGCTTCTCTTCACTTTTTCCCACTGGCACACTGAAACGTCCTCAGATGACTCTGCCTCTACCTTTGTCAGGTTTCCTTGGTATGTGAAGCAAAAAGTTATTTGCTCTTAGGGATTGAGAACCTCTCTTTTAAGCTGAGTTCTTGGTACCTTGGGAAGATTTATCCCAAACACTGAGATTCTATTGGTTCAGTTTACAAATCTAGTTGTTTATATGATAACTGCCAATTCTGTCAGTGTAACATCTGTCTTGGGCCTAAAACCATCAGGAAAGAAAAATTAAAGGCAAAGATAGGAGCTGGTAAAATGACTCTGGTAAAATGGTCTGCTGCTGAGTCGTGAGGACCTGTTCTACGACTCCACAGAAAAGTCATATGCTGTAGTTAGTACCTGGAACCCCAAAATAAATAAGTGGAAACCCAGACAGGTGTCCTAACCAATCAATGAGCAGAAACTTCCATGATAGACCTTGTCTCACAAAAACCAAGGTAGAGAGGGACAGGGAAAGACAGACAACTTTGAGGTCCAGTCTACACATGCACTCTCAGGCATGTAGACAGTGCACATACAAGCATACAACACTTGTGCACACATACACATACCCCAACAACAACAAATTGAATAAATATAAAAGATATAAAAGAAAGTACAGATACGATCCACATTAACAATTCACCTTTTCCTAATAGAGCGTTTTAGTTGTCACTTGCCACTGTGAAATCAGTTGCCACCTTGTCCCACATGTGTGTGTCTATGTCCTGAAAAGGATGAGTCTATTAGGTGCTGTGTCTGGATACGTTCCCCATTTAGAGACTGCTGTAGTAGTCTGTTGAGAGTACTCTACGTAAATATAATATGATGTTTTATTCTGTGGCTTGAGGACAGCCATAAGGAGGTATGAGGTAAAAGCTGGACTGGATTTAGTCTTGCAAAGATAAGTACACCCTAGTAGTGTACATAGTCTCCATAGTGGGGATTTCTGAAAACCCAGACAAATCAAGAAACCCAAATCAAGTGATCAATAGCTCATTTGGATATTTCTTAGAATTATCTGCCCAGCACTGTTTCTATGGATGTAGATGCACAACTATTTAGACTTACATTATAGTCTAGAAGGATGATGAACACACACAATCATAAACAAATAAAAGAGTATTGTAAAGTTTTGGCACAGTAGCTGCAAAGGAAGATCTTGGGATGGGATGGCACCATCACTCAATGTTATGGATACTTTCCTTGAGTATAATAATTGTAATTTAAATGGCAATGCTTAAATATTCACAGTGAAATGTAGTGCACTGTTTATGATTATTTCTTTCCAGTTTTTCCTATTGAAATCCCTACATGGCAGGCAGGCATGGTGGTGCACACCTTTAATCCCAGCACTCTGGAGCAGAGGGAGGCTGATTTCTGTGAGTTTGAAGCCAGCCTGATTAACAGAGCAAGTTTCAGGACAGCCAAGGCTACAGAGAGAAACCTACCTTAAAAAACTGTTTTCTGCATGGAATATGATACAAACTGATATAAGATTGGGACATAGCAATTAATTAAAAAAATAGTATTTAGAAATTTTATGAATAGAATATGACTATTTAAGATTTTGTCAATATGATTTTACATTAATAAGATACTAATATTTTATTAAAGGGACATAGTTATAATGGAAAAGCAAAATTTCTTTAACTTGAAATTTTTAATATAATTTCTTTAAAGATTAAAATTTAATTACATAATTTACCCTTTCCCTCTTCTTCCTTCCTTCAGCATCTTCCATGTTACTCCTTCACTTACTCTCTGTTAAATCCATGGCCTCTTCTTTTATTTATTATTTTATACACATACATACATACATATATAAACATGAATCTATAAATACAACCTGCTGACTCTGGTCAGTGTTGTGTATATGTCTATGATTTCAAGGCTAACCACTTGGAATTGGATAATAAATTAAGGGTCACATCTCTTGGGAAGACTGGCTCTCCTGTTCTCAGCTCTTGTTCCCTGCTGTGTTTATTTGTCTCAGGTAAAGCCCTGTGAGAATTCCCTCTCCCTCTCTGCATGTCTATCCTAGTTGTCACTTTTCAGGTCTTGCTAGGCAGCCATGTTGTTGAGGGATCATGGATGAAGCATTCCATCGGTGTCATTTCTAGGGGACACTGTCAGGTACTCTGCCCTTTGTAATCCTCCTGTCCACTCTTCAGTGATGTTCCCCAAGCCTTGAGTGTCTCCACGGTGACCGAGAACTGCACGTTCAGTTGTTATCTGCGTTGTGACCAGTTGTGGTTTCTGTAATAGTCTACATGTTCTGTGGCGAGGAGCTTCTTGGATGAAGCATGAAAGCTACATGGGCCCGTGTTTGTAAGGATAAATAGTTAGAATGCAGTTAGGAGTTAGGTTTCTATGTCTGGTACTGGTTTGATAGATAATCTATGGCTCTTGGAGAAATATTGTCAACCCTAGCAACATAACTTCATCCCAGGACTGGAGAGCCAAAGGCAGGTAGATCTCTGTGAATTTGAGGGCAGTCTGGTCTACATAGTGAGTTTCAGAATAGCCATGGCTATATCATGAGACCTTTTTTCAAAAACTCAACCAACCAACCATACTGCAACAACAAGAAAAAAGATATACATGTGCACACACTCTTTATGCACTATTTCTAATTTTAAGTTACTATAAAATAATGATTCCTTTTGGCATTTCAAATATCCTTAGATGTGTTAAAAAAAATTCATTTTGTCTTTGACAGTCACTAGTGTCGTTTTTCAATCATTCATTTCTGTAGACACTGATAGATAATAGGAATATACTTGTGAAGACAAAAAGGTTCTATGTATAAGTAGATTAAGGTTGTAAGAAATATCTCTCAAGTGAAAAAATACAATGTGACATGACAAGTGTTTGAATGAAAGTATATGTGAGGTGAAATGAGTGTGTAGAGCACTGGAACCTGTCTGCTTTGGTGTGATTGCAGGCTTTTCAGAGGAGGTGACAATAATATCTAAAGTCTGTAGACTTCCTGCCTTCATGTACAGTTCTTAGTGTGACTACTCAGTTAGACCTCATGAGCTACTGAGCCACAAAGAGGCTAAATAACTCTTCTAATGTCAATCAGTTAGCAGGAGACAGCTCCTGGCTTTGAACTCAGACTCCATATGTTAGTCTTGTCAGGGTTTCTTTCTGTACTTCAAGGAGCCTTACTGGAAATAGCAATAGGTCTTGTAATAAAATGGAAG